>NW_024349803.1:26213052-26218790 GCF_902729225.1 Pteropus medius | reverse complement strand
GTATGGTTGGGGCTTAGGATTAGTGTTGAGGGTTAGGGTGGTTAGGGTGTGGTTAGAGATTTAGGGTTAGAGTTTAAAAAAATAAAAAAGCAGTCACTTCAGAGAGAAAGAAAAAAAGTGCACTTATTTGCAAATGACATGGCTACATAAAACATCAGAAAGGTCTACCGAAAACACTTCAAAACTGCTAGTACAAATGAGTGAGTTAAAGATCACCCGGGGCTGATCGCCAGGTCGTTAACCAGTTACACACACGCTCCAGGGACCCGCGGTTCTTCTCTAGACAGAGACCGTGTCTGCCTGAGCACAGGACTCCAGGGCCCACGCGGGAGTGGGTGGGCCGCGCCCGGGCAGGCCTGGTCCGGGCTGGCTGCATCTGGGGGGGCCGCGTCCGCGTCTGGGTGGGCCGTGTCCGGGTGAGGGTCCGAGGGCGACCCCACCTGCTTCCCTGTGGCGCGTGCTCCTTCTGAATGCGTTTTACGCTGGGAAGCCGCCGCGTCCCACACAGGAAGGCAGGGGCTTCTTGTAACCAACAGCACAGAACGACAGCGGAACCACCGGACACGAGTGGCATCTCACGGCAGCGAGTCGGCGACCGTGTAAATGCTAAGGCCGTGTCCACCCTCTTCCTCCGCGTGTGCGACTTATTACTTTAGTCGCCGAAAGCAAAGCTCTCGGGCGAACCTGACCAGCATGTAAAGTGCAGGTGTGACGGGCTCTGCGCTCAGGCGGCCACCTGCCACCTGAGCCGCTCAGACTGCGGGGCCTCCGGACACACGCCTACGTCCCTGGCTGGAAACCTGGGGGCACGAGGACACAGACATCTTTGAGGCTGTGCGGCGGTGACAGGGCGGCAGGTGGACACTGAACTCCGGCCGGTGGCACGGGGCCCCGGCGCACGCGTGACCTCCCTGGCTGTGTACTCAGGGCGAGGCCCTCGGCGTCTGCCACTGGTGCAGCTCACAGCTACTTTTCCGCATCTTCTGCAAAACGCTCCGTTTCCTGTTGTGCGGTATCGATCGCGACGTGGCCACACCCACCTCCGCCTCGTTCCAGGAAAACTTCCCTCCTGTGACAGCGGCGTGTGTGCCTCACTCTGAGAAAAACCGTAAAGCCACGTGTTTCCTCCGCGTTGTAGCAAGCGGTACACTTCCCAGCTGTTAGAACTGGCATCTCCCAGGTGTCCTAAGTCCTTCTACGTGGTCCTTCTATTTGTACCTGTGCTTGTCCTGTTTTATATTAATTTCCTTCTGTAAGTCAATGCAAGTCTTTTCAGAAGCCACTGAGTGTAAAGCATAATTACCTATGTCAGACATAACGAAATGAATGCAGGCTTTTTGTGGCTTCTTATTGTGCCTATGCTGGGGGCATTTCATGGCCAGCTGACCCTGCCACCAGACAGACAGACAGAGGACTGAAACCAAGCAGTTCTGTTTGGATGAGGCTCTGAGTCTTAAGTGAACTGCAGCATGCCAGCGCGGAGTTTCAACTGGAGTCATTCGTACGTTCCTTTAGAGATCGAATCTCTTTAGTCATCTTTGCTCAATTAGGAAAAAAACCAGCCATTATCTTTAACAAAGAGAAGAATAAAAACCACTCTGGTGTATGATCGTGAGCAGGGGAGCGAGTCTGAGTGACGGTCTCGGGCCCCACCGCGGGGGATCCCGATGTTGTGGGGAGGTGGGCGGCTCTGGGCCTCCTAAGCACAAAACATACGTGACTATAGGTCCAGCTGGTGACCTGAGGGCCGCTGTGGAACTCGGCACGAACGGGCAGCCCGGCTGCTGGGCAGAACACCCTCGCACACCCTTCGCAAGTCAGTTCGATTCTGATGTCTCCCAAAGGCGTCTGATTCACAAAGCCCGTGTCGCCTTCCTCGTCCGGGGCGTCTGCTCGCAGGTGCCACGGTGGCCGGGCACCTGGGACCCGGCACGCGAGGCAGAGCTGCTGAATCCGCGGGGACGGGGGCTGAGCACGCGGTCGGTGGATTTACGGGAGGAACCTTACACGCACTTACTCTACGCACACGCGGTACCCAACGTACACGCACACGCGACGCGTGGTAAAACAGCACGATTCAAGTCGATGACCACGAAAACCGCCAGGACGGCCAAGGACACAGCAAGGGAACAAAGACACGAACCCCGTGTCAAATGGGCGAACGCTGACGAGACAGTTTAAAGTCCCGGACGCTGGAGAAACGCACACAGAGGGCTTTAACGAACTCACAGTTAACCCCAAGCACAACGCAGACATGACATGCCGCTTCCGAAACACCCAGAAACACCCAGAAAGCTGCACGTTAGAGAAAGTGCCATCCGCAGAGGGGGAGCAGGCAGGAGGGGTGGATGGCGGGCGGCGGGCGGCGGGCGGCATGGCACGGGCAGAGAGACCGCGCGGGGCCACCGGGCAGCGGACGGCGTCGGCCACCGTGGGGCTCACGGGGCAGGGCCCTGCCACCCCGCACGCCCCTGGCGGACACGCGCTCGGCCTCGGAGTCACGGAGTGGAAAGCAGGCGCCAGCGAGAACTGCACCCAACACACGACTAACGCCGAGCAGGGGGCCGGGGGCGGGCGGGGTCTCGGGTGCCGCCGCTGTGCGTCCCGCTGAGGGGCGCCAGGAGCACGGTTGGGCCGTGTGCCCAGGTCCGAGTCACGTGGTGCCATGTGGCTCCCAGAGCCACGCTCGGTGGACGGCCCCACAGGGCGCACCCCGTTCCCCCCTCACTGTGCTTGTTCCGACTCGGCAGCTGCGACCCCCTAATCCAGACGCCGTCCCCTGCAGGCAGCGTCTCGGACCCGCTGTCACAGCCCTCCCAGCCCCGGCACAGCACAGGGGGCTGCTCGATGCACACATCCCTGACCGGGTCCCCCTCATCCCCCAACAGCCTCACAAAACAGCAACACGGCACGCACGGCACGCATACCCCGCACCCCGCACACAGAGGTCACGAAGACCACGCCGCCCCGCAGCCCCCGCCACGCACAGCGGGCCTTGCACGCACGGCCGGCCACACCTACACGCAAACTGCAGCCTGGCTTCTCGGCTGACGATGGTGCCCAGCGGGTTGGTGGCGAAGCAGCGGTAGGTCCCCGCGTCCCGGCTCCGGCGGGGGTCGCTGACCACCAGGGACCCTCCGTGCAGCGCGTAGCGGTCCCCCGCGCTCAGGTCCACGTCGCTGCCGTTCAGCTGCCACCTGTGGAAACAGCAGTGTTTGTTTATAACAGTCTCCACCACGGAGTCCACTTTCGGAGCCGCCTCCCCCGTACACGGAGGTGATGGGTACGTCCCTCCACCGTTACGTGCCTGGAGATCAAGTGCACCCCAGTTACCCATCAGAAACAAAGGGGGGAGCGCGGCAGAAAGCACCACAGAGCAGCGTCTCGGGGATGACGGGTTTCCAAGATTTTCCAAAGAGGTGAGCATCACGGGGGGAACTCGGGCGCAGTCCCCAGAGTCACGGACGGGTGGAGGGTCCGGGAATCAGCTCGCACGCTGCAGGCCGGGCGCACGTGGCTGGCGAGGGTGCAGTGGGACGCGTCTCTGACTTGTCCGGATGGACTGGGCACGCGCAGCACGATCACCGGGTAAGTGCTCAGCCTGCCACCTCCGTTTGCCCGGGAGAACACCTGTCCCCGAGGCACACGCCACTCACCTGGGCCATCTCCCCGTGGCTTACGAAACGGCACGCTGGGGGACGGGCCCGAAAGCCACCTGGGGGTCGGGAACAGGAAGGCACAACCCCGGAGTCGTGCTTACTGACGAGAAGCCCAAAGAAAGAGGGCCCGAGAGGACACATCTTGCTTTTCCAACAAGAGATTTTCAACAGGAAAAGCGTCCGTTTTTAAGCAGTAAGCACAGCTGACACACATCCAGGCAGATTCGCCTTTAAAAACTCGCCCAGGTCCCACGATCTGAAGAACACGCCCCTGCATAAACTGAGCCGGCCACCTCCCGGAAGACTTAATTTTCATAACACATTCCCACTGCTACCTGTTCTATAAATTTTACAGCAATCAGCTTCATTGCTCTCTATAATAATTTTGAGAAAATGGGTGACATGATGCCCATTTTGCAGACGAAGGCTTCAGCATGACAGCAGAGGGAGTCTGCAGCTGTCCCACACGTATTAGTGGCTGGAACTGAAGCCGTTCCCCCCGTAAATCCAGCCGGGAGTTCCGTAATCCCATCACGAGGCATCTGGACCTGCAGCTCTAGCACCTAACACCGTGAAAACGTAGACGGATGAAGCGTGGACAGTGACCGGCGGACAGTCAAACGGGTGTTACCCAGCTGTGAACGTGTGTGAACTATCAGAAACGTGAAAAGGACTCAAAGGCTACGGTTCACGAGAATGCAAGTTAAAAAATGTAGTTTGATACCAGTCAGACAACCTTTCGAAACACGTAAAGTCACATCAGGACCGTTCTAAACATGTTCTTTAACGTATGGAAGTGATGAACCTCAAGGTTATTTTAAAGCCCACACGGGGAGAAAGTGGGCGTGTTTAGAAGGTCAAACGCTGGGACCTTGAACTTTTTCAGTTTCAATTCTTGAACTGAGCAGAGCAGTGGCTACAGGGGCGTTGGTCATCGTGCTGGATCGTGCGCCTTGTCATCTTCTGTGTATGAAACGGCGCACGATGAAATTTTTACGACAGACTAAGAAATGGATACATTCACGTTTGATCCCTACTGCTTGAAGAAGTATTTTTATCTCTTGCTCGTTTTTAACATCAAGACTTTCTCGAATTTTCTTTCTTCACTTACAAATCTCCCGGGTCTAAGGCGACGCCCCTCAGGGAGACGACAATGACAATTAAGAGCAACCAGGCGACGCCCGAGCCTTTGCTCTTGAACTTGAGCAGAACAGAGGCAGAGGCAGAAGCAGCTGCATCACCTTTCCCGCCTGCGGCAGACCCCACTGGGCTCCGCTGAGTTGTGCTGGTAAAACTCCACTCTTGCGGGGGCGAGTCCACGTTCGAGTGGCGCTTTGGGTCACTTTCTTCTGACTTTAATTCTGCCCTTAGAGTCCCGAAGTCGGAGGTGAGAAAACGTCACCCTCTGCCACTGCGACTGACAACACGGAGAATACGCCGAGCGGCTTTACATGACTCGAGAGAAACCCCCGGATGCGAGCGACCGCGCGGGGGCGGCAAGGAGTGACCGTCCTGCAGGCCCACGGTGGCCGTCGGGGAGCAAAACGAAGGCGTCAGCTTCGATCGCACCATGAAGCGAAGCCAAAGGCCCCGAAGAGGCACAGAGCGAGGTCACGGTCAGGACTGCGCGCTCCTCGGACGCCCACACGCGACGCTTCGTCGGAGGCCTGGCGGGACCGGGAACGTAATCACAGAAGCAATCTGTGGTTTCAGATGCGGCCTCGAGTTCACGAGCACACGCGTTTGTGTTCAAATGCGATGTTTGTTAATATGTTTACTGAACTGATGAGAATAATTGCAACCCTCGGAAGGAGAAGGGTCTGAATTTGCATATTCAACACTTCATCCAAAAATAGCTCGTTAGGCTTCGGCAATAATTGCCGTAGATATAAATGAGTTAAATCGTGATGCTGTGTTTTCAGAAGCTTTTGGAACGTGTTTTATGACACAGATCTCCATTCGTCATCGTTGACACATTTTAAACATATTTATTCAAAAAGCAAAGGGACTCGAGCTGCCTGGGATTAAATCACTGTTTGGTTTACATACCAATTATGGCCCAGTTAGAACCGACCAGGC
>NW_024349803.1:26129707-26212275 GCF_902729225.1 Pteropus medius | reverse complement strand
GTGTTTGTGTGCATGCGTGTGCCGTCCCGCCTCCCCGGAGACTCTAGTTTGTTCTGGCAGTTGTCCGTCACTCTGCTCTGAAGAGGCCACACTACAGACAGCCACCGGGAACGTCCCCTTAGGCCCAGGGAGAAGAACGTGGCCTGTTGTTGTTTCTCCTCACCCCGCTCAAAACCACGCGAGGAACAAAAATCCCGAAGCGCGTCCTGCCGCCTCCCACGGCTCAGCGCCCCCCGGCGCCAACCGCGGACGCGGCCGCTATGTTTTTATTCCCCGTTTTCCTGACACCATCGGAGCCTCTGAGGACACAAATAGGGAACATGCCCTTTTCCACAGCTGCTGGCCTGGAGTGTCAGCGGCCACCTTTGTCACCTCACAAATTTCCGTCTATAATGGAGCCAACACAGAGGGACCAACCCAACCTTAAGAGGGTCCTGTGAACCGCCATGGGCTGCTGGCCCGTGACCCCGCCGGCCAGTGCCGGTGCGAGGCGTGGCCTAAGCCCAGCTCCCCGTCGGCTGGTTTCCTCCGTCACCTTCCATCATGTGGCTCCGCCACTGAGCGTCCACTACCTGCTAGGCATTAGGGATGGCAGGTGCAGAACGCGCAGCGTCCACCTGCGCGGCAGCCCCTTTGACTCTGGTAAGCTCTGGGATAAAGCCAGGCACGGGTGCGATGGCAGGACCCCGGGAGAGCTCGGAACCGTGCTGGGGATGGCCACAGGCCTCGCCAGGAGACGCGGCACCAGCAAGTTTAAAACGCCCACAGGGGACGATGTCTGCCTGCACCCGGCTCGGCACTATGGACCGTCATCACTCCAACCACGGGAGCCCTTGCTCTTGGTGGCCGACTGTGGGCGTAGGGACAGAGCTCGCCCTGAAGTCAGCCTGGAAGGAGCTGAGCTTGAGGGCGGTCGGCGAGAGGGTGGCGTTTCCTTAAGGCCTGAGAGACTCCAGCACACTGGCACATCTAACACGGTGACAACTTCATGTGAGGGAAAGTCACACGCCATCAAAACCACGTGTAAGTATGTCACACGACTATGCAGCCTGCACACCATGCCAGATACCACAGACACGCCATACCTGCTGCACGCCTGTTCCACACGTGGCCTGTGTGAGCACACATGCACACTGTACAGCATGCGTCACGTGTGCACGGCCCCACAGATTGTGTGTACCTGTGTGCCCGCGTGTATATGTGCGTGTGCATGTATGTGTGTGTGCATTGTGCACGTGTATGTGTACGTGCATGTGCGTATGTGCACGCGTGTACCTATGTGCAGACAGCAAACAGCCCGAGACGTCCCCTCCTCGCCCTCGTGCGGGGGCGCCCTGAGCTGACTTGGGAGACCAGCAGGGGCGGCCTGAGTCCCCGGTACAGGGCCCACGCCCCAGGGGGACGGTCCGGGGGTCTGCGCTCCGCACGGCATGGGCCCCGCACGCCGACGCCCGCGAGTCCTCCCGCGGTGCTTCGGTGACACAGCCTGGGGCGTGGCGTCTGGTGGCAGGGCACGTGCAGGGGGAGCTGAGGGTGCAGCCAGTGGGGGGCGCTGTCCCCGGAGTTTCTGCAGCACATGGGCCCCTCCGAGCTCCCACGCAGCAGCGTCGGCCACGTGTTGCCACGGGCCCCTGAACGAGGCTACTGCGACTAAGCGCCCGGGGCCACCTCTGGCCCCCAGCCGCCACGCTGGACAGCACGGCGCCACCTCGAGCTGCACTGAATGCAGCGGACGCAGCCGTATGGGCTGCGCTCGGCGTCGGGACCTGTTTGCTGTGTCCTGCTCCACGAGGGACAGGGGGTCAGAGTGAAGGGTCCGGAGAGGGGACAGCTGACCGGCACGGCCTCTGGAACAGCCCCCGTCACGGGGCCAGGGTGTGCGGACGGTGACGGCTGGTTCGCGCTCAGCCCCCGCTGCGCCCACTCGGTCCCGGGGCGGGCCCCCTCCGCGGCTCCGCGCCCCGTTGGCCCTGCCACGCTGTGCCCGCCGAGCACAGACACGACGTCCCTGTGATGACAGAAGGCTCAGGATAAGTGACCCCAGACCCTCCTCTGCGGGGTCCTTTGGTGAGCGGAGGGCGGGCACGCGCAACCTCGCGGGAAGTCGAGGAAAATCCCTCCCGTGTGAGGAGGCGGCGGCGCTTCCTCGGGCCACCTCGGCGTCACCAGCGACGACGAGGAGTGAATGCGATGAGCCGTGCACCACAGCCGCCGGCCGCGGCAGGGAGCACACAAGCCCCCAATGACCCGACACCAGCGGTTCCTCCCGAGGACGTCTGCGCGCTGGGGTTTCTCACGTGGCCAGCTCCGTAAACCGAGCGGGTGACGCCCGCGTCCGCGAGCCGGGCTGGGCTTTCCACGGGCGTGCGGGCCCCCGGCGTGGTCTGGACGTCAGCGACGTGCTCGGCTCCCGCTGGCTGCGGTTTCCCCGATCCCCCAATCTTCCTGCTTGGCGACGATCCCTGGATCCACGCGCCTACCCACCCGCCTGCCGGCTCGTGTTTACAGACACTTAGAAGAACACAGCCTTTCTCTTCATGTAGAAACAGCCGCATACCTTTTTCATATCCTCCATGTCGTCACATAATATTCGCCTGTGATTTTTAAAGGCAAATAAAAACACGAATAAACAAGCATATCTCCTTTAGAACATTTATAAAGAATGCAGAATATTACCTGGTTGACTGTTAAAGTCAAAAGCCGGGGGAAAAAATCAGGCCATAAATGAAGGTGGTGTCTGAGTAAAGTTATAACTAAAACCCGCATTATTTTATGCCTCGTCTGCTCACCAGAACCACCTGTTTCTTATGCCGACGGCATGTAATGGGATGTTGCTTGTTATAGGAAAGGCTAATATTTTCACAGTAAAAAGAGGTTCACTGTGCTTTTTTAACATCGCAATTTCTAGGGACTGTAAACCTTTAAGTGAAATTTTATATTGGTTAGAAGTCTTAACGGCAGAAAATCCTTACAGCTACAATTAAAATGTTGGCTCCCTTTGGCCACAAAACAAATATTTTAATACCTAGCATGTTATATGTCTTCATCTGCCAGACTTAAAATTGATATACCAATTTAAGTCACACATTTAGTGTCAGTTAAGGACCTTATTTAAATTTAAATGTATAACATCCCAGGCCACGTAATAAAATATAGTAAGTACTGTGCAAATGGCAGAATTTCTTCGTAAATGTTTTGTAAATGTCATCAGCATGTTTAAATGCTTACTCTCTGGCATTACAGCGGAGACCTGGCATACAAAGAAAGATCGACAGCAAGAGGCTGGCTGGATTTCTAAACTCAACACTTCTTGCTGTTTGATAAAACTTTCCAAACATAATTAACCTGTTCATTTAGAAACATACTCCTGCGTGACGAAATCTTGTACCTTGACAATGTGGCAGCTGAACACATTCATCATCAAATTATTCAGAAGATAAATGCCAACTGACAACAGAAAAACAGCCCACACACGAGCCAGTCATTCATCAGATTCTTCATCATATTTGCTGTCAGGTCTAACGGGATCATCTTCGATTTCAGGGAGAAACAAATGGATGCATTTTAAAAAGTGTTAGAATGTCCTATGAAAATACTGGAAAAAATTCTGGGATAACGTCCTATCAAGTTGGTACGTTCATCTTTCTCCCAAAGCAGAAAATATTTCCAGATGTTGCACGTGCTTGAGTCTGATTAATGACACTGGGTCATAAGATACATCTTCTTGTATTTTAATCATTTATTACACTTTTCGTATTCGTAGTCTATGGAGAGGAAAGGCAGAGAGTAAACCATCACCCCACTGGTTCCGACCCGCACCCCGGGCCTGGTGCACAGGATGCTGCCAGAGACCGACCTGGATTTCTCCAGGTGTGAAGCACAGAGGTCCACCTTCCAGCCCTGGGCGGGCCCACCGAGCACGGCTGTGGGCGTCTCCTGTTTACACGGATTGAAGGGACCAGAGATGCCAATGACCCGCGTTACCAGTCTGGACACTCAGAATTTTATTATGAACGAAGGCCGAAGTCTGCAGGTTACATGAAAGGGTTTGCCGAGAGTTTCGAGGCCGATGCTCACGTGCGCCCAGCGCCTCCGGCCCGTCTCGTAGCCGTGAGGACGGCACATGCGACTTACACGTAACTCATCCTTCGCCCCAGCCCCTCTGAGCGTGTTCGTCTCGAGTCATTTAGTAACGTAAACAGCCACGCCACCCGAGTGACTCCACCCTCCCCAAAATGCTCACAGTTACGTTAAGGGGATGGGACTCCAGACTTTTGTTGTTTTCCTCAGACCTTCCTGTGATGTGTGAAGGTTTTCAGTGAACAGGCGTTATTTACATAATCTGAAGAATATATACTTTCCCACAAAAAATCCTAGTAAGTCCAACACGCCGTTTCTTCAATACTAAGTAAAAGGATCTCACTAAGAATGTATTTTATTCTCCTATTCGTGACAGTAAAGCAAGGACAGGTGCTGAAGCATCTTTTTGTTTAATCTGTGATTTCTAAAGACCTTTGGGACACACTCGATTTCACTCCCCAAAGTGGATGTGTTCCCAACGACAGCACGCGAGTCCAGTCCGCACACTGAGCTGCACCGTCAAGCAATAAAAAACGCCACACGTTCTTCACCCAGAACCTGATGTGAAGTGAACGGAACCGCCTGGTCCAGATGCCGTGCCTAAGCCTCGGGTCTGCTGAGCACAGCGCCCGGCCGCGGTCGTATACGTTTCCCCTGGTGGCACAAACACACCGAAGCACACAAATCCACAACCGCCCTCCACCTGTCCCTCACATGAGTTTGCGAGGCTCCCGTCGTACCTGTAGCGAGGTGGAGGGCTGCCTCTGGCTTCGCAGCTGAGGGTGACCTTCTGACCGCCCAAGCCCATGGGGACGATGCTGCTGCTGGGCTCTGTGACGAACACGGGGCCTTGCGAGGGCAGCTCACCTACGGGAAACATCCAGAAACATCCGTGATGAGTACGTGATGAGAACGAAGGCCCGCAACGCGTGCCGGCTCCTTCAACGGAGGGGCTTCCGGCCACAGCGACCCTGACACACGGAGGGGCTTCCGGCCATAGTCCCCCCCACCCGCAACACCAGCATCAGCGAGCCCCACGCAGCGACTCCAGGACGATGACGCAGAAGCGTTTCCCCAGAAGCCAGACGACCCGAGGCGTCGGTCCTGAGAATGCGAAGCCACCGCAGCCAGGCTTCCCGCCGTGAGCCCCTGCGCCAAACCACGGCAGAATCCAGCCGGTGACACGAGGGTCACCTTCGCTGCGACTCGGCCACGCACGAGAACCTGACGCGGAGAAAGTCCGTGTGTTGTCTGCACTGAACACTCCGACCACGTGGCAGGGTTTTCATTTTATAAACAGCAAACTGAAGAGAAGGACACGGTGAACACGCGTCGTGGAGGTGGGTGAGGAACCTGAACGTGGAGGACGCACACACACACGCACATGCACACACGCACACACGTGCTCATACACCCATGTACACAGGCACCCCCACACGTGTACATTCAGATGCACACATGTGCAACCACACTGCCCATGTAGCCCTGTACACACTCACACACATGTACATTCAGATGCACACACGCACGTGTACACACAGCCCTGCACACATGTTCACACACATGTATTCAGATGCGCACACATGTAACATGTGCACACACCACATGTGTAGCTCTGCACATGCTCACACATGTGCACAGATGCACACACATGCAACATGTGTGCACTCCACATGCAGCCCTGCGCTCACACACGCTCACACACCGTCACACACGGAGGGTTCCGAGAGTTACATGAACGATCCAGTAATTTCTCACGTTGCTTCTCATTTGCCCCAGTTAAATGCGTCTTTATCGTGACCTGCTGCAGACACGGTGTGTCCCGTGGCGGTGGCCCTCCCTGTGCCCTGGATCACGGTGGCACGTCTGCTCCACCCTGTTCTCCGTCTCGTCCGACACGACATGCAGGAAGGACAAACAGGTAAGAACTGCCTGCCACTCTTCTGGTGAAATCAAGGCGCCCCCATTAGTGACTCGTTTGGGATCCTGCTGGGCAGGCAGGTGTCAGAAAACCTTTATAAAAAGGTCAGATTTCTGCTTTATAAACGTCTAGAGCGGAGCACTGCTGTCCGACGGCAACGTAATACAAACCCCACACGCGGTATTTTACATTCTCTGGTAGCCGCACTGAAGAGACGAAATTAATTTTAGAAATGTTTTTACTCAACGAAATACTCCTAAGATATTATGAATTCAGCACTTAGACAAATTAACACCGAGACGCGCAGAGACTGACAAGGTTACTGGGCCCCGTGGGCCGCGCTCAACTCGTAGCTGGAAGGAGCCACGTCTAGGTCCCTGCGCTTCCGGGAGGGGTGAGCTGAGCGCGGCACGGGGCACGGCGAGGGGGGGCACGGCGAGGGGGCCCCCGCCACCGACGACGCGCGTTATTCCTTTCGCTGCCACCACCAGCTTCTTCGCAGAATGCTGCGGCGACCTCATCTCTCCGCTTTCGACCTCGGTCTCTGGCCCTGAAATGTTTTTGTTTTTTGTGTTTTTTTGACAGCAGCTCCGTAAGACACAATGTAACGTCAGGACCCATCAGACATCCTAGGATGCCGGCTGCACAAGGCTGGGACACAGCCCCTCTGCTCACTGTTGTCACCGGGGCCCGGAGGCCCCTCGTGGGTAGACACACTGACACGCTCCGCCCACCCCGTCCTAAACCCTAACTCGATCCAATAGAAATGCTGACCCTGGGCACTAACCTGACCATCGCCCCAGTCCTCTGCAGTGCCCTGCGGCTCGAGAAATTCCCCTGGTGTGGACAGAGGTGACGTGCTCCGCTGCGAGGTGACAGAGCCCCGACATCCTCCTCGACCCTTTTTTCTCATGCGCCACACACACCGGCCACAGACCCTCGTGAGGTTGCCGTCCAGCGCGGGGCAGCGGCCCTGCTCCCTGGGGGCCACCACGGCCGTCCCCACCTGATGGAGCCTCTGGTGCCCGCCGGCCTCCGCGGCCCGCTCACAACGCGCTAGCGAGAACCTTGCCAGCATCCAGCCGGGGCACAGCCGCCTCCGCTACACCCGCCCGCGCTCCCGAGCGCCCGGAGCCAAGGCCGAGCGTGTGCCACGATTCTCGGGGCCCCTCGCCCCACACGCCCCCTGCCTGTTCCCTCCGAGCTCTGGCCCACGACTCCCGCACCCCGATCGCGCTGGCCCTGCGTCCCCCATCCCAGAGTCAGCTCGTGCCCCTCCACGTCGTCCTCCCAGGGAGGGCTGACCGGCGACCGTCAGCGCGGGCCCCGCACGCTCGCCCTGCTCTGCCTTTTCCCTCCCTGCGGCACCATCATCTCCTGACTCAGCGTCACTTTCCACCCCATCGTGACGTGACGCGAACCCCGAGGACCAAAGCGCTCTGTCCGTTTTCATCCCTGGTGTGTGATGGTAACAAACACCTGTAAGAACAAAACAAGCCTGGAGCTGCCGAGGAAGAGCTGTCGGCCCGTCTCAGCACCAACCCCCGGCCCGTCTCAGCGCAACCCCCGGCCCGCGCGTCTCAGCACCAACCCCGTGCGTCTCAGCACCAACCCGGCCGTCTCCGGCGCCAACCGGCCGATCTCAGCACCACTCCCGACCCCGTCTCAGCACCAACCCCGGCCCGTCTCTCAGCGCCCAGCCCCCCGGCCGTCTCGGCGCACCAACCCCCGGCCCGTCTCAGCACCAACTCCCAGCCCGTCTCAGCACCAACCCCCGGCCCTCTGCTGCGGGGATGTGGGGGGTGTGTGTGCAGAGACAGGGATAAAAATGCACAAAGGGGCAATGACGTTAAATGCGGGAAGATAATTATGAACGCTGCATCTGAGTTCGTATCTCTGGCTGAAAACTCCTTCACACAATGGTTCCGCTTGCCGTTTATCATGAGATCATTCCTCTATCATCGACAGATTTTTAACTTTAATATATGAAACAATGACCCAATGTTGGCTAATAGAACATCACGCTCGCAAGCCAGGCTTTGCATAGATCCGGAAGGAGCACCGACGCTCAGAACACAAAGTGCTGTCTGAAGTCAATACTCTTTAGCCAAATTCCTCCCCGTATCATAAGGGTCGCCGGTTCTCCGGTAACACTACGTTTATCCCGTCCGATTAACCATCCTCCCTCACCAGCGCTTACAGATTTCCCAGCACGTCTAGAGTCGGAGCTGACCTTTAAGCTTTTTAATAAAGCTTAGTATTTTAGTAAAACGAATACGGCTTTATCCGAAAATCTGTTCATAAATATGTAGAACATGTCTCAAAAATGCTAAAAACTAGTTAATACGATCTGCACATAGTGTACAATCACAAATTAAAACGTTACACTTTGGGAAAACTGGTCTCCTTAGCTTCCTGAGCATGTCTTCCTGTTCCCGACGACGTGGGCGCTTCACGGTCGCTTCTTAAAGCTGCTGTTGTGAACGACACGCTCCCTTTCACCTGCTCTTTCTACTACGGGACTGAATTTGAAACTTTGTAAATGAAGAAAATAACCCAAGCTACACACATTTCGTTTTGCTATCTGTACTGGTCTTTCTCCAAAGACGATTTAAAACAGCAGAAATGTGAAAATAATCACTTCTTTTCCCCTCTGTGCTTGACCAGTAGCAGTCAGAGAAAATGTCTGAGGAACAAAACTGAGGTATCTCAGGGGAAAACTCGTTAAAAAATTTATATTAAAATTTGGAGGTTTTCATTTCATTTACATATTTGAAGAATATCGAACGTCAGATACGAGCTCGAAAGTCTGCTCCAGGACACGCGTCTTCGGACGGCACCTGCTTCGCCGGCCAGCGACTCTGCCTTGTAATCGGCTGCGTGTGTCACTTTATTTTTTAAAAGCCTCTCTCTTACTTATCCACTCTTCGGAAAGCAAAACGAAACAAACTAAAAGGAAACACATCAAATCGTTTATAAAAGTTGCTTTTGTACGATGGATGTGTGGAAAATTATTCTTTTTCTCTCCACTTTGTTCTAAACTTTACACTTTCCAAAGTAACAAATAAAAGCCTATTTTTATTTTCAGAGCCTCAAATAAGTTATTTGCTAGAAAGAAAAAAGTATTGTTTGAAGATTAGACGTGAAAATAGCGACATCTTTAAAATTTACGTTCTCCCTTTACACTACAGATTATAACTTTTAGTTCCTTTTGGAAAAAAGAAGTTATGAATTAACATGCTCAACTTCTAATTAGCTCATAGCACTGCAGGCCACCTGCACAGTAAGGTGTGGGAATAGCAACGTGTCAACATGAGGGGTGGTATGAGAACCCAGGAACCAGGAGAGAGAATTAAGAGTTTTCTTTCTGGAAAAAAAAAAAAGGATGTTTTTCTTTGCTACTGCTGGGGTATTATTTTGACATTTAAAAATTATTTAATGTGACTCGAGCTCAGTACTGACCCCGACTTAAAATGCCACTCGTCCTTACCTCCGAGGCAGCCCACGACCGAGAGCAGGAGCAGCTGTCTCCACGGCAACGTCATCCTCGGCGGCGGCAGCGGGCGGGGTCCCCAGCCAGCCTGCGACCACAGCACGCGGCGTCTCCAGTGAACCCAGTAATCTGTAAAATGCACGTACGTAGAAGTTAAACTCGAAAAAGTGAGTTGTTTCAAAAAACAGGTTTTCTTCTTTTCATAAAGCTGTATGCCACTCAAAATCCTCACATGAAATGAATCATTTCTGATGCCAAAGAGAAGATGTATGAAATGCAGATACTTAAAAAAAAAAACATGTTACGCAGCTGACAGAGAGAAGTAGCACCGCAAAATCAGAAATCTTCACCCTGCTACAGTGTTAAACATCAATATATTAAACAGCAAAATATTTGCCACATAATAATTACAGCAAATAAAATAAAACCCTGAGATGCTAACTTTTCTCATTTTCTCTAATGATCACATTTTTGTAAAACTAAGAGTCGAATAAGCAGCTTTTCTGAAGTGCTGTGTTTCCTGCCCCTGAACCTATCACAGGAAATAGAAATTATAAACAGTGCTCCCCGTTCACCTCAGCCTACTGTTTCAGAGACGGGTGGAGAAAGCCTCCGGTGATACATGCTGCCTGGACCGGATCAGAACCTCTCACAGTGGACACTGCTCCGTCCGCCAGTCCTGCAGATGAAACTATTTTCTTAAATGTGGGATCCGACGTGTGATGTGATGTAGTTGGTCAGAAATATATTGTGTCCCAGATAATCGTTTCAAAACTGACACTATGCCAGCGTCCACGTCATGTTCTGAAAACCACGTACAGAGCCAGTCACACTTACAGCCACGCATCCGTCCTCGGTCCCCGGCCGCCTCGCACAGGTCCTCGGGGCGGGAACCCGGAGACTGCTGCTCCCGGAGCTGCGGGGAGCGGCTGACGCCACCGTGGGCTCTGGGGCCGCGTCTCACCAGCCCGCCGCGGCGGAGGGCGGGCCGCAGGCTGGCACCCTCGCATGCAAACGCTGCGAAATGAGTTCAAGGGCGAGCAGTTTATGCGGCAGGGCAAGGGCGGGAACGGCCGTGGCTGGGGCAGCACGAGACGGGGGCGGAGGAGGCACAAAGCCGCCCGGACTGTGAAGTGCAGGACTTGAGGCGCCCACCACCCCCGTCAGGGGCAGGGGAGCTGAGGCGTCTCACGGCACCCCGTCGTCACTGCAGGGAGTGGCACTTCCAGCTTCTTGTCACAGGCAGCCACGTGACTCCAGGGAAAGAGAGGCAGCTGGGGCTCCGGGGGGTGCAGGCACGGGACCACGCACGGGCCCCCGTGTGTCCGCCGCGCCGGGTCCAGGGCACCAAGGCTCTGCGCAGCCACCTCCTGCAGCAGCCGGGCCCGGGGGCCGATGACCCGCGCCTCGGGTGCACACACAAGTACAGGCTCCCTCAGCAACCACACCTCTCAAGCCTTCCTGGTGCTCCAGCTCCTCGACTGGGCTGGACACTTTCAACGCCCAGCCCTCCTTCCCGCTCCTCTGCTCAGCAGGTGGCCCAGTCTGTGTCCAAGGCCATTCTCAACTATGAACCCGGGTGACAGCTAAGTCATTCTGGACAAACGTAAAACTGAGAAGCCACACCCACCATCGCCTCCTCTGAGCACGAGAAAACTGCAGACCAGACACCATAAGAAGCTGACACGCATGCACGCACACACACATCAAAGACATCACTATCACACACTATTATATGTATCATAATATCATTGAAAGACATATGCAGTGCGGTTGGCCCACCAGCTGAACGCATCACACGCCACAAGACACACACATGCTCAGCGCACACGCGACACATCACCTACCATTACGCGCTGCGACACACGCATTACATATGCACACACATGCACACGCTGCGACACACATTACGCATCGCGTACACATATGCACACATGCACACGCGACACACCTATGCATTATCACTGACACTAGTGCTGCCATATATATACACATGCACAATATACAGTGATGTGCTTGCATGCACATGCACACACGTGTGCATGCATGTGTGCACACACTAGCACATGTAGACACCAGAGCACACCATGCACACTAGCACACACACGCACACTAGTGCACACATCACACAACACACAAATACAACCACACACATGTGCACACATGCACATGCATGCACACTACACATGCGCGCACACACACACGTAACAGACATGACAGAATTTTAACTTTCACACAATTACAATGGCAATCAGTCATAAAGGGCCCGGGGACAGAGCAGCAGAAACACGACACCGGATGTGTCAGACACTCGTGGAAAGCTAGGGAGCATGTGCAAGGCCAACTGGGGCCAAGGGGTACGTCCCGGGCACAGGAGACGCTTGACCGAATGGGCGTCTGCTCTGAGGATGCAGAGCACCCAGGCTGTGCACCACATCCAGCTGGAAAAGAAGTTGCTAATAACGAAAGACTTGGACAGAACAGGCCACTGGAATTTTCCAGGAAAAAAGGACAAATCACAGCAAAGGAGCCGGTAGTAAAAGCGCCATAACCGTGATTACAAAGCACCCCAGACACGTGGGGTTTCGCTCCGTGTCACACGGAGCACAGAAAGCGCACCCTGCGTCCTGACACCGTGTCAGACACCCACGGACGGGGCAAGGAGATGCTGGGTGGCAGCTCTGCCGGCTGAGCGGGGCCATGCGCCTCCGTCACTGGTCACTCAGCGCTCTCCACGCCCCATGTGCTTCCCCCAGGGGTGGCCTCCCGAGCCTCAAGGATGACGAGGATGTCAAGTGCAGCGGGAAAGTCCGCGCCCACAGACACGTGTCTGGCCGGGGACCGAGGCGAGTCCCGGTTGGGGACCTCCCTGTGCGTGACAGCCGTCCAGGCCTTAACAGGCAGCAACGTACAGAGCACGACTTCCCAACAAGGCAGCCGAGGCCACGAGCATGTCAGTCACAAGCATGAGCACAGGCGTCCTGACGTCTTGTTGAAAACTGCTTTGCCCCGTGAGCATTTACTGAGCACCCACTGATGCTGGGCGGTGGGGTGGGGTCAGGCCATCAGGTCACAAGCTGGCGGGCAGGACACGACTGAATGATGACGAAGGCGGGGTGCACTGGCCCGTGAGGGTGGGACAGGGGGAGACGCCCTGTGGAAGCGTCAGCGGGACAGCCTCCGGGAGGCTCGGCCTCCGAGGAGACGAGGGAGATGGAGGGAGGCAGGGCCGGCCCGGGCGGGCGCGCGTGCAGGGCGAGCGGGCAGGACGGCGCCCGGCCCCACTGCAGACAACCCCAGTGCGGTCGTGACCTGGTCACAGCCTGCTGAGTCGCCCCCGTCCCAGCCACCTCATCTCCCAGGCTGCTCCAGAGCCCCCCACCTCGGTCCACCACGTAAAGCAGGGGCCCCAACCCCTGGTCTGTGGACTGGTACCGGTCCGGGCCTGTTAGGAGCCGGGCCGCACAGCAGGAGGTGAGCGGCAGGTGGGTGAGCGAAGCTCCATCTGTGTCTGCGGCCGCTCCCAGCACCGGCATCACCGCCTCAGCCCCGCCTCAGGTCGTCAGGCATTAGATGCTCACAGGAGAACCGGTCCCCGGTACCAGACAGGTTGGGGACTGTTGACCAACAGAGTCAACGCCTGGCTCGGCAGGGGACCTCTAGAATCCCCCTCCAGCCCACGTCGCTTCTGACTGGTCAGTGCCCGTGGCCTGCTGCTGGTCAGACACTGTGGCAAAGGCCCAGTGAGGGCGATTCCCTTGGCTTATTGCAATAACAGGATGAAGACGGATGAGCCGGCTGGCAGACGGCCGAGCGAGCGCGGTGGGAATGCGGCCGCAGACGGACGACGGGGTTGCCCTGCCCCCCGAGTCTGGCCAGAGCATTGGTCTCGGGATAAAGCCCTTTGAAAAGTCGCTGCAATTTTAACTAGGGGTTGACAGGCCTGGATTTGCAACAGGCATTCAAATCAGGCACATTATAATCTGTATCACACTTAAAAGGACGAAAAGAAAACACATTAAACCAATTTCATTCTTGCCTCAAACCCATAGAAATCAGAGGTCAGAAAATACTAGGTAAACTGTCTGATATTAGGAAAAAAATACGTATATTCTAAAATTCGTAAATACGCACACACAGGCACATGCTGTATAAAATCTGAAGATGAAAAGTAACCCCATTCACGAGTATTATATTTAAAAATTACATTACTCGTTTTTCATTACTGCTAAGTAGGGCACTGACTTTACAAATAAAGGAGGCAATTAATACAATGACGATCTGGCTTCTCCGCATTGCCAAGCACAGGCACAGAGAGAAGGGGCACATGGAAGCTCGTCCCACGTCTGAAATCACCGAGCTAAAATAATTACAAAGGAAGAAGCCACTGAAGCAAGACAAATACACATCAAAATGTCAGAAAGAACATCCTACTAGCCGCAGGAATATTTTAACTCAAGGAAAAGAGAGATACCCTTTAGAATTTCCTCTGCCAACAGAAATTTGCATCTGAGGGCCAATGCTTAATATATTCGCAACACGTTCCTCATGGCAGTCTTTAAATAGCTCCCGAATTTCGTACGTATTGACAACCATCCTCTCTATTCTTAATGTCAGCTAAGCTAAAAAAAAAAAAAAAAAAGCCAGTCCTTGGACTCAAAACCAAAAACGCCCTGAAGAGTTCCTGGCTGCTCTAAGAGACCACATGTGGTTTCTGTCACGTTCATTACGAAGTTGCTACTGATTATAGAGCACGAAACATCAATGTCAATTCGCAATCTTGAGAGCACGTGGTCAACCGTGAACGCAGCCTTCATACGCGCTCAGAGCTTCTTTACGCAGTGGGACGTTTGGGGGGGGTTGGTTTAGTTGGGCTTCATTTCTGTTGGATGACCAGGTCCCTAAGCGTGCTCACTCCTTCTCGCCTTCAGAGACAAATGTGACAGCAGCCTTGTTCAGAAGGACTGCCCAGCAAAGTCACGCCCACAAAGTCACCTCCCTCAGGGACCGGAGGCACAAAGCCATTCACGAATGTACACCGTTCTCGACCTCGACACACCCCCCACGCCCCACAGAAACCCCGACCAGGTTAGGGAGTAGGCACAGTAAGATCTCAGGTATGAGTGGACAGAGGCTTGGTGGCTAGGCACTGTTTTCAGTCTTCTGGAATGTACGTACGAAGTCACCACCATAGGCCATGTGACAGTGAGTCCAGCAACCCGATGAGACCGTACCACCAGCCAGGTCAGACTCGGGCGTCATGCGGCCACTTGTCCGGCCGTTCACTCTGCAAATGCACGTGATCCGCTCCGCACAGACCCCGCCTCTCCTGCTGGAAGTGGACCAGCAGGGGTGACGTTTATACCGTCACTGGCCCCCGAGAGTCTTGACGATGCCCCTCTGCAGTTCACAGGCGGGCCAAGTGCAGGGGGGGACAGGGTGTGACGTCACCGTCACACTGGCAGAAAGGGGGCCGGTGCCGGAAGGCGTGACGGAGCAGCGGACGACGTGTGTTCTGTTCCGCGGTGCGGGCACGTCGCGGCTGCCGCCCCGCTGGGTCTTCCCGCGGTCTCTGCCGTCGGGGGTGGGGGCGGGGGCGGGAGCCTCGCGTGCTCACTGCGGCCGGCGTCAGCCCGCGAAACACGGCCGGACGTGCGGGGACGCCGCGTGCCGTCTGCAGAGCCGCTGGACCTGTCCTCGACGCTGAGGACGTTGCGGCTGCTCCGCCAGACGAAGTCACAAACCCGCCTCTCCACGGGTCCCCTCTTCACCGCAGTGCGAGCGGGCGGGAGGACACGGCTGCCGAGCCCGGCCACCGGTTCCCGCTTCGGAACGCCAGGCGAAGTGCCAGCTCTGCTCACAGCACTGAGCGGCGGCTCCGCTCCAGCACGTGCGCCTCAGACCGCCGTGCCACCGCCGCCGTGGGGACCAGAGCCTGGAGCGTTTCAGGACAGCGCTTTGTTCTGGGCAAGACCGCGTTTCAGGAAAGCCGCAGCATGTGGGGACGGGCTCCTCGCCGCGGGAGACACTGGCACTGCCTGGCGCCTTCCACGCGGCCAGAGCCAGGTGCTCCTCCGGGGCGGCTTCTTCCAAGTTCACGTTTCCGCTGCAAAGAACCTCGCCCTCCGTGAGGGACTGGACGGCGGGCCTCGCCGCCTTTCGTGATGACGGGAAACCAAAACGGTGAGCAAACGCCACGACGTGTCCCCGAATAATCAGGGAGCGAAGGGAACGAAGACAGAGTTCCACAATCACCACGGCCACGGGGCTCGTTCCTCCTCAGACGGGAGAAGCCTGCAGACCCGGCGGCACGCAGGGGCCACCGTGCCCTGCCCGAGTCTGGAGGACAGCGTGATGACGGTCCTGCTGACATGGCACACGTTCCCACCTGCGGAGCACTCGGAGCCTGCCTGGCCCACGTTAACGCTACCGTCTGCCACTTTATCTACCCGGAGCCCGCTGTGCCGGGCTGTGGCTCCACGTCGGGCGCAAAGGGACGCCCCTGGCCGTGTATTTAATTAGAATTTAAAAATAGCTCAACAACATAATCCGATCGAAATGTTTTTTCTACGAAGACGATCTGCCCTTGACCAGGAAGTGAACTGGGCGGGAACGTGGTGATCGTAAGTCTCACCACGTGCCCGGGCTGTGTCGACGCCCACCCTCACGGCGGCCCGGCTGTTCGCACCCCCGATCTTTAGATAAAGAAACGGAGACACAGACGAAGCAAGAAATGTGCCCAGGACAGATGAGGCAGAAGCTGTGCCCTTCCAACAAGATCCCACAGCAGCTCCACGGCAAGCTCGGGCGGCTGGGTCACCGGGGGACATGCACGTGGCCTGATACCCTACGTGTGCTTCAAAGCGTGTGCTGATGTAACTGACCACAGGACCTAGTTGCGTAAGTGACGGTATGCTAAGTACCTTTAAGTGTTTGAGAAATTAAATGTGCTCTGTAAGGGGGGGGCGGACTACTGGGGTGACATGCGTCTGCTCCATTCCACGCACACGTGGGCCCGCGGGGACGCACGGGCCCTGCCAGGCCTGAGCTACGGGACGCGGCTCCTCTGCCTGGGCCTGGAGCGAGCCCCTCGGACGTGCGCACGGAGCCGCAGGTGCAGGTGCAGAGCGGCGTGCGAGGCGTGGGATCGGCTGCCCGTTCTCGGCACGCAGCCGGGGCGGGAAGGGCCACGCACTCGCGCGAGGACAGAGGTCAAGGACGAGCCCCTCTGCACGTCCCCGTCTGACCTCTCCGCCGTGCGTGCCCTGGCTTCTGTACACAAGGCCGCTGAGGTGGAGCAAGGCCACCCGCATGCCTGGCGCTCCCAGTGTGCCCCTTGTGGTCACTGTCCTGCTGGATCCTGTTTCCTCACGAGGGGGCCGGTGTGCTTCTCGGCTGTGTTCTGGCTCCGTCGAAGCCTGGCCGGCCGCCTGCACAGGGCAGTGACGTGCTCTGACCACGGGCTGTCCGTCAACCTCGAAAGGGCGCTTCTGCCACAGGGGACATGCGCTGTGCCCGGCCGAGGTCGGGTTCTCTGACCAAGGGTGGCCGGCACGGATTTGCCCCGCGTCGGGAGGCCAGGTGTGCCAGGACACACCCTGCGAGGCACAGGACAGGCCCCGGGTGAAGAGTTACCCACCCGACACGTCAGCTGCGCTGCGGTGAGAACCCCAGCAGTTTGGCCTCAGACCCTGAAATCGGCTCTCTCCTGCCGGGCCACCGACCGCCACGTGGCAGAAGGCAGGCCCCGCCTCGCCGTCACGTCTTGCTGTCCCACGACCCCGAGCCTTGCAGGAAAGCAGACTAGAAGACAGTGACGGCCCAACCTCCTAAAAATGACGGTTCATCACGGGAAATCCCGGTCACTTACGAAAAGAACGGGACAATCGACTCCCAGTGCCCGTTGCCCGACGTGACGATGCCGTGACCTGCCACCTCGTCCGTCCGCTGCTCCCCTCGCCTCACTTCCCAAGACCCTCGGCTGTCGGGGGGACGTGACGCGCAGCCAGCCCTCCGCCCACGAGCCGCCACGGCGCAAAGCCCCCTCCCCGAGCCGCGGGCTCGTCCCAGCTGCGTCTCCTGGTCACCCCCGCCCCGGCGACGCTCCCGACGCCCGCTCCCAAGCCCTGTTCAGTCTCCCATTTAGGGGGCACACACGGGCCCTCTGTGTGTGCGCGTGTGTGCGTGGGCGCGCGTGTGTGCGTGTGCGCGCGCACGTGTGTGTGCGTGTGTGTGCGCACGTGTGTTTGGGGCGAAAGGACAGACTCCTCGGCCGGAACGTGCCAGGCGTGACAAGGGTCACCAGCGCTGCTCGCACAGACCCGCGGCGACCCGCACGCAGAGTTCTTGGCCCCGACACGACCAGAGCGTCTCACTGCAAATGCTGGTCAAACGGGTTTAAGAACCACGAGGTAGAATGAACTGCGGCTGAACGTGAGTACATGCGTGCACACGTGTGCATGTGTGTGCGAACACACACGACTGCGTAAACTCGGGCCCGTGACTCGTTACTTAAATCTCTTTGCCCTCAGCTCTACCCTTGCGGAGCGGGGTGGACAGTGCGCACGTAACCCGTGTGCTGTGAGACAAGATGGTGATCCTGTGCTCTGCCAAGTCCCCAGGATCCAGGGTGTGACGGTTACTGCCATTATTCCAAAGAAATTAAGTATAATTGGGACCCTGACTGGAGATAAATCAGAGACTTAAACAAAGCAGTAACTTAAACTTTGGTCTCTAACTCATTTTAAAGAGACAGTAACTACTCTTGGGCCGCTAACATCTTTTTTTTCTGTTTACTTTTTTTTTAAAAACACTTGCTCTGCTTAACTGTGTTTTTACAAGTTGCTTTATCACAGGAAGGAGTGATTTTGACACCTCTGGAAATGCTAATTGTGGCTATGAATAGTTATCTGCTTAGAATTCGCACCTATTAGGGGCTGTATCTAGGTGTATAAAACATCCCTCTATCAACACAGGGTGTGAATCTAAACGGAGACAAACTGTGAGAGCAGCTTGAATTTATACCCACAGCATCTGCTTCAGCTGAGACAGACAGGGGACCTGCCCCCAGCCGTCCCCACCATCCCCCACCGCGGCCTGCCGTGGTTCCCACGGAGCCCACCCCACGGTGGGAGGGGCGTGTGGAAGGGCCCGGAACCACAGCTGTGAGCCGTGAGGGGCGGAGGGCGGGCGCCCCGGGCTCTGCCTCGGCCTCCGGGAGCGTCCGGGGTGCCAGGCGCTCCGAGTTTCGGAAGGCCGGGAGGACAGAGTTCCACGTGAGGCCTCCTGGTTTCCAAATGCCAGCAAGCGGCTGACAAACCACAACCTCGTGACGTTTGCGTCGGCCAATGAGAGGTCTGCAGTGTAGGTGGATTCAGACGGCCTGCGACCTCTCACCGAAACACTCGTGGCCCTGGAGAAGGACACGACACCGCAGGCCAGAAACTCGCCAGTGTCCCCCCCTCCCCCCGTCAGGGAGCGTCACCGCAGCACTCCATGGGGGTGTGACAGCGCGGTGACAAGGGAGGACGCGGCCCCGCCCTCCGAAGGGCGGGCTCTGCCGTGGGGGCGAGACCCACTTCCTCCGGTGACGCGGTTCGCAGCCGTCCACCGTGAGCGCACGTGTCAGCAGCCGAAGTCTGTGACCGAGGTGAGGTGTGTCCCGCACACGGGGCCCGGTGCCACACGGAACTGATGTCGCCTGGCACGCCACACGCCAAGTGTCAGGGACGCACTTGTAGCTACCGCAGGACAAGTCCGTGACGGAGACTCTGAGTGCCACAGAGGGGACACGGTACAGCGCAGTCTGTCCCCGCACCGTGCACCCTCAGGGGACGGGCCGGACCCGCCCCCACGCTCCCTCGGACCTGGAGGGGTGGCCCACTCTGGCCCCTGGGGCTATGCCGGGGGGACCGTGAGGACAGGCGCGCTTCTGAAACGGACCTCACACGTCTGGTTCAGGGCACAGGCCCCACGCCCTTCCCGCTGCCCGGGCCTCGGGGAAGGGCCACGGAGCACGCCAAGTCAGTCCCCTCCACGGGCCCCCAAACCGTGGCATGACAGAGACAAGCAGGAGCTCCTGGACACGCTGCCAATTCCCGAACATGCTCAGCACGTGAGGACACGCGAGCACTAGGCGGGCGCCGCGGGTCAGGGACGGGTGCCAGGCGGGCTGGCGGGGCGCTGCCTGCCAGCGCAAAGGGACAGCTGTGCCTCGGCTTTGGACAATCACTGCTCACTTGTCCCTGTTTTCATGTTGGCAGCTCATTTACTTTTCTTAACCCCGAGCTGGACTGATGAAACCTGCCCGCAGACAAGGTGTGGCCTGCGGGCCAGGAGTCTGGGGTCTCTGATCAGACAGCGACAGGAGGGACGGTGGCATCGTAAGAGCAGAGGAGACTCGCCGTGCTCCCTCCCTGCAGCCGTTTCGGGGTGCACCCCACTGCTCATGGTGGCCCCTCACGGCTGGGCCCACAGCAGACGCTTGCCCAGCAGGGGCTTCAGGGCGGCAGGTGCCAGGCTCAGCCTGAATTGGACCCTCGAGGGGCGACATGCAGATTGCAGCTCCCCCGGCCTCCCCGCCTCGTAACGCCAGGCGTCAAGCCCAGAGCCGCCACCGTGTCTGTAAGCGTCCCAAAGCGACTCTGCTGTGGGGTGGCTGGCACGCTCGGGGTCCCCGGCTACGCCGGCCCACATTTAACGGGCTCCATGCTCCTTGACTCTCCTCTCCCCTGGCTCTGCGACTCCTCCTCACAAGGAAGGTGCCAGAAGGGTGGGAGGTGTAACTTGTTCCCCACACGAGCCACCTCTAAAAGCCATCGCGAGGACTCAGGGAAGGCCTCAGCTCAAAACCCGCAGACAGAGAACGTTACTTTCCCTCAAGACTAAAGAGAGATGTCCCAGTGCTGGCAGCCTGGAGCCCGGGGCCCCCGGGGGAGGGGAGGCTGAGGGGCGGGGTGGGTGCCCCCAGTTCCAGGGATGGACAAGGACGGCGGCCTGGTGGAAGGGGCAAGTGGACAGACCACCTGGGCCCATGAGTGACCCAAGGCCGGTCCTCCCAAGCTGTGCCCATTGTCACATTTCACAGTTCAGAGGCCCTGGGAAGCCCTGGGAAACAGCAGGGTGGCGGGGGAGGCGGTGAGGGTCGGCCACCCCCCCTAAAAAAACAAACAAAAAAAGATCTAAGTTAGGAGGCGGGACCTCATGCGCCTTCTGAGCGGGGCTGAGACGCAGCCCTGAAGCCCAGGTCCACGGGAGGCCGTGGATACGAACTCGGAGGTTAGCGCTAAGCGAAAAAGTTTGTGCAGGTTAGTGGCTGTTTGCGAAACACTTTGGCGGGTGCGATGATCTTATTTCGGTTACATAATCGGTGATTTTACAGTTGAACGCACAGTGATGCAGATTTTAGCACAAGCTAAGGAAGCTGAGAAGCTAAGCTCCAGGGAGCGCCACTCCCGTGTCCTCCTGAGCCCGTGGGCGGGGCCAGAGGGCGCTCCCTTAATTTAGCAGAGCTGGGGCTTCGGAGCAGTGGTCCCCGACCTGTCTGGCATTGGGGCCGGTGCTCCTGTGAGCACCTAACGCCCGACGACCTGAGGCGGGGCTGAGGCGGTGATGCCCACGCTGGGGAGCGGCCGCGGATACGGATGGAGCTTCGCTCGCTCCCCACTGCTCACCTCCTGCTGTGCGGCCTGGGTCCTGACGGGCCACAGCCGGGCGTTGGGACCGGGCGTTGGGACCCCTGCTTTAAAACAGATTTTCAAAGAACAACAAAAAAGGTGGATTCTCATTTCCTGTAATAATCCTTCCCGCTTATCTCATGGGTGCTGCCGGTCGCTGGACTATGTGCACGAATAGATATCGCCTGTTATCATTTGGGCATTTTGAAAACAAACATTTCGTGATAGAAAAGATGTAGAGGGTTTGGGGACAACCGGGTCCTTGGCGGGGGAGTGAGCTTCTGTGGAACGCGCTTCCCTGAGGCAGGAGTGAAAACAGAAATGACGAGAGTAGCTTTTGGCTCTAAGACGAACAAAAGCTCAGGAAACTGCAGACGACCTGCAACCACAACTGACCTCACCGACACGGGCGCGGACGGCACGGCTGGGCCTGCGCTGACCCCGAGGTTCCAGGCTCCGTCACGAGCGATGTGACCGCCACCCCTGGTGCATTGAGAATGGCTCAGAGGAGGTTTAGGGGACAGAGGAGCACGTAAACGGTCTAACGGCGACAAAGAAAGTCCATGTGGGTCGCAGTGTCCGTGAAGACACTTGCCCTCAGCACATAGTGTCCGGGACGTGGATGGGACGTGGACGGGTGCACGTGTAGCACAGGACGGACAATGACAACAAAAAGCAAGTCACCAGTGTCCCCTCGGGGCAGGAATGTCACGTAGACATTTCAGGATTCGACCTGTGCCTGTTTGATGCCAGATGCAGCTAAGACCTGTGACTTCCCCTGGACCAGGAGCGCAGGCAGGGCAGTGCGGGCACCGGGAGTCACCCAGCTAATGGCAGGCGCCCGGGGTCCAGTCAGTGCAGCAGCCGGGCTGACGTCCCTCCTCCCTGGGGACGGGGTGTGAGGGTGGGGACAGGACAGGGCGGCCGGCGGAGCCGCTCACGCACCGAGGCCACGAGGCCGGCCATGCACGTTCATGAGGCCACCGCCCCAGGGGCGGGGGGCGCACACGCTGGGACGGGGAGCCCGCCCCCTGGTCTCCACGGCTGCATGCCGGCTCCCCGCGCAGAGCCCCACACCCCCCTCGTCCCCTCGTGCGGGTCCCGCAGGCGCCCCGGGCGCCCCCACTGCTGGCCCGGCGCCTCCATGCTCAGTGCACCTGCTGATGCCCACGTGACCTGGTGCGACGCGGCTATATTCGCACGCGGTACCCGGGGAAATCCTGCACCATGACCCCCCACACCGCGCTCCGCACCCAGCGGTCCACGTGGCTCACGCGGGCTGCGAGTGAGACCGGGCAGCGTGCACACGGCTGAGGACAGCGCGTCACCGGCAGACGCCCCCACCGCTGCCCTCCCCGGTCCCCTGCACCCAGCAAGACCCCCTCTGCTCTCGCCACCCAAGCCGCGTGACTGTCCCACAGGTGGCAAGAGTGCCAGGGAGACAGGCGCAGCCACTGGTCCCCAGGCTCGAGCAGCACTAACCAGGCATCATTCGTCTACGTGTGCTGGTCTGTGTGCGCACGTGCAGGTGTGTACGCACGGTGCTTATACACAACTCACACACTTTGTAAATGCAGACAGGAAGGTGGTATATTTTACCTATGTGTTTGCAATCATACTACACAGGTGGTTCTGTAGCCTATTTTTCCATTTAAAATATCTAAACTTCTGGTTTTAAGAAGTAATACAAATCCATTGGGTAAAGTATTAAAATAAAAAATAAAAATATGAAACATTAATAAAACACACAAAATCCAGACAAAACCGTTGGAAACGATTTAAAAGCTGGAGGCCACCCAGTGCTGTTGAGTCAGTAGAGCAGAAAACTCCCACGCTCTGGCTGCAGGAGTGTGGGCGAAGACGTGTCACCATTGGGTGACACGCAGGGCACAGAGGTTCCTCTGTGGCAGACGCACACCTGAAAGCTCCTGCACACGCACCCGCTCAGCATGCTCGAACCGACGCTGGCAGCATGATGGGTGGCAGCAGACCTGAGCACGGACCCCTGTCCGCCAGTGAGGGGTGGATAAAGGGACGGGGCGGTCAGCCGACAGAATGCGAGTTTACACGGCCGCGTAATCCAACTTCAAAAACACCCCGAATGAAAAAGCACACTGCTGAAGAACATGACCGCTTATGTGAAGTAAACAAAATAAATCCCCAAAACTTAACAGCTGTACAGAGCTACGCGAATACATAGCTGAACTAACCAACGAGAAAAAGATCCACGTAAAATGCAGACGGTGCCCAGCTCCAGGGTAAAGAGAGACCCGGGAACAGAAACGGAGAACCCTTCAAAGCCGTTCCGTTTCTGAGGCGCTGCACCGGCGTCCGGAGTTTATCATCCCATATAAACCACGCGCGTGTGACGTGTTCCTTCACATGCACACAACGTCCGTCTCGCTGCAAGACCACACGTGACAGATCGCCTCGCTAAACGCCATCGAGCTGGGGACTAACACGACAGCAAACTGGTTTTATCTTACGTGTCAACTCTCCCTGCTGGGTGTGGCTTTCTGAAAATCCTTGGTTAGAGGGAGCTGAGACCCAAACCGAGCTCACCCGGGACGCCAGGACAGTGCCCACGGCTGTCACCGGGGACGCCAGGACAGTGCCCACGGCTGTCACCGGGGACGCCAACCGGGGACGCCAAGACAGTGCCCACGGCTGTCACCGGGGACGCCAGGACAGTGCCCACGGCTGTCACCCGGGACGCCAGGACAGTGCCCACGGCTGTCACCCGGGACGCCAGGACAGTGCCCATGTCCGCTGTGGGTGAGGAGCTGGTGGGTCCCACGGTTCCGGTGCGTGACACGCTAGAATGAAGGCGGCGGCTGCAGCACGACTGGCCCACCCTGGGGTGGGGGGCCCAACGGGACACCGAAATGTGTGATTTTCACTGCGTCAATTCCAAGGCTTTGGAATGAAGATTTAAGCAAGTGACTTAGGACAGTTAACCTGCGGCACCTCACAAAAAACTAAGAGGCAAAGAGACCAGTAAAACAGGGCACGCCTAAGAGGGGCTCTGCCCGGCGATGTCCGAGCCCGGGGGTGTGCACATCCCCAAGGGGCTTGTGACGCAGTGTCTGGGAGTCGTGAGTGAGCGCTCGTGCACCGTGCCGCTCACAGGCACTCAGAGGTGTCAGGGAGCAAGGTGAACCAGAGCGGTGACGGGCGCGCCCCGCCTGACCCGGCCTCAGCGAGCAGGGCAGTCCCGCGCGCTGCCCACACGCGTCCCGGAGCTCCGCCCACTCCGACTCCGAACGTTGTCGCTCTGCTTTTACAGCCGAAAATAAGTCTCTCGTCACTCTGTCTTCTCTTTATATCCCAAAGAGTAGTGATTAAAGGAACGAATTTTCAATTCTTTTTTAAAGAAAAAGGGCAACTGCCACCTGGAGTGACCTGTCAGGAACAGAGCGTTAGGCACCAGAGCTCTCAGCGGCAGAGAGCGGACGGGGCGTGGGAGGGGGGCACAGCACGCTTGTCACGGCAGGAGAGTGACAGGCGCCTTACACGACGCGGCCAGGAAAAGGAGGGCGAGAGCTCGCAAGTGGCCTGCGGCCTGGGAGATAATCACTGCCCGTAACGTGGTCTTCTGAGAGCATTTCAAAAACAAGGCAGCCCGGCTAGAGCTTTTGGGTTCATCGCTCCAGGCAAAGTGTTAGTTATAACGCTCGTCATTGTTTTTCTACAAAAAAAAGAGTATTAAAGGGAAAATACCCAAACACTGAAAGAGATAAAAACATGCATTTACAGGAAACAGGAATTAAGAAGTTAAAACACTGTCCAGAAATATACAGATTTAGTTTATAACTAAAAACACTAGACATCGACAAATTTTGTACAAGGTCACAAAAGGTACCGCACACCAGATCTCCACTAGTGCTTTCTAATTTTACCCTGAAGATATTCTTAACATTCATATTTTATGTGTGGAACATAATTTATACCCCCTCCCACCCCCCAAAAAAAACAAGGAAGGGTCACGGTCGCCACAATGGCACAGGCAGGAGGCAAACCCGTGTGTTAAGTGAACAAGGCCCTCACGGCCCTTCTCAGACCCGAGAAATGAGAAACTGGGACAGTCTGGGAAGCGAAGCTGGACGGAGCGGCCACTGGTGACCATCTCGGCAACCCCCGTGGAAAGGAGGTCAAGGACAAAGGCTCCTTCAAAGAACATGAGAACGTTATTGCTTCTTTGCGAATGGTTTTTAATCATGTTCGACTGACAAGTTCAAGTCAAACTTTCAATTTGGATTGGTAGAGTTTGCAGAGTCATTGAGGAAAAATTAATCAGAAACTCCAGGAACGCAAGAGTCAGAAAGAACACAAACCGATTTTTCTATATTGATCACAGACCACAGAGCAGAAAATAAACTAGGCAACTGACACGTGAGGTCAGGCTGGCATTGAGAGCAGACGGCGTTGTTAGAATTTCTTCTCGATAAATTACGGCACGAACTGCGCAGCCTTGTGCTACGGCGATGCAGACGGAACAGCTCAAAGTCATAACACGCCTGACCTTGGGAAGAAGTTTAGAGGCGCCTCTCTCCACTCTCAGACCCTAATGTCCAAATCCTCACTGAACGTGGGGGACGCTTTGCTCTTAATGGAACATTTACAGCTGTTACTCGATGATGTTTAGATACTTTCGCTCTAGGAGAACTGCTGTTTTTAATACGTAAACTTCCTGAGTGCAGACCAGTGGTCCCCAACCTGTGTGGCACCAGGGACCGGTGCTCCTGTGAGCATCTGACCTGATGACCTGAGGCGGAGCTGAGGGGTGATGCCGGCGCTGGGGAGCGGCTGCAGATACAGATGGAGCTTCGCTCGCTTGCCCACCGCTCACCTCCTGCTGTTTGGCCCAGTTCCTCACAGGCCACAGACTGGTATGCGGCGAGGGCCAGGCGACCGGCGGGCACGCTGGTTCCGGGGTGCGCTGGGGGGCGAATGCACTGGGTAGTTCCTGGCAGGTCCCCACGAGGGACTCGGGGTCCTGAATGTGGACGTGCCTCGGCAGGAGGCCCTGCTCACCTCTGGGTGGCTGGGAGCGGGCGAGGGGAGGCCGAGTCAGGGCCACCGTGTGACGTCCCCACAGAGCAGCCTCCGTAACCCGGTCCAGTCAGACCACCGAGCCTCGCAGTGGGGCGGGGGCAGCACAAACGGTCACGTCGTGGCCGGCAGGAGGTGGGCCAGGGACAGCTTCGCCACGGCAGAGCAGCCGCCTTCGTGAGCGGAGAAGCACTTCGGGTAAGAGGGCACACGAGGGCGGGCTCGGCCTGGAGCGGGCGCCCCGGCAGACCGCGGACGGCGCGACCTGGGGGAGCGGCATGGGCCAGAAGCGCAGGAGGGGCCGCGACATGGGAGACGCCCGCATCGCACGCGAACGCACTCCAGGGAGGCTCCGAGTAACGGAGCAAGGCCAGAGAGCGGGCCGGACAGCGGCAGCTTTGCCCCCGGCCACCGCCGGGCGGCATAGAGGGTGCGCGAGTGAAGCCGCACGGACCGAGGCCACGCCGGGCCCCCACGCTCGCCAACGCCAGGCCGACCCGCCTCCGGGGGCAACGCTGCGCCCCCAGACAGCGCTCCCCACAAGGAAGCAGGCCACATGCCCAGCGCAGATCACGTCCAGCCCCGTCACAGGCAGCTTGTTGCCGACGGCAACCGGCCTGCATCCGGTACAGTCGTGCCTTCTCTGCCCCTGGTCTCAGCCGACACCACGACAAAGGGCTGCAGAGTGTCTGAGCTGCCACCAGAGGCCACACACCACGCGGCAGACCAAGCCCTACCTCACGGCCATGGATGCGTGCCGAGTGAGGTGCCACCTTCTCCGCACATGGACGCTCAGCAGCCCCAGGCCACGCTGGCAGTCTGCAGGGACATGAGGCATCAGCTTGTACAGGACGCCCTGCAAGAACGCGGCTTCGTCCTCCAGGACACAGGATCCACCTGGAATCGACAGCTACTCCATGGCACCGTGTCCTCGATGAGGGGGACACGGGCGCTTAGGAACCGGGAGCTAAACGCAGAAGTGGCCTCACTTATGACTCACTGACCCACACCGGACACGTTTCTTCCGTTTGCTGAAACTCTAGGATTTAAGAATCTCTGTCCCCACAAAAGGATGATTCCCATGAGGGATTCAGACAGAGTCCCACTGAACCTGACGCGCAGATGCCACCGTCATCTCAGGGCAGAAGATCAGTCACCAGAGAAAGAAGGGACGGAAATGCCAAGGGACCATGACAGGCAGGAGGGGGGGGCAGCGCCTGGGAGACTCCTCATACAGTGCTCTCTCCGTGCCCCGCGTAAGAACAGAGTCTGTGCCCCGGGACCGGACGCAGGGGGAGGATGGGTTTCTGCCCTATCAGCCCTCCCCGTCCCTCTCCAAGAAAAGGGACAGATGAGGGCCCTCAGAGGCCGTCACACGACGCACGTGTCCAGCACAGAGGGTGCTCTGAGGCCGTTCCCTGCAGAACGAGGCATTCTGTCCCCCCACCCCCACAGGGGACAGGGTCCCTCTCCGACCACAATCAGAGTCACCACACCCCACTGTACCCCCCCTCGCTGCTTCCTGTGTGTAAAGGTGCAGCCCGGCCTCCAGGCCAGGCAACCTTGGGCCGTCAGGGAGGGGGTCACGCCTTCGTCACCGCCTTCCTCCCCTCACAGGGGGTGACCCCGAGGACGCACGGATAAACGTCCTGCATTCCAGTCCTCCTCAGAGTCACTGCCTGAGGAGCACAGCCCAGGACACCTTGCGATCTCAGGCGGAGCTTCTGCGGCACCCCACAGCGTGAGCGCATGTCCACACCCCGAGGCCGACGCCGCAGCGGTGGCTGCGCAGCCAAGCATTGCTGCTGAGTGTTCTGTTAACCAGATGTGCGTCCTTTTAAGAACGAAATGGGAAATGACAGCACAGAACGCCAGACACAGGCGGGCAGAACACACATGGGTGCCCGTCCGGGGTCTGCTGCGTGTGCTCCCCGAGCTTGGCCGAGTCACTCACCCTCCTACGCCCCAGGGGTTCAGGCGGTGACTGCGCTATCTTAGCAGCCAAATAAGCTAAAGCACAGACAATCCCTCAGCTGAGAGCCCCAAACGTTATGTGTTGTTTTCATAGTTAAAATTATCACTAAGAAAGAACCCACAAACGGATTCTGACATTGTTGAAACTTTGCCAAGTTCGCTTGTCTACCCTGAACCCCAGATTCCTCAACAGCAAAGTGAAGAAAGCAGAGGAGAAGCCTGCTCCCCAACCCTGGGACTCCTCCGACTGGAGGGGTGCCGCGGGCGACTGGCATAGTGGGACTCGGCAGGCCCTGAGGTGTCGGTGGCCCTCCTGAGCTAAGGGGACAGGCTGGCCGCCCTGCTCCCAGCAGCCCGGGGGCCGCCGCGTGCCCCGTGGGACACTGCCCGCCAGCAGCAGCAGGAGGTGGTGCTGGCTGCAATGCCGAGGGGTAAACACAGACGGTGCAGCAACGCAAGACACACGCAGCCGCCCTGGGCAGAGGCGCCCGCGCGGCCGGCAGCAGCCGAGGGCGTGCGCCCCGCTCGGGCAGGAGACGCCGTGCCTCGGGCGAGAAGAGCGGGCGCGCACGGTCCGTGTCCGTTTTTCCTTCTTCACCGGCTTCCCGATCACGCCACGCGGTTGCTCCGGATCACGATGTGCAGGCCTGTGGCTCTGCGAAGGGCACGTCAGTGACCCGCGGCCAGAGCCACGACGGCGCTGAGCACGTGGGACACGGGGCCCAGGTGTGTCCGAGGCCGGACTTATCCTCCTGGTGCAGAACGCGCAGCGCCGAGGGAACGAGGCCCTGCATCGCCCATGCGGAGGCGGCCCCTCCAGACCCTGTGAGCGCGGTGACCCACAGGGGCTGCGTGCCCTGCGCGATGTCGCCGCCCCGTGCCAGCCCCCCTCGGAGCTGGTGCGCAGCCCGCAGTGAACCCCCTGGCTGGGGGCCGCCAGGCCCATCAGCTGACGCAGCAGCGGCGCCCACCTCCTAAGCCGACGGGCGCACACCTGAGAGCAGGGAGCGCAGGTCCGGGGCCAGGTGACGGCCGGGGAGGGCCCTGCCTGTCCTCCCGGCGGTGTTCCAGCTGGTGACCGCAGCAGAGGCGGATGTTACACACCCTCCCTTAGACGTCTTCTGGGGCTATAAATGCCTCCTGGTTTTGCATCCTAAATAAAGTGACGTACGGGCGCTCAGCTTCCACCGGGGTTGCGCGGCAATCGTCCTAACGCAAGCCGGAAACGCATGCGCACCGCACACCACCGCTCCGCCACCCCCCGCGACACGCAGGCCTCGCGCCGGCCCAGCCCAGCAGACCACGGGGCGACCGCGGCCCCGAGTCACCAGGGAGCAGCGCATGGGTCACGTCGCGCCTCGGCAGGGGCGGGAAGTGTGGGTGTGTGTTCTGCGCAGGTAAGTCGCAGCGAGGTCAGGTGCACAGAGGCGAGAGTGCACTGCTGGGGCGGGGTGCACAGGGGCCAGATGCTGCAGGGGTGGGAGTCTGCAGCAGAGGTCAGGTGCTGGGGAAGCGGCGGCGAGGTGCACAGGGGGCAGGTACACAGGCGAAGTGCACAAGGCGGTAACGCATGACCAGATCGCTTCACTTGCAGCACGCCTCCAGCCCACCTGCCCTTGCCCAGTCATGGGTCAAACCAAACCAGCACCTGGCACTCTGGGCCTGCTCAAGACTCTCCGGTGACTTTGCGCTGGTGGCGGAGGGGGGTCCGGAACGCTGACCAGCCATGAGGCCTGCGCCCGGCCCGCCCTCCAAGCCGCCCTGCTGACCACGCCCGGCCAGTGGCCTCGCTCCTGGTCGCCCGTGGGGCACCTGGCCTGGGGACGCACTCAACACACCGTCCTCCCGCCACCCAGGGCCCGTCGTCCCGTGTTTCTGGGCCCCGCTCAGGGGAAGCGGCGTGCAGAAGGGCCCTGGCCTGACCGCCCCATCGCCGCCCTCCTGCTGCCCGAGTCCACCGTCACTCGCGGACTCACGACGCTCCGCGCACCTACGCTCACCTCCTTCCCACAGGGGAGAGGGGCCGGGACCACCGCCCCGCACCCGCAGGACCACCGCCCAGACCCCGGGACCACTGCCCGCCTCCAGGCTTCTGCAGTGCTCTGCACAGTCAGAACTCAGTCGGGACCTGTGTAAACGAGTGAATTCATTAAGCCTTTTAATGAGTAAATAAATGCCTTTTCTACACCAAAACAGCAAGTAATCATGTTTTCTTATATAAACGTGTTTGTATTTCCACTGACCACACATTTTACAAATAAAAAGGACTGAATTGGATTCAACATTCAAAGCAGGACCCGGGATCCTTGGAAAGCATCTCCAGGGCATGCGCAGTGAGCTGCCCCCACAAACCTGGCTCATCCGGGCAGCAGCACACCTACACCTCTGTAACCCAGACCCCATAAGCCTCCCGGCGTTACCCCCACATTTCCACCAGCCACCGCAGGTGACGGACCCCAGCACAGCTGAGCCACGAAAACAAAGTCATCAGTGGGACCCACGTACAAGCAAATCAGGGCCTGCTTGTGCCGTACTGGGCTATTTTCATAATTTCCCAAAATATACCGTTTTGCCTCCCTTTAAAATTTTTTCATTTTGTTTTCTTCCTTTTGAAAATCTTTGGGTGTCTGCTTCATAAATTTCAATATGAAAAAGCACATGTATCATTATTCTCTGTTTGCCAAAGAAAAGACGCTATGGCAACAGCCCCCAGGAAACGGGGGCTGGAAGCATTAGGGCCCGGATGTAAACCACGCCCAGCGACAGAGCCACGGGAACACGGGGCGGGGCCGCAGGGTGAGTCCCTCCGCTCAGGGACGAGGTGTGTGCAGGTGACTGCAGCGTGGCACAGGCAGGCAGCACGCCACACCCGGTCTCGTCCTGTGGGGTGTGGACACCGGCTTAGCAGGAGTCACAGGTGGGGAGTGCTGGCCCCTCCTGGACGCCTCGACTTGTCCAATCGGCCTTCGAAGCAGTTCACACAAACGAAAGCCACAAACTACTGGCCCTGCCGGTCGTGTAAGTTCCAGTGCGATCACAGTGGAAACCAAGCCCCACCGTGCGCCTCAGGGAGGCTAAGGGGGCCGAGGCGGGTGGCCGGCAGGGGTCACACCCTGTGACAGGGACGAGGCCACTGCAGAAGCTCAGCATGGACATCGCCCGATTCCCTGGTCCCTAGGTCCCCAGCAGTGTGGTAACGTGTCGCCCACTGTCCTTTGTGGGGTGCTGGCTTTAACCTGTGCCACCCCCTCTGGCTGCAGCCCCACCCTCCGCTGAGCGCTTCTCCTGGATGGCAAGGCACAGGTGCTGCTGCTCCCTCACCCCCCTCCAGGACACCTTGCACAGGAAACCCCAAAAGCACAGTGGGGAAAACATCCACATCGGCCCTTCAGGTTGTGGGAGCAAAACAGATGCATCAGTGTCCCCCAGAAAGGGGACTTCCGCAAGTGGCACGTGCCAGGAGGCCACTGCTGACGGTTCACAGCCACCCTCGCGGCCCTGGGACAGGTGGCCGGGCTTCTGCCGTCCTGCCATGTAGCCAGCTTGCCATGTCCCCCGTGTGAGTTCTCCCAAGTTCTGAGGCAGGATCCCCAAAACAGACTCCAGTGGCCAGAAACCTATTTCCCAGGCCCCCCCCTGCCGTGACACTGCAGCCTGTGACCGAGGCCCTGACAAGCTGCGGGGGGAGCTACCCCGCACGGCTACGAAATGCCACTGAAGCGCCAGAGCCGGTGACGCGTGACCGAGAACTGGAGAGAGCGGGTCAGGGCGGTGTCCCATGATGCCAGACCCGGGGCTCTGAGTCCTAGGCTTCGGCACGGGCAGAGGGAATGGCCCTGGGAGGCTAGATGAAGGTCCACGAGGCCGGGGGTGGCACAGATGAGCCAGGCAGGAGGCTCCCAGCCTGGGACCGTGGGGGACCTTGAACCTGGAGGACTGAGCAGATCCTGCTGGCTGCACGGAGACCACGTGACAGGCTGCCGCCCGGCACAGCGCTGCGTGCTGCCCGCACCCTCCATTAACGCGGGCCTAGAACTGCGAGACCCTCACGAGCATGGGCGCCCCTCTCGTGACCCACGCCCCGTGGCTGGGCGCTGTGGGAAGACAAAGGCCAGATGACCCCCTCACAATGGGATGACTCCAGCTTCAGTGGGACCTCACCCATCTGCCCACCACGTGGCTTCCCCCCCCATCCCCACCCCACCCAGTCCCTGCCCACCACCCGGTGCCCTGGGACACTGGAAACACCCTCAATGCCGGGGGCAAACCCAGCCTCACAGAGAGACCCCGGCTGTGTCCCAGCGAAGCAGGCAAAACACTCGGGGCTCTGCGGAGGCGGCGTGGCTGAGCCAGGCGCAGGAGGGGACAGTGCCCGGGGTCTCCCACAAGGTCCGGTGTCGGCTGCTGCAGACGACCCCCTCGCCGCCGAAGGGAGAGGAGCATGGACAGGCCGTCGCGGCTGTGACACACACCGGCTTGTCCAGCTTTTAACAGCATTTCTCCCAGTGCCACACAGCACGGTGTCCAGCATCCCCAGAGGCCATCCTCTGTTCCAGGACAGAGGCAGAGGCTGTGGCAGGTCCAACGCCGAAACCCTTTTGCTTGTCCACGGGCTCACGCACGGGAAGCTCACAAAGGGTCGCTCGGTGACGTGAAGGTATGATCCTGCAGGCCAGCGGTCCTCCTCCTGTCTGGCACCAGGGCCCGGCGCTCCTGTGAGCGTCGGATGCCTGATGAGCTGAGGCGGGGCTGCGGCGGCGATGCCGGCGCTGGGGGGCGGCTGCAGACTCGGATGGAGCTTCGCTGGCTCGCCCACCGCTCACCTCCTGCTGTGCGGCCCAGCTCCTATCAGGCCATGGACTGGTACCAGTCCCGGCCCAGGGCTCGGGGACCCCTGGTCTAAAGTACGCCAGTCTGAGCGAGGACACAGTACGCAGAGGTGGGTTTTCCCAGCAGGATGGCAGGTGGACAGTGCCACGTTTAACCTCACGCTAGGAGACAGAGTTTCCACCCTCTGCCAAGTGAGGCCGAAGTCGTGAGCCCCCCAACAGCCCTTGTGGTCTCAGAGCACGGGGTCCCCGGCAACGTCGAATGCCGGGCTCTGCAAACACGCTGCTGCTGGGGTACCTGCCTGGAGCCCACAAACCAGACCCTTCCCCTCAAACTCAGACTCCACTGTCACGGAGCCAGCACTGCGTGGCGATGTCGCATGTTACATTGATTCTTTGGCTCTTTAAAAGCAAAAGGCATCTCAGCGTCTCAGCCCCGGTTTCTGATTCCTGAGATCTTATCTCCATGCTGCAGGATCCCCGACTTAGACTGACCTGAACGGGGTGGACTTGGGGTTCCACTGTTACGATCTTGAAATTCCAACAGAAAGAAATGTAATTGCAGACTTCCATTTGAACTTGCACATGTGTGCTACTTAACATCTAGGGGGCTGACTCTTTAGACTTCATTTTCTCCTTAGGAAGATGACAAGGGGGCCGTCGCTCACACTTGAATTTAAGGCATCTCTAAGATGTTAAAGAAAACATACAATGCAACAGGAAGGCCACAGTGTCACGTTTTCACGGCGAAGTGCTTTTGCGTGAATCCATAATTTCTGAATTACATACATACAAGTGTATACTTGTGCTTGGCCATGATATAAAATGCATTTCTTACTGCATGCTGCAGTAAGAGCAGCCGAAAACCTTTCAACGTGTACGAAGTGTGCGCGACGGCCTCCCGCACACAGGAAGCACCACTGCACACGGACGTGCTCCCGCCTGCCGAGGTGCCTGCATCAGCGTCTCCACCTGGGCTGGGCTTCGGGTCGTCTGGGCGGCTCCGAGAAGCCGGGGCCACTTGCGTCCTCACCCGCAGCCCCCACAGTCCAGCGTGATCGGCCGGCGGAGGCCAGGCTCGCGTGAAGACGGTGGTCGGCTCAGCGTTCCAGACCTGAGACTCGGCCTGGCTCGCCTGCAACGTGGGGACGGTCCCCCCGCCTGCTTTCACAGGGCCGTTACGGGGATCAAATGGCAAAACATACTGAGCGGAGCCCTCGGCCAAGTGCAGGCCGCACGTGTTCACAAGGTGGTGCTGTTCGGACATGAAAATCTACGCGCGCGGGAAACGTGGCCTCGTGTCCACGGAGGCTTTTTGCCAAAATAATCTTGTCGCTTATCAGGCAACACACTAGAAGCCAGAATTTCGCTCTAAGAAACCGTAACCTGGGGGCTGTCGCTGATGCCGCTGACGGAAAGCGTGTCACCTCCCTCGTCACTCCCTCGTCAGCTGCCCTAGCTGGGTTCACGCGGCAGGCTCTGCCACCTACCGCTCGGGGTGTGACGTGACGTGTGGCTTTGGGTGACGTGCTGACCGTGCCGGGTGGACCACAGGCCTCGCCTCTGCGACCCCCTCGCCGCTTCCTCAGCGACGCCGAGTCGCGTCTGGACGAAACGCCGGGGCTCGGCCCGGCCAGGACCGGGCGCCCCGCGCGGGTGTGACGCAGCCAGCGATGCTGTGCTCGCCCAGGGAGCTGCGCACAGGGCCAGCAGCGTGAGGACCGCCAGGCGTCCTGGGGACCTCGGCAAGGGTCCTACCCAGACCCTCAGCCCGGCCTCCGTCGGGGGGCTCCTGTGCGGTGCCGCAGGGTGACGGAGCGCCACAAGAGGCTGCGAGAGGCCAGGGTCAACGCGCCTGGCGCTCGGTCAGCACCAGCTGCTGCTACCGGGGCCGTCGCCGTCACAGAGCTACGTGCACAAGCCAGTGAAGCACTGCCCGACCTAAAGAGGCGTGCGTGTGCACACACACGCCTGCACACACACGCCTGCACACACACGCCTGCACACACACGCCTGCACACACACGCCTGCACACACACGCGTCCCCACCTGCATCGCCAGGGCTGTGGGCCCCTGGCTCAGGGAATGGCCTCGATTCCTGGCCTGCCCCCCTCAATCCCCATCCCTGTTCGCTGTCCTTTGTCGGAACCCTGTGAGAACTTTCCGGGGGTTCTCTGCCCGAGGACTGTGGGGAGATCCGCCACCCCAGCCCAGGGCACCCCGGGAATCCAGACCCTCTGCTTTCCAGAGCCAAGCCTGGGCGGTGACCGCTTCGGTGAGCCGTTCTGGCATCGGTGCCCGACGTCCCTGGGTCCCCTGCACAAGCTGCTGCCCTAACCAGACCCCCTGGGAGAGCCGCCGCCTGCGCAGTGCGGGCCACAGACACTCCCTCCCCGCAGCCTCCGAGCTGCTCCTGAGGGACACGTTCTGCTCCCGCCGACCTCCCCGCCCGCAGCACCGCCTCCACCTGTGCTCGCCTCCCGCCGCTCCCCCTCCCCTCCGGCCCAGAGTCCCCACTTCCCCCACTTACTCCGGCCAGAGCAGAGCTGAGTCGGAAAACCACACACACCTGCCACACGTGTGTGAAAACACACACAGTTCTCCAATCTGTTTCAAAGAAACGTCCACCTTCTCATCCATAAAACAAGCTGGACAGCTAAGGCTCCGCTGCCTCTTCCTTCCCATTTTAAAAACAGAAAAATGCCACGGCAAACCTGATGTCTCATTAAAATGGACCAAGAGAAACGCATTCCCCAAACCACACCAGACTACACAGCATTTCTCGAGTGTAGAAAAATAATTCTTACCCTAGCCACAAGCAAGGAGGAAACAATTTCATAAATCGATAAAAACTGAAATTACATTAATCATTTACATATAAACCAGAAAAGAAGTTCTTTTTATGGCCAAGATAAAAATCGGTGATCATACATTATTCCATTAAAAACGCTTTCAAATTCTATCTTTAGAAAAGACTATCGTCCTCACATTGTAATTTTAAATATACACCAAGTGAAAGAAAAAAGGAAAAAACACACACCCTGATACTTAATGGCTTTTTTCACATTTAGAAAATAAAAAGTGTTCATATATATACTTTTCTTAACAAGTGCATGTTTGTGAAAACACAACTTCGAATAAAGCCTTAAACCCTATTTCCCCACTGGAAACATACAGTGTTTATTTTCTGGGTTCAAAGTCCCACTTTTAAGCTTATTTTCCTTACTTCTGAGATCCGTCGCCGATTCCTGCAGAACCTTAGTGACCCCTGACCTTCTGAGAAGAGGCCGCCTGGGATCCTACAGAGGCTTCTCGCCAGCCCTGAGAGTGAGTGAGTGAGCACCCGAGTTCTGTGTTTCCACGTCATCCCGGGGAAAGAAGCGAGCAGGCCCCGCCCCCGGCTCCAGCTACTCCACCAGGGACACGGAGCATCCCAAATCAGGGTGCTTCAGGTGAACGCACCCACTGGCGCCCAATGAGAATCAAATGCTGCACGTGCCATGCAGACTGAGGCACCTCACCGGAGCCGGCCGGTCCAGGCGCAGTCGGCAGCTCCCTCCTACCTGCTGGAGCTCCCGGTGACCACGTGACAGGTGCCCGCCCCGCCCTCGGTCGGCCTGGCCCCCCCCACGGCATTCCTCACCCCACCACACGTTTTCAGGAGTGGGGAAAAAAGGGACGACACGATGTGCAGGTTACTGAAATGACCTCGAACCCGAAGAGCGCAGTTCGCTCTCATTCAGCCAGCGCATACTTCGTTTCTACTGCCGTTCGAGGTGCAGGTTACTCTCGATCGTTCACGATCACGCCTTCCCAGCAGCGTCCGCGTGTTCTCACTCGCTGGTGAGAGACGCCACCTCCACGCTCCGCGACGGGCATGCGCCACGGCCACCTCTCTCCCCGTGAAAGGGGGCTGGCGACCCCAAACAGCATCAGGGAGCACCGGCAGGCGCTTACGTCCCGGACTACACTAGCATCGTAGCAGGGTCCCATACTAGCATGAATTTTAGCCAAAAGTTTTCTCCTGAATCAATGATGAATGTTACTGACAGAAATCTATGATTAGATATTTGAATATTAATTGTTTCCATTACACGCGCAGTTCACAGACTCCTTGGAGCGTGCCTGGCCCCAAGCAGGCATCCCAGACGTGTTTTCTGAATGAACAAGTGAATGTCCGACTTATGGAAGTTTCACTTTAACTGAAAAAAAAAAAGATGTATTTACTTTAAATGCACCATGTTTTCATTACAATGAGTTTCTGATAAATCCTTACCAATTTGCAAAGTAAATACTGAAAATAACTTCTTTATAAAATTATTAATTGAATCTCTTATTAAAGAATGCCTAAGTGATTGTATACTCAAAATTGACTTTTTTATTCAACAAATTATCAACAGACAGAATATTAAATACACATTTGACTGAACTCTGGTTATAATGTAAAACAAAAAGTTGAAACTGTAAAAATACTACAGGAAAGTATATGTAAATAAAATTAAATCCATCAACCCTCGAGTAGTCCATCAAAAAATCAGGAATCATTAACAATCTACAGTTGTTGGCTAGAGTGGCATGTTCCAGAAAGCCTACGGCGACACAAAGAGTCTCATAACTTATTACGTTTTCCATGTGTTTTGGAAAGGACTTAGGGAAGAGGCCGAAATCACAGGGTTTTAATCACTAGTTACAAAAGGCTTAAAAGCTGTAACTAGCTTTAATTAAAAAAAGATCCCGTGTTTGTCAATCATACCCCGATAAAGCTGAAAGATAAATTAAAATTAAAACCCTGTGAATCTGTCCCCTTCCTCAACAGGAGTCGAGAGTGAGCTCACATGTAGCAGCACGTGACACATGTGCTTAAACAAATCGAGAGTCACATCAGTCTACAGCCACGCCACCCTGAACATGCCTGATCTCGTCTATCTCGGAAGATAAGCAGGGTCGGGCCTGGCTGGTAGTTGGATGGGAGACCACCCAGGAAGACCAGATGCTGTGGGCATTAAAAAAAAAAGTCACATCACACGTAAACTGACTACTTGCTGCCACTGAGAGGCAGAGACTCTCAGACTGAACAGAAAAGCAACTCTGCACTTCACAAGAAATACACTTTAAATATAGGTGACGGACAGGTTGAAAGTAAATAGTTTAAAAAATTAACCATCGAAGTCTAAGTGTAAGAAATAAGAAAGCCAGGTTATATACCCATATCAGACAAGTAGATCCTCAGACAAAAGAATGTCAGAAACAATGACAAAAGGGTCCTGCCTTCAGAAAGAGAGAACGGCCCTAAATGAGCAGGCACGGACCGGCAGATCTGAGAGAAAAGGAGAAAACTCCACACTAGAGCTGAAGATCTTAGTTAGGGGTAGGACAAGTAGCCTCCGCTCTCACCCCAAAACATCAGCAGACGGCGAAAAGCTGGAAAACGATCAGCCCCACGGACCCGACCCCCTGGAGAGCCTGCGTCCTGCTCCACGAAATGCCTTAAAATCATCAAGGAACTGAAGGAGTGTCTTCTCTAACGACACAAACAATGAGAAGTCAATAACAAAGGGCGAATTGATAAATTCGAATATTACACCCACAGGAGACGGCACGTCCGTCACACGGCACGACCATGGCGCTGCCCTTACGCGGTGCTGTGCCAGGGCGCGTGGCTGCACGGACCCGGCCGCGTGCCTGTCACGAGCACACCAGCGTCGCCCCAACTGACAGAGGGGAGACCGAGGCTCAGAGCGGCACCGAGCTCCGAGGCGGCAGGCGGGGACGTGGGCGAGCCGGCGTGCCAAGCCCGTCCCCACCCTTCCGTCCCGAGGCCTCAGCATGCTGGCGGACCCCCGTGGCCGCGGGACACTGGTCCTGGACCAGGCGTGACATCTAACGGTGACATCCAGTGTCCAGAGAAGGAAGAGGACCCTTCCTCAGCGGAAGCGCCTGCTGGAGCAGGGCCTCCCCCTTCCCGTGACTCCTTAGGAAGCGGCGCCTGTTGTTTACGGGCTGCAGATCGAAGGACATGGACGGGCCAGTGGCCACGAAGCACAGCGAGGGCCCGGCCGGTGAAGCCGGGCTGGGGGGACGGGGACGCTCCCGTCACGCTGCGAGTCCCGCGTGCCTTCCCGTAGGAGCGAGACGGCGGTCGGAGGGCCCGACTCGCGCAACTGAAGTGTTAAGAGTAACTGTGCGCGACGCGCACCTGCAGGGCTTTTCTGCGAACCCGGAGGGCGCCCGCGCGGACTTCATCGCCGGCTGACGTGTGTGTCCTCAATTACATTAGCTTTCGTATTCTGAAATCCGCTTGCGACTGAGTACAGCGCCATAAATAATTGACCATCCTGTACAGTAACACGCTGAATTAAATTTTATATTTGTACGGGACCCAAAACCTCTCATGAGATGATACTGGCCTTTTGTAGGACGTAGCAAAGAAATTACATGCTACCTCAACCATTAAATTTTAAATACGTTAGATATAAGTCCATCTTAAGGCACACTATACAATTAAAACTCCCATTTAACTCTGCAAAACCTTCGTCTATCACCTTGAGATACTGAAGAGCTGTCTTAAAATCTAACGATTTTACTATTTTAAATAAACGAAACTAACAATGTCTGATGTGCAACCTGAAGTGTAGCTGCTAACATGGGAACGTTCGTGTGCAAAACTGGACGCGGACTGCTAATACCTACGTATACCACCAGAAGACGCGCATAAGCACACGGGACCCGCGAGTCAGCGGCAGGTGCAGATGCCGCTCTGAGATGCAGACACAGGAGAGCAGGTGGTCCCGGGGGAGGGGCGCGCGCAGGTGACCGCACGCACGGCAGAGGCAGCTTTGCTGTGCAGAGCTCAGGGCAGTGGCTCAGGGATGTCCCCCGCCCTCCGGTGTGAAGACTTTGGAAAGCCCCCGGGGCAGGTTCATTGAGGTATCGGGGTCTTCAGAGGGCAGGAGCCACGGAGGCCACGTGTCACGTACAGCAACACCCTCCGGCTTTCTAACGGGAAGGTTCTGTGGGAGAAAAACTGATTTATCGTCATCTGAGCCTCCAACAGAATCGTCTGCCTGGTCTAGACACACAAGGATGCAACTTGAAGAATGACGTCTGTGACGTGGACGTGTCGCCGAGAGCTGCCCACCGTGCCCGAGACCACACTGCCACTGACTCTCAGGTACTGGCCTGCAGCTGTGGCCACCACGCTCCCTGTGGCCATGGAGATTCTCACAAGGACCCCAGCGACCATTAAATGTCAGACATCAAGACAGACGACTGACGGCTGGTTGGCCGCGGTCTTATTTCAGGCAGCCCCCCCCAGGCAGCGCCCCGCAGGCAGCCCCCCGAACCCCGTCCCGGGCCGGGCGGGGCCGGCGCCCGGACTAAGCAGACGGCCCAGCTCCGTGCATTTACCCCTCAGCACGCTCCGGCCGATGCTGCCGCTCCCAACATCGCGTGAGTCGTGACACTGCTGTGTCACCTGTGCATAGGGTCCTGTCACTAACAGGGAGGACGCAAAACATCAGTCCCACGCGTGAGGCCTGAGAAGCGCTGGTGCCAAGGACAGCGGCTGGGGGACCACGCGCTGTGGGCACACGGGACGCCTCCGAGCCGTCCGGTGGCCCTCTGCTCCAAATGTCTCCCCGGAGGCACAGACGGCCCCTGGCGAGGTGGCGGGCAGGTGGCCTGAGGACGGAGTCTGAAGGTCATTGACGTGCCCCAGGCAGGGTGGTGGGAGGAGGGGCCGTGGGGGTGGCTGCTGTGGTCACAGGGGTGTGACGGTGAATGCAGGTCTGCCGGTGTGGCCAGACCGGCAGGACGGGACCGGGGGATGGGGCGGAGAGCTGAGGAAGCGTCCCCGAGGGAGGCCGGTGGTCCCCAGACAGACAGGCAGACGGGGAGTGCGGACAGAGCCTCGCTGGGGACAGAGGTGAGTTTAAGGTCAGGCGTCCTTGCGCTTCGATGGGCAGCAAGACCCTGAGGTGACAATGGTGGCGGCAGCCGATGGTGCAGACTGGGGACCCAGGAGTGACCGAGGAGGGACGGGAGTTCTCTGGGGAAGAGGGAAATGTGAGGGGTCGAGCACAGCCCAGACACCTGCAGGAGCCCGAAGCCCCGGCGAGGGGTCCAGGGAGGTCAGAGGTGGGACGGGCACCACAAGGCTCTGAGGAGCGGGGGAGAGCCGCTCGTGACCTCAAACGTCACCTCCAGCGCAGGGGGCAGAGGGGACGGCGGACATGGAGAGGAGGGGGCCAGCCACCTGGTCTGGAGGCTCAGCGGGCAGAGCGGCAGCACACCCTCGGTCCCCCATTCCTGACGCCCACGCAGGTCAGCGAAGTGGCGTCACATGTCCCGACCAGGACCCCACACCGGAACTGGGAAAAACACATCCACCCGAAAACATCGCTTGGCAAAAAAGGACACTTAGCAGACACACCGCGTCCATCCACTCCTACTCTAAGACATTACAGAGAGTGACCCCAGCGCTGGCTGGAACCTCGGCCTGGGGTGTGGCCGTCCCCAGTGGCTGGACCTGCACGTGGGGCTGGCCCCAAGGGAAGGCCGCAGGCTGGTGTTCTGGGTTCTGGAGGACATGAGGGAAGCTCCTTAAGGGGACGTCCCCCACCGCGAACGCTGGGGCCATAACGAACTGCAGAGTCACCTCTGCAGTTCTTAATACACTTACTTTTTGCAGAGCTTACCCAAAACTCTGGATTTCTGTATCCCAGTGATCATCAATGCTCTCTGGGAAATCTCCCTTTTGGTTAGCTTTCAAAATAGAGCTACGTGCAATTCACAGTCAACAACTGTTACCTTCAATTACTTCCTAAAACTAGCAGCTATCCAGTAGTTAGTACATTTCAGGCACAAAGATAGATTTAAAATAAATTTAGCTTCCTAAAACGTAAACAAATATGCAAATCGACTCAATATTCCCACATGTATTATCAGATGTTAAGGTTCTGTTTCTTCTTTTTAAGAACCTGTCGCACAGGTTCTGACTAGCAAATTAAGTGAGCTTTATAGCTTGGCACATCGTTTTCACCTCCGAACGATTTACGACAAGGCTAATTAATGGCTTTTTGTGGTTTGATGCCCTTTGTGAGCCTCAGGAGACGTCCACCTCGGACCCCCGTGGACCGCATGCAAGCGGCCGGGGGACTGGAACCCCATTTCCTCCTGCTCCACGGCCGGGCCCGCGGCGAAGGTGACGCGTCATCCAACACTGAGGACAGTGGCTGGACCTGCAGGGTGATGGGGTTCGTGATGCGAGGCCTCCCACTTCCCGGGACGGCTGGCCCGGCCGGCCTCCCCTCGCAGGAGGGCCGCGCGTCTCTATCGCCGAGGGGCCAGCGGCTGCTGGAGCAGAGTGTGCGGCCCCCGGCGCTGAGCGACCCGGCCAGTGCTGGACGATGAGCTGACGTTACCGGAAACAGCGCTCGGTCCGTTGACACGTGCCAGACCACACACCCGCACTCAGGAGGGTGACACCGCGTGCGACCTCGCCCTGGCCCTGCCCCCGGGCTGGGGCTGTCCCCGGCTGGGACATCGGCGGCGGCTGCCATTCACTTAGCACCCGGCGGCAGGAAGCCGGCCTCGAGCGTCACTCACCAACCGTTCATGGAGACCGGGAACACCGAATGCACACCGTCCTCGGCATCGCGGGCACGGAGTCCAGGGCCCCCGGCACGCCGCAGTGCGCGGTGCTCAGCCCTCACGCGGCACGGTGCCCGCACACGGCCCACGCACGCCGCCCTCTACGCGGTAAGTCCTCTCTGCATCACCTACAGTCACGCCCACTGTCCCCGCAGTTCGGAGGCGGCGGGGACGGCCGGGGTCTGCCCACCACGCCGACCGTGCACCAAGTTCTCTAGCTCTGTCCCCGACCGGACCACCACCCTCTACGACCCGGGAGCATCTGTCATCATCCTGGAACAGAGATTTCGTGAGACAAACCGCTCCACGTGACTTGATGCCACACGTGAAGAACCTGTACGATCAGAGCGAACGTCTTGCTAGAAGCACATTTCACCGGGCAGGTTTTAATGAACAAGGCGTGACCCAGACCCGCTCCTCCCAGTGCCACGCTGCGGCTTTGTGAAGTCGAACTTGCAATCACGAGGACGATGACGATGGCCCCACGTCCCCGACTCCGTCCACTGATCACTCACGACGCTGACCGGCAGGTTAGCTCTAGGAGCAGGCAGAGGGGGGCGGCACGCTGGCCCACGCTGCTGGGGACAAGGGCGTCCTCCCTCGGGGGCTGCCTTTTCAGATGAAAAAGCTAAAACCTGCCAAATATCACCACAGGTTTAAACGTGTGTACAGTGTTCAAAACCACCTGTGCAGGTGACACTAACTTCTCGATCACAGAAATCGGGTTGCTCCACCAGCACCAGGAACGTGGCAAAGGTGAGCAAACAGAGGGACGAGTCGCTGAGGGGTGTTAGGAACGACTTCGGGCACACAAATGAGGTCAACTTTCCGTAGATCACGAGACGTCGGATTCAGCAGATCAGACCTCCTCTCCCCATGCCAACTAAGGCTGTCTTGGAAACTTCTAGAAGAAAATTTGAAGTGACATAGGTCGTTCCCTTAGCGTGGAACACCGGTGGTGAGCGCGGCAGCCGGCAACCCCACCCCTGCAGCCGCCATGCTGCCCCTCCCCAGGGGGCGAGCCCGTGCCCCTGCCGGCCCAGAGGGGTGACGCACTCAGCAGCAGAGGCAACACCTGCCTCCCTCGGCTCAGACCCCAAGAGCAGCACAGCTCCCACATTCCCCTCCCGCCACGTGAGAGAGGAAAGCGAGCCTGGATTAACGCGGGACAGCCCCTGCCGGCCTGTCCACGCCCGTCACCCGGGGAGGCACCGGACGGTGGGCGCGTGCGCCGAGCTCCCCCAGGTCCAGGCCACCACCCACCCAACAGCACGCGGAGCAAGGGTGGGCTGTCCCGGACACGCCTGCTCCGGCCCGCAGCCCACGCGCACGAGCCGTCAACAATGCTGTTTCACGGTGCTGGGTGTCGGTCGTCTGGCATGAGCCTATGTCCCAGACAAGGGACAGAAGCTGGTGCGAGGGAGGTCTGCTGAGGGCTGCCCCTGAAGGAGACGGCCGTGAGGCGGTGGGAGGGAGCGGGACAGTCGGGGGGCCCGACGCGAGGCCGTGGTCGCCCCCCGAGGGCTCTCAGGGCGAGGATGGCCCTTCGGCGCTGTCCTGAAGCAGGACGAGGGACCAGGTTTTGTGCCCAGGCACCTGCCAGTTGCGGGCATGGGCCACCACCCAAGCACAAGCACGGCCTTGGCGAAGACGTCCCCTGCACAAAGAGAGTGCCCGCCCAGGGCGAGTGGCCAGCAGCAGACGTGGGCAGGATGGACACCAGTGTCCACTGTGGCGCTGTGCCGTCCACCGGGGCCCAGCATGAGTGCCCCCTGGAGCAGGCACGCGGTCAAGCCACAGCACGGATGGATGCCAGGCCCACCGCTGCCCGCCCTCTGCCCTTAGGTGCTGCAGGTCAGCCACGCTGGTCCCCAGAGCCACTGGGGTGTCCACGCTGCCCGCCCGCAGAGGCTGGCTGACGGTGCACTCACACGCCGCCGGGCAGAGAAGGCCCTCCGCCTGCACGGCATTCGCCCGCGCTGTTAATTCTTAAAAGTCATGTGTATTTGTAGGTCGTTGCTGCATGAACTACCCCAGCACTGAATAACTTAAAACCTTTGCTGACGAGTCCACATCTGACCCGCGCTCAGGTGAGCGGTGTGCTTGCTGCTCCTGCCTGGGGCCACTCACATCACATGAAACCTCTGACAGCTTCGCTAGGACCACGTGGCCTCACTCACGAGACTGCCCACCACTTCTGGCTCTGGACTACCCTGTGGCTGGTGGCCCTGCCCTTAAGTGGCCTCTCGTCCCGCACTCCAGCCTGGACACCCTCACGCACGTCTCGGGGTCCTAGGCCGGGGCTCCGGACTCTCTGCCTCGGCAACTGTGCTGCTCAAAGCCGGCTGCCGCCGAGGGTCGGGGTGAGGGGACAGACTGCTGAAGGGCAAGTGCCAGGCACCGGGCAGGGTGCCAAGGCCGTCTCTGCAAACGCTCCGGAGAGCTGGCCTGGGCTCGGCCTCTCCTAACGTTCTGCTCTGAAGATCAAACTTGATAAGTTCCATAGTCACCTTCCCTGATCCCCAAAATAACTCTGCAAAAAAATTCATGTAATCTTTTCAGAGACAGCTGAAAATGTTTACCCACTAGAGGTCAGCACGGAAATCAATTCAAAAACAAGGACCTAAGCCAAGAAAGGACTCCCCAATCCCTCGAAAAGGAGGAGCAGAGGAGGGGCAAGGGGAGGCGGGGCAGGAGGGAGGAAGTGACTGGCCTTAGATGCCGGGCAGTGAAGTGGCAGTGAAGGCACGCGCGGCCCCAACGCCCCGCCCTGTCGCTTGCCGTGGCCTCTCCTGCCCGAACGCTCAGAACGCCTGCACGCCTGCCTTACGGATGCCGGGATTCGGGTTAATGCCGTTCCTTAGTCTGACGTACGTCTCGGGTACTGTGTGTGTATGTGTACGGAAGTTGAATGACAAAGAAACAATTAGATTATTAATAATTAGGTGGAATAAAAAAAATCAAGATTCAGAAGAAAAACCCATTGAGTAATTTCTAGAAAATGACAAAATAGATTTCGATGCGAGTCATAAAGCGAAAACGATTTATGACAACAGACGATATGGCACTATTACAGAGAGACAACGCTTACATCCTGGAATTTCCCATTGCATGGAAACGTGCTCTCCACCTGCAAGCACCTTCACAGACTATGTGGCTTTGCTTCAGGATGTGACCAAACCACATACACGGACTCTTTGTTCTTTTTAAAAACTAACACTGTCACCAAGTACTAGAGAACCAACTTGCTACTCTCAAAATAAAAACCCAATAAATTAGTACTAAATGAAGATGTGCAGCTTACCACCAGATACGAGAAAATATTTACTTAACGACTTAAGAAGTGAGAAAGAAAAAAACCTGTGTCCTGTGAGACTCAAATTTCAAACCCGCGCGGCCGATCACACGGGCCTCACTCAGCAGAATGAAAGGCCCGGGCACCGCTTCACTAGGAAGGATGGAGAGAAGTGACAAATTCCCCGGGGCGTAGAACTGTGAACGCTTCTTCACGACCGGTGACCACGCGGCTGTACCCGCAGAAGCGCCAGCGCGGGCGAGGGCCGCCGGTCCTGCTGGATCGCGGTTAGACTGCTCGGGGTGACTGTCGTGACCGCCCCCTGCCATGTGCTGGTATCTTGAAGAGTGACTGCTCCTACGTAAGGAATGAAGGCGGCCTGGGATTCCGTTAGAAAGTGCAGGGAAGCGTCCGGCTGGGCCTCCGCCCTGGTGGTGTAACATCCTGTCTGAGTCCGGCGGCACTGAGGACACACAGCCACCCGCAGAGTCAGCGCAGATGCCCAGAGCCATGGCCCCGGAGAGCGTCCGAGCGTCACGTCCAGTTTATAAAATGCCGACACTTCCCCACGGCAACGTTCACCACAGGCGTCCTCAGAGGGGAGCGGCCACCCGTGAGCGCATGACGAATACTGGCACAGGAAGAGGCTCGCGTACGCGGACTCCGAAACCTTGACGACACCTGCAGACCCCACGTCAGGGCATGCTCACCTGGAGACTGCCGCTGCCAGGGTGTTCATTCTCCAAATGCCCTGATACACGGGTGTACGCGTGGGACAGACCCGCACGGAGCCACACGCGTGGGACGGACCCGCACGGAGCCACACGCGTGGGACGGACCCGCGCGGAGCCACACGCGTGGGACGGACCCGCGCGGAGCCACACGCGTGGGACGGACCCGCGCGGAGCCACACGCGTGGGACGGACCCGCGCGGAGCCACACGCGTGGGACAGAAACATACAGAGCCACACGCGTGGCACAGAAACATACAGAGCCACACGCGTGGCACAGAAACATACAGAGCCACACGCGTGGGACAGAAACATACAGAGCCACACGCGTGGCAGACACCTAGAGAGCCACACGCGTGGGACGGACCCGCGCGGAGCCACCCGCGTGGACAGATGCATAGAGTCACGCGCATGGGACAGACCCACACAGAGCCACACGCACGCTCCTGCCGTCAGGTTAAAAACGTGGGGACAACTGGTAAGCTCTGCTGTCTGGCTGAACCAACGCCCCAAGGTCCGCTTCCTGGTTCTGATGTGACACTCCAGTGTCACCATGCGGGAAGCTGGCTGAGGGCACACAGAACCCTGCACTGTTTCTGTGACTTCCTGTGAGCACTGCTGTTGTAAAACTGAAAGTTTAGAAATGTAAGCTACCAAGTGTGATCCCCGTGGCTGGGAAGTCACAAAGGGCCCAGGAAGCCCCGCCACGTGAACGGATTGGTGTCCCAGAAAGGCCACAACTGAGGAGCAGAGGGCGCCGGAGGGCTGAAGCGCCGGCTGAGGCCGTGTCTGAGCGTGGTGGACACCGTGGCACCCACGAGGCCCCCGTGTGCAGGGAGCTGCAGTTCAGGGACACGTGCTCCGATGTGTTTCAATCACTTAGTTATATCTTTCACGTGCCAACGTTTTACTCCAATAAAATAATGAATTTTGGAAATGCCAAATTACCCTCCTTGCACTAAAATAAACTGATTACATCACGGACCAGCCCTCCGTATTGCCAGCCTTTAGCTTACTTTAGGGCGTGTGTTTGGCAGAGAATTTCCTAAATTCAGACCATATTCAGATATTTATCTGTTGCCAATTAACAATTTCTCTCCCAGAAACTGTGCAAAATAAAATAAAATATTTAAGTTATACACCAAAATAATCTCAAGTCCGTTAAGAAAGCCGCACTGAAACCAGACTAGAACCCCAAGAATAAGGGCCCGGGCTGTTCTCCGTGCACCCCGCCGAACCCCGGTGCGGGTGCCGCTCCAGCGCAGGCCACGGAAAGGCGGGTGTTGGCCGGTTACATGATGTGAGTCGAACTCTGATCCACGCTCCCTCTCAGGAAGAAACCGGGAGCACGTGGCTGAGGAGGGGCGGGGTGGGCGCCAGCCTCATCCAGGACGGCACAGGCCTCGTGAAGCACAGACGGCCAGGACGGCCCGGAAGGCCCGGACAGGAAGGGAAGAGCCCGCCTGGCAGAAATGAGGGAACAGTGGGGAGGGTGAGACGGGAATGAGGGGTGCGGGCGGAGGCCATGGGCGCAGGACCCTGAGGCCGAGCATCACAGAGTTTTCCAAGAGGTTAATGATGGCTCCTGTGGCCGATGGTCCAGCGTGGGCAGAGCGGGCGTGGGGGGCCTTGGGCAGACAGGCTGCAGCGGCACCTTTTCTCCAGGCAGTGGGCGTCCAGCGGCACGGGGCGTCTGGCTGGTGGGTGGACACAGCTCCACGTGTCAGGATGACGGGAGCAGGGAGGGCGCGAGGGCCACTTCTTCACCTGCTGAGTGGGGGCGAGACACGCAGAGGGGGCTGAGGATTTGGACCTGGGCTGGTGCATGAAAACCCCGATGAACGTCCCTGTGCTTTTAATCCAGTGATCATTGCAAGGACAAAGAGAGAGGATGGTGGCAAAGGCCACTGGTGCCACATGCCTGGGAGACCACGCTGAGTGTAAGAGGAGGAGGAGATCCCCTAAGACGGAACCGCTCGGTGGGGGAGGTGCTGAGCCCCACGCTGACCGAGTGAACTAGTGGGTCCAGAGTTCTGAGCGCTGGCCACCAGGAGAATGCTCCGGGCCATCAGCTGCAGAAGGCGCGTGGGCATGCCTGCCAGGCTCCGGTCACGGGCCACACACTGGGCAGCACCACAGCAGAGTCCTCGTGGGTGCAACTCACTCTGCAGTGAGCCCCGTCTCGTGATGGGGGCCGCCCTGCAGTAGCAAGAGCCAACGCGGCAGCAGTCAGGGGAGAATAAGCAGGGGTCCGCGAGGGACACTTCTGAGTCCAGGTCACGCTGCAGGGGAGGGGCAGAAAGGGCGGCAGGAGCACTGACCCAGAGGTGGAGGGCCCTGTCTCCATCACAGGGCATTAAGATTATGGACGAGCTGGGGATGAGTGGCAGGGTGTGTGTGTGTGTGTGTGCGCGCGCGTGCGCGCGCATGTGTGCAGATGTTGTGGGTCGAGGCAGGAGGGGGCACCAGGAAAGGGACTGGATGGGCCCTAAGGCGGGAGGGAGGTCGACGAGACGGCAGACAGGAAAGCCCAGGAAGCTCCCTCCCCTAGGCCTGGCATGAGCAGGTGGACGCGGGGCAGGCGGTGGCGGCTGAGTCCTCCCTGGCTGGGCGGGTAACGTTCGTAGTTCTGAGTGCAGCAGCCAGCCGTCTAAGCGCTGAGCAGTACCAACTAACTGACACTTAAAAATATTGCCCTGGTGCTGTGCAGTGATGTGGGGGAGGGAGGGAGCAAGGCCGGGGCCAGTCCCGCTGCCCCAGGAGGGAAGGCAGGGACGCAGAGAAGGACGTGTGTGGACATCGGGGACTGGGCCGATTTGAAAAACATTAATTGGAAGCAAAGGATGCACGAGGCCTATCTAGCTTGTGCTAGTTCCCGAAATGACGGCACCCGAGGTACGGCAGTGGCTCCAAGACCTCGCCCTTTAAAGCATGACAGTGGCGGCGGCAGCGACAGCATCGCAGGTGTCTGTGAATTACAGCGTTCGTCTCTGAATCTCCGAGAGGCAAGCCAAGGCGGCGACTCGGGAGAGCAAACGGGTGGACGTGTTCTCCTGTCCGAGGGCACACAGCCCAGGTGCAGAGGCACCTCGGTGGGCTGCAGGACTGCAGAGCAGACGCTGCCGGTCCCCGGAGACGCCAGCATCCGCGAGGAGTGTGCATACCGTCCGAACTATTTTATCCTCCTGAATAAAACAGGCATTTTTTTCTCCCTTTTCGCAAGGCAGCTTCTTGCACAGTAAAGACTCTACAAATATTTACACTCCAAGTAGCAGAGCTGTTTGAGACGCTATCAAGCTCTGCCAGTACTTCTATTACAAACTCTTATTTCTTGTTTATAACATGTACATAAAAAGGGGGAACAAACGCTGTGCCTTGGATCTCGGCGTATGATTTCGTCCAGGGAGCAGTGCATCCCTCCTGCAGCAAGTTTGCTAAAGAAATGCTCCGGCGGGTGCGGGAGACAGATGGGGTGGGGGCGGACTGAGGGGGGCGAGGACCAAACACTGAAAACCAGTTAGCACACTCGATCCGTTTCTGAAATTTTTATTCAAATTAGATCTGAAACTGAGCCGTTACCCCTCAATTTAAAATTTAAAAAAAAACTGCTAAGTTAGACGATTCAGTGGCCTGACGCTACGGCTGAGCAGCACCTTTGCTGACAGGGTGTTATCTAACGCACGGCTACCGAGCCTGAGAGAGTCACCAGCACTGAGTGACCGACAGGTGTAGAACCAAGGGGCACCTCTGAAATGCTCACCTTCAAAGACACAGAGTGACTCCCCGGGACCAGAAGGCTCAGCGGCGGCCTGGCGGTGACGGCCAAACCAGAGGGAATGAGCAACACGCACCTTCCTGCCCCCTCCGCCCACCTGACCAGCTCCCAGCACATAAAACTAACACGCCATTAACTCATTACACGGCCACAGGAAAGCACAGAGCACTGCTGTTGGGTGGCATCGCCATGATATATCGGTACGCAGACCTGGCAGTGTGGAAGGGGACAGTTACATCGTCACTCTATTCCAGTACAAAGCCTCATAAGAGTTAATGAGAACTTACGGGGGACACTTAGATCACGCAGGAAGAGCAAAGCTGGAAGGTGTGTACTGAATGTGGGAGAAGTTAGAAACTTACAAAGGAGAAAGGCACGTGTTGCTGGCAGAGCCCAGAGGCTATTAGTTTGTAATAATGAGGCACATACGAAACGTGACGCTGAGAAAACTGAACATAAATCAGCAACAGGAAGGCGACAGCTTGTCCGCAGCTAATCTTTGCTCCAGCTGAAACTGCTCAGCACTTCTGTCCTATTGATGGTTTTGTGGCCATTTTAAGGAACACTCGTGCTAAGTGGCTGTGTGGTGAGGGATGTTTAAAAGTTAGACTTCTGGAGAAATGAATTTAAAGCCTTCATGTGCTCAGGCTGACAATGACACTCAGAGCGAGTGGGACACTGCCTGAATCTACCACCTGCGAATCCGTCGGCCACTCGGTGTCTCAGCTGCACATCTTCAGAGAGGCGGCCCCGCATGAGTGTTCCACTTTGCTACCCATCTACCAGAAGTGCAGCAAGGATGCTAGCCCATCAGGGGTCCTCAGACCACTGCTGACTCTCGACTCACGTCAAGCAAGTGTGCAAACACCAGTCATTCCTGAAGCCACTATGCTCACGACGTGAAGCTAGCATCTCCTCGTCGTGGGGCAGAGCCCCATCAGATGTCCTCTACGAACATTTACACGAACCTGTCCCATTGAACCAGTGGCACGTATCTGGCATTTTACGAATGTTGCTCAAACAGTTATGAATATTAACCTGCAACGTCCTCCCTAGTCCCACGGCCTGCAAAGGATTAAAACCACAACCTCAATGCCAGGTTATGGCAGCCAAAGTCAGCTCCTGTTACCAAACAGAGCTAGCAAAGCAAAAGCAACACACTTGACTTTGTATCAGACATAATAGCGCTTTCAAAGGCAATTACTCCTTTCAATCTCTGAAGTGGTCTGACTCATTGTTCTGATTAATTCCTGTCTTTAATCTATTTACAGATCAGGATTCTTTTCCAGCTAGTGCGATATGCATCTCCGCGGGGGCAGACAAACCACAGCGCAGCGCGATGGGTCTTATTTTTTTCTCTTGCTTAATCATTTTAAATTATTTCTGGATTTAGGTACTCGCCATAGGAGCCGAGGCTTCTGACCTCCCCCGTGCGCACGAGGCATTTTGGGTCTGCTGCTCTGTTGCCCACATCTCGGTTTCAGGTGACCAGACTCGCCACCTCTCCCCAGGGCTCAGAAAGGAGACTGGCTCTTGTCGCCGGAGCGGGCACCGCTGTTATTAAATTATTGCTACAGGGGCATCTCCTGGGTGCAAACCAATAAGCAAATGCAATACAAGGAAGGCCACCGCGGAGCTTGGCAGCGGCGGAGCCCAGAGACCGTCCGTCGTCCATGTCAGGCAAGCGAAGCCGGTCCTGGCGGTGCTGCGGCCGGGGAGCGCGGCCCGCACGGCCTGGGAGTCTGTGACCTGCGTGGTGAGCGCTGCGGGGCTCCGCAGAAGATGGAGAACCGGCGGAGACCCGGGTCCGAGCCTCGGAAACCCAGACCGCAGCCCATCAGAGAAAACCTGGCAATTAAACGCGGCAGGGCTTCCGTCCACGGCTGCAGATTGGAAAGTGCAAAGAAAACGCAGCTCGGAAAACTTGCTCTCTAGGGGCGACCGCTCCACCTGCTTCCCGGAGCCGGCGCGGGGAGACGCCGGGGGCCGAGCGGGCGCGTCCGCCCGCGACCAGGGACCCGGCCTCCTTCCTCCGCACCCCGAGGATTCGCAACTTCTCCCCTAACTTCCACCGGACCCCGCTCCGAGAGGGCCCAGCGGGCCTCTCCCCACGCGGGCGCCGGGGCGCGAGTCTCCCGGCCCGGCACCGCCGCGCGCGGACTGGAGCGCAGCCCGCGCAGCGCACGTCGCCGGGGAAGCCTCGTCCCCACCGCCGGCGCGCGCCTCCGCAAGCAAACTTCGGCGCCCCGGGGCCGCACGCTCCCGTCCCCGGAGGCGCGAGGGGAGCCCCCCCCGACCTACCTGGTCCCGCAGCTCGCAGCGCTGCCCCGCCGGCCCGCGGTCGCCCTGCGCCCTTCCCGGAGCACGGCGTCCCCGCCCGCCGGCCAAACGCGCGCCGGGATGTGCGACTGCGGCCGCCGCGGCGTTGCTGCCGGCGCCTCCGCCGCTCCGCGCGGCCCGGGGGAGGGACGACGAGCAGGAGGAGCGGGCGCGCGGCGGCGCAGCCAACGGGGCCCCGCGCCCCGCCGGGCCCCGCCCCTGCCCGCCCCGCGCCCACGCCCCCGGGCCCTCCCTCCGCACCCACGCTCACGCCCCGCTGGACTCCGCCCCCCGCGCCCACGCCCCCGTGCCCTCCTCCCCTGCCCACACGCTCACGCCCCGTTGGACTCCACGCCCCTTGGTTCTCCCCCCATACCACGCTCACGTCTTCGCCGGACTCCGCCTTCATGTCCACGTCCATGGTTACCCAACCATTTATGGACCTCGCTCCCACGCCCCTGTCTTTACTGCCCTACCCACCACTTGCCCCCCACGCGTTGCTGCTGGACCTGTTGCCCTTTGGACCTTCTCCCCATTAAGCTTTCTATATTTACGTTTGCTTCGGATTTCAGCCGCCCTCCGCCTTCATTTCATATGCCTCACACGCCCCAGGTCCGCCCCCCTCGCCCTATGGGTATGCGCTGGACCATCATGCCATCCTGGTCTTTTCCTGCCCCCCATTTAAGACATCCCGCCGGACTCCGCCCTGCGGGACTCCGCCCTCCGCTCCCACGTCCCGCGCGCGCACGTGCGGAGTGCCTTGCAGGGGCCTGGGCAGCAGCGCAGGATGGCGGCTGGTTGGGTATAGCAGCTGGGTGGCCTTTTGTAAGAATTGAAGGCACTCAGGTGCACAGACTGCAGCTTCAGTGGTAACGCGAGCCGTCATTAAAGGCGCACTGTACTCTTGGTAGTGGGCCTTGCAATTTGAGTTACTTCTGGGTGTCTCCCCAGAGAAACCCTGGATCTGTGATTGTCCCCTTTTTTGGTGAGGCAGAAATTAACTTGTCTCAAACTTCAAGTAGTCAGTTATGAGGTGAAGCAGGAGTGCATTCTTCCTGCAAGGACACTCAGGTAGGGCTTCTCACCTTTATCCCCTAAACACCCCCACACTGCCTGAAGAATCTGGACTTGAATGAAGGCACGTGGAGTCCTCAGCTCTGGCTTAAACGGCAGGTACTAACTGCAAAGGTGGTTCAATGCAGCTTTGCTGGTCAGTGAGCCAGGAGGCGACCTACCTATCCATAGCTGGACCAGCTGATTGAATTCTGGAGACGTGCACTGGAATCTAACTCTGCAGCTGCAGGGATGGACACATGGAGTGGGCTGGATTGAAATGATCTTCAGGAGGCATTGCTGGAAGGATGGTGGTTCAGGAAAAATAGTTTTTGTGCTTATATGCACATTTACGTGCCTATTGCTGTGTTCAGTCTAATAGTCCTTGTGAATAAAACTGACATTAGGACTGAATTGTATAATTGCTGGACTTTTTGTCAACAAAAGTTGACAGCCACCAATCTAATGCCAACATGCAGCCCCATCATGGGGTACTATAAAAAGAAAAACTTTAGTCAACTTTGCAGCCAGGAAAACACACCTGGGAGCAGGAACCAAAGATGCTTTTCTTGTAGACAAACAGGAGACTGCTTATGTGGAGAAAAATGCCAGCCATGGTCCCTGATTGGTCTGTTTTTATGCAAATGAGGAATCCAAATTTGCAGAGTTTGATTGGTCCAAATAGCACTGTCCTGATTGGCTGTTTTGCAGCTGCTCTGATTGGTCCTCATAGATGCAAATGAAGTATGGCTGCTCAGCTCCAATTGGCTGGGCAGGTCAGTCCATTGGTTGAAATGGGTACCGCAGACCCTTTAAAAAGGTGGGCTCCACAAACGTCGGCGTGGGTGGTGCTCGTGGGGTGCCTTGTCGGCGTGCAGTCAGTGAGGGCTCTGGGCTCAGGTAGCCAGGAGGAGGCCTCGGCAGGTATGTTCCTTCTTGGACTCAACGTTTTTTTGGAGTCAGCGTATTTAAAACGTGCCGTAAGTGTGTAGCAAAAGGTCTAGCGGATGAGGCGCGAAGGTTTCTAGCTCTGGCCCCTCTCCGCGCCCCTCTTTGAGGGCTGTCGCGGGACTCGGCACTCGGCACTCATGAAGGGCAGTAGCCTGACAGGCGACCTTTCAGAGCCTGGTAGGGGAGTGGCTGTGGTGACCATGCCCCCTCATTCTCGTTCGGCGCCGCGGGAATTTGTGCCCCTGCCCAGTCCGCAGGTGGGCGCTGCTCCCCACGGTGCGGCCGCCGTGCAAGGCCCGGTCCTCCGCTCTGGCAGGCGGGACCTGCTGCGAAGGCCTGAGCTCGGGGTCCCCCAGCTTCCTCAGCAGTGGCGCTGTCTCCCGGGAGCACGCCATCTCCTGGGCCACTGCATGATTTGGGCCACCTTGTCCTCCCTCACACTTTGTCAGGAAACTTCTTTGTAACAGGAATGGCTGGATTGGAAACAAACTTGGGGTGATTTAGGTTTTAAAAGAGGAGTGGCAAGGATAGGTAGACCTCACTTCTGTAAATAAAAATAATGTGCCTTCTTCCTTCAGAATTAAATTGCAGTAAATTTGGGCTCCTTAAAGTCTCTACTTAGCAAAGGAGAAAAACAGCATAGGTGAGGTAAGATTGTTTATGGTCGTTTCCTCGTTATTAGTAGCTGTAAATAATCTTTTTGCTTGCAATCTGGGGACATGTTGCCAACCCCCTCGAGTGTGGCAAAATGTTTTATTGGGCAGAACACGGTTCTGGAAGGAACTGGGAAGACTCCGGGCAGATAGTGCATGTGCCTTGCACCCAGCAGGTGTAGTTACTGCCATGGCACATCCATCCCAGAAGCACCTCTTCTCTCAATATTTTCAGGGTGAGGTCTCCTAGGGCACTTCCCTTCCAATACATACACATCTACCTTGTCTAATGAGAAGGGAAGAGCATTTTCATCAAGGGCGGGAGCTGGCCCTGCAGCAAAATGACAGGGGAAGACGGGAAAGAAGCTTCTTTGCATTAGAGAGGAATCTAAACCTGAACTCTCACCGCCTGGCCAAGTAATTAGTCATCTCCAAACTCGAGATTGCCTTGCCTGTGCTGCTGAAGGCTGATTAGTGCTGAAAGGGATTTAATGGACTTTCGAATCTGTGGTTGCAGCGGAATCGGAGCAGGGGGTGGGAGCATCTGAAATTTGTAGGAGCGATGATGAACATTTGGTGTGAGCCACAGTTTCACAGTCAGAACAGGTAAGAGGTATATAAAATCATGTGTTTAGAGAGAGATGCATCACTTTATTTCCTTCCTTTGCTCAAAATGTAAAGCATAATGTGAGTCAACTAAAAACCTGATATTTACCAAAAGTTGATACACAAGAGCAGGTTTAAATAAAATCCCCATCCAGTTTCTGGGCCGGAAGCCCAGGAAATTAAAAAAAAAAAAAAAATTAAAAGCACATGTGGGTCTTCTCAATGTGAATGCCGGATGGAGTTTTTATTGAATTTGGCCTCAACCGATTGTAGCTTTATAAGCATTTCTGCAATTAAGTTTCAGCAGCCATTTAGATGGCAAGTTTTTTTTTTTTTTCAGGGTATTGTAACTAAGAATAATAACTTCCTTTTTATATGGCAGCTTTTATATCAAAGCACTTTAAAGTGTGACATCATCTTCCCATTATTAAGACACCCTCTCTGTGAAGGAATATAGAAGCTATTTCATGCCTCCGACACCACATAACAGTTATTTGTTTGCCCATTTATTTGTAGCTAAAGGAAAGGAAGAAAAATATCTGCTAAACCCACAGACTGACATTCTTAGGTAAAAGCATAACTTGGAATGCAGCCAAGTTACTAAGTTAAAAGTATCTATTTCTATAAGAAGTGGCGTGCAGTCCTTCCGTTCACATGGGTGGGAAGCCGGGTGCTGCGGACATCGCCATGTTCCTGTCCCACAGCCCTAGCTCACGTCTGGCTGTGGAGTTTACAGAATCCTCATCTCCAGTGCTGGGGGCAAGGTGACAGGGGTCCTGATAGGTGTTTTGACTGAGACTAAAGAGGCGTAGTACATTCCAGCATCCAAATCAGATTGTCCATGCAATGTCCTTGCTCGAGCAAGTTCTGTCCTTTCCTGAGAGTGGGTCCAACTGCAGGGTTCTGGAAAGGCCAGGCCTGGCTCAGGCCGCGGACCAGCTGTGACTCCGGTGTCTCCTCGTTTGTTTCCACTCGGGACGTTGGCTGAACTTCCTGTCTATACCGGCTCTGCTGTCATCCTTGTTACTACTTTCCAGGACACGTACTTATGTGGCATTTTTTTAACTATGTTTTTTTATAACCAGAAAAGTGATCCCCTGTGTTTGGAAGCTCTCTCTTCCAAGATTGCACAGCTGTAGGATCCAGGCTTGGCCTCGAATCCAGGGGTCTCATGCCAGAATCTCTGCTCCATGCGCATCCCTGTGTGTTTAAGCGTCTTTGTTACCCCTCTACTCCAGCACTTCTCAAACCTGAACATATGTGCCGCTGGGGGTCTGGTGAGGGCGCAGACTGCATCAGCAGGTGTGGGAGGCCCAAGACTCTGCCCTTCTCCTGGGCTCCCTGGGGACCCGGTGCTGCTGCACAGCCAGGCTGGAAAGCCTGCACGTGGTCCACACCTGTGCTAACGTGAGCCAGGTGAGACGTCCCAGATTTTAGGGATATAAGTTAATGGAAGTTAAAAACAACATTGGAATTACTTAAATAGCTATGAAATCGTAGAAGTCAACTTAGAATCATTTCTTCTAGGTTCACAGTGAGTAGCCCAGAGTGCATCTCTCTGGACTTAATGTCCTGGACAGAAGAGATGAAGGCACGGAAAGGTCACGTAACTTTCCCGGGTCACGGGTGGCAGAACTGAGACAGCAGCCACCTGGCACCTGTCCTCTCCTTTGACCAGAAACTGCTGGCTCCTCCCAGCCAGTTTCTGAATGTAGATGTCACGGAGAGCTGAGATGGCAGCATACGGACAAGGTGGCGAGTCGGAGGGAAAGGTGTGCACAGGTGCTCTCAGCGGTTCCCTTCGGCAGGCGTGGGGCTGTCGGGACCCGCGGAGGAAGCGAGGCTGTGTGGAGTCCCCAGCCCTGAGTCGGAAGCCAGTGGCCCCGCATGCTAAGTGACTTCATGTGAGGGCCTGACCACCGATGCAGGCAATGCAGGCTTCCAGTTCAGTGACGACTTATGTGCTTCTTTCGTCCATAGTAATGGCGTCGCAGGGCAATTGAGAGTGAAAACAAAAACTTTATGAATCGAGGATGGCTGGTAGCAGCTGAAAAAGTATCTTAGATGAAGTGTAAGGAATGACGGTTACGACTGTCAGCTCGGGCTGCTAGACGGGGCGGCTTCCATGACAGGCGTTGGTTTCTCACACTCTGGAGGCTGGAAGTCGGAGGGCAGGGGCCTGGGTTTTGGTGAAGGCCCGGCCCTCCTCCTGGTTCACAGATGGGTCTTCTGGCACCCTCACGGGGCACAGAGCAGAGAGAGCAAGCACTAGCACTCTGGGCTCGTCTTTCAAGAGCACATGTCCCACCACGTTGGGAGTTACAATTTCAACATACGAATTTCAGGGGGACACAAACATTCAGTCTAAAAGAATGATACAAAGTTGAGGTAAAATACATGCTAGACAGAAAACATTGCATAGAAAACTGAGATGGACAAGGAGAAGTTTAGGAGTTCATTTGGTTTAGTCGTCATCATCAGGCCATAACGAGCCACTAGGCAGCATGGCAGATAGTATTTGACAGCAGTGACGGGCATCTGTGCCAAATGGGTCTTTTAAGCTTTGAAAAAGTCAACGTAAGGAACTGTTTCACATTTCAGCCAGTTTTCTCCGTTGAAATGCTGCTGCTTTAACAGTGTGACGTTGCATCGGTACTAGAAGTCAGGTACAGAATAACACGAAGTCATGAATTGCGTCATAATGTGGAACATCTCACCGTGGCCATGTCTCCACGGTTGCTAACGACCGGGTATGTTGGAAAAGGTGATTTCCAGACCCCATCACAACAGCCAGAACACAGGGCCCGTCCCTCTCTCCCAGGGTTGCAGGAAAAGCAGCCAATTCTAAGGTCCTAGTGGCCATCGGCCGACCTCTTGTGGCCCAGCACACAGCACACATTCACCTCATCAGATGAACATGAGGCAAGTGTAAGTTTTCTAGTTATTTTTGATTATATGCCATTCATTTTGATGGCTTAGCTTTGATTTTTTTTGTTAACAATGATTAAAGGAAAAGAGATTTTTCTCTTCAGAACAGTATTATGCCAGATGCCTAGATAACTGAGACCTTTAGTGGTTCTGAAGTTTCGCTGCGTATTAGAATCACCTGGAGGACTTAAGCTATCTAGGTGCCCAGCTCCCCCTCCGTGGGTTAGTTAGGGATCTCTGGGGGCACCAGTGTTTTAACTGCCGTGTGATTCATCAGCAGTTAAGTCTGAGATGCGTCGTCGGTTGAATTGTGTCCTCCCAAAACATGTCGAAGTTGTAACCCCCAAGGTACCTGTGGAAATAGGGTCTTTGCAGATCTAAATAATTAAAGTAAGGTGAGGTCCTACAAATTAGGGTGGGCCGAAATCCATTGCTACTGTCCTTTTACGAGGAGGGCAATTGGACATGGACATCCAGAGAGAAGAGGGAGCCCTGTGAAGACACGTGGACAGACAGACATGGAGGAAAGATGGCCGTCGGGGGAGGAGGCTGGGGTTGGCGTTGCACACCTGCAAGCCAGGAATCACCAGGGACTGCCAGAAGCCACCGGGAGTGAGGAGACAGGGGTGGAACAGCTCTGAGCCCCTCAGAAGGAAATGACCCTGTGGACACCTTGATTTTAGACATCTGGCCCCAGAACCATGAGAGAAAAAACGATTGTTTTAAGCTACTGACTTTGTAGTAATTTGTTACTGCTACCCCAGCAAATGCTTCTTAGTTGTTCCAAGGTCAAGGCTGGCTTTCAGTGTGTGATCTCTCTTTTTTTGTCTCATTTGGCCGTTAGTTGACTGGATGGGCAGGTACTAAATTAGTAGCCATTTGGGCCAACTGTGGCGGAGTAAATATTCTGCCCCTTGCCATCCTGCTTCGTGCGCATATGTCATTAAGCAAGGCAGAAAAATGCAGAATACATTCTGGTGAAACACTTCTTTCTGTCAGTGTAGTTTTAGGAGTTAGACATTGCCACATTGCTTACACACTTTTATTCACAGACCCTGAGTGAGGCATGTCGCTCCAGTGTATTCTCTCTGACCAAGTTCAAGGGCTGCAGGGCACAGTCAGTATACCCAAAACGTGTTTGACCGATGGCTTCCAGCTTCCTTTCTTGAATCTTTTGGCCAAGATGATAACGTTTCCAAATACGTTTTTACATTGACCACCTTTCCATTGTTTCTTCAGTAATTATGAAATGACCCTACCGTACAAACTGGTTTAAAGATGGGATTAGAAGAGACTCGAGGTGACTCTTGATCACCTTCAAACCATTAATCACGGTTATCACAGTCACCGGGATGACTCGGAGATGGGTGCAGACAGCTTAGGAATCAAAGCTGACACCGCCACCCTCTCCCCAGCCAGCCATTCGAGATGACCACTTAAGTAACTAAGTGCGACGCCAATTAACAAGGTGGCTCTCTGGTGACAGCGTGAATGTGCGTGAGACTTCAGGGTAGGTCTAGAAGTTTGTAAACTGCAGTCCCTAACACGGTTGTCATGTGACCGATACCCCAGAGACAGGAACTGGAACCACGGAGGCAGGTGTGCAGTTATAAAAGCCAGGGCAGTGTGCAGGTGAGACGTCATGTGACGGTAAAGCGCACACAATGGAGATCACGTGCAGGCAGGGGTTAGTGAGTCACACGAATAGAAGTGCCCCTGGCAGAGAGCGTGGTATTCTATCAAAGGTCGCCAGTCCCCGAAGTATTTGGGGCAACTATTTTGATCACTAGCCGAGTTTCTTCAGGGCCGTTTCTCGCTTTTACATCCTCAGGATCCTTCGTAGGACAAACATAACAACAGGAAGGTGGAGGATTGAGAAAACGTCGCTCCGGCGGCTGGAGAGGAGAGATGCCTTCCCCGCGGTGGCCAGCGCAGACCGCGCAGCCGGGGCGGCCGACGCCGAGGGAGGCCCTTGCTCAGAACCAGACGCGGCTGTGCTCGTGAGTGCAGCGGTTCCCTTTCTTCGCCGCCTCTCGCATGGCCGTTCGACGTCATTCTTAGTGAAGGAGACTTAAAAATGTTAATTTCTGGTATGCACTTCACTCTGCATCTCTGTCGTGCGACGCTAGTTTCAAGTGCGAGCGTAGGCGCGTTCAGCTCACAGGCAGAGTCCCTGGAATCGCGCGCTTTGTGCCTGCCAGCTTCCGGCGCACGGGCATCTCGTTGCCCCCGGAGTGGCGGGTCACCCGTGGAGCTCGCTGGCTGTCCTTGCCACGCTGGCGTGGTCTCCGCGGGGCCCTCATGGTTTTCCTGGCGCATCAGGAGGGGCCGGGCTCTGGGGGGGAGGGAGTGCGGGCTGCCCCGCCGCGGGCCCCCTTTTCCCTCCACCGTCCTCACCCCAGTGGCGGGCTAGTCGAGAGTGCGAGGCGGACGAGAGGCGGCTCTCACTGCCATTTCCCGAAGTGCCCGTGCTCTCTCAGTGCTTCGAAGCGAATTCTGATTCTGAGGCACACTGGCCTCTGGGCCCAGCTGTGCGTTCCTGGCTGTGGACCCCGCAGCCCCGTGCGCCCTGTGGGTCTGGCTGAGCGCTCTGCGGTGGGCGGGTGGCCAGAGGTCTGTGCACTCAGGGCTCCCAGACACCCCACGATGGCGTCACTTGTCCCGTCCCCTGTGGCACTCACAGAAGTCAAGTTCACAGAGCAGACCGCTAAGAATTTCGAGATGGCTCCAGCATAGCATCAAGGCAAGAGCAGGGCAGCTGCACGCTCCCACGGCCACCGCAAGCCGTGATCATCCCGGGACGGCGCTCTGCCTCTGCACGGGCGTCCGGTGTCCTGCATTTCTGTGTAAGTTTTGGGGCAACAGTTGAAAGCATTCAGTCTAATAGTTTATTTGAGGTGTATCACACAAGCAGTGCTTTCGTTTTTTTTAGCTTATTCTAAATTTTGACTTGGTGAAATCGATTTTTTTTCCTGTATGAAATAGGTAAGCACAGCGTCCCTGAGTATATTTCATAGTTTCCCCTTGTCAGTGTCCTTCCTTTGATTCATGCTGTAAATTTGCTATTGGAAACTACTCACAGTCTGTATTCGGGATCCCAAAGTGATCTAACAAGCTGCGGGCAATTAACGTCCACTAGAGAACAGTGTGATCTCACACGTGCTCACGCCCTCTCTCTCCTGCACACGCGCGTGCGTTTGGTGGTTTTCTTAATTAGAGCACCCATTCATTTTGGTGTCTTTTCCTTGGGGAGCGGCTTCCACACTGCACGTTTGCAGAGCGATGGCAGGGCTCTCAGACGGATGGCTTGGGGACTCGCCGATAACCCTCTAAAGCTAAATCTCCTCCGCAACTGCTCATCTGCTTCGCCCACCACCCTTTGAGAGGGCTCTTGTATTTAAATTCAGGTCATTAACTTTGAGGGAGAAGTGGCAGCTTCGCAGAGCCGGCGTGTGTTGCAGAAAGCAGCCGGGGGCTACGCAGTCGTCTGGGTTTGAGCACTCCCGGTGCTGCTGCGGCGGAGAGCACCCTAGGTCTAGAGAGCACCCCAGGTCCGCCTGCACCGGGCGTGCTGCCCCCGCTTCCCCGGCACACGTGTGTGTCCTGTAAGCCTCGTTCCCGGTGATCAGAGCCCCTCGGAACAGGAGCAGCCTCCGTAAACGTGCACGGCTCACTGGAGGCTGAGCTGGAACGAGGAAGGCGTAGTCGGAGACCTGGCTTCCCTGAGCCCCGCCGTGCAAAAGCAAAGCCCCATTTCCAGAAGGAAAGTGGAGGCTGCCTGTCTGTGGAATGCAGGCTGGTAATACGAGAACACTTTCGATTTAGAGGCGTTTCTGTTACAGTCCGTGTACCCCTTATCTCCGCCCAGAGAACAGACTCGTAAACGTGAATGCCTGCTTTAAAGCCCTGTTTCTCTGACGTATCTTTTTTCTACTTGGATAGCAGTGTTCACGTGCCATGGCAGTGTTCATGCGCCACGGTGGCAGTAAGAAGCATGTATTGCTCTGTGTAGCTCATCTGTTTGCTTACAGGACTCGTGGGAAGGTAGTGGGCGACTTCTAAAATGGTTTCTGGTTCGTGGTAGAACATTTCATCCTGGAAACCAGAAATCCACTTGGTCCAACTGCCCTCATCTTGAGCAAATAGATGGGCCGAGGGCAGAACGTGGGTCGTGGCATCGGGGCTGTGTGGGTCAGGAAGTGTTCCAGACGTTAACTCTGGGAGATGGGGACTCTGTCGCCTCCCTGGTGTCCACTCGCTCCACCAGGAGGAGGAGAGGAACGAGAGCCCGCAGATGGGTCGGCAGGGGCAGCTCACGTCTCTTTCCGGGTCCGTCTTTGGCTGGTGTGACCAGAGGCACTCGCGCGTGTGAGCAGGGCACCTCGGCCACCTCCGCCGGCCGCAGGGCTGAGCTACCTAGAGCAGAGGTCCAGGGGGCCCCACACATTTTGATGGAACACAGAATGCGTTGGCCGAGAATTTCCCCATTTCTCCATTTAACATTCTTATAATCCACCCGTGTGTCTGTCTGTCTGTCTATCTGTCTCTCTCATTTGAAGCAAATCGTAGCTGACTTACAGCAGATTCATTTCAGTCTGTCACCTCTTTGTCATCCCGGCCCCCCACTTTCAGGTCAACACGTTTGCCACTGCCTATGACGTTATAGATTCCTCCATGTTACGTTCCACTGTTTTTCATTAGGACGCCATCAGAGTTGGAACACTTTGCAGATGAAACTGTGAGTAGATGACAAACCAACAGGACTGTGTGTCTGTCACGGAAGTGACAAACCCAGAGCCAGCACTGGCTTCAGGCACAGCCGGGGGCCTCGCAGCTGCAGCTCTGCCCGCAGGATCCCCCCCGCCCCCCGCCCCACCAGTTCTGACGACGCCCCGTGGCACTCACCAGCCTCGCTTCCTTGCTGTCCTGGAGCCTGCCCCCGGACCCAGCAGAGACGGCGCTGTGCTTGGCAGGCTTCAGTCACGTCCCCCGCTTGCGAGTCGGCCTGGAGGCCGCTGTTCCCCTGCACGTGCCGGTACAGCTGGGAAAGTGAGGGCCCGGAGCCAGGTGAGGAGCTGAGGCTGGGCCGGAGGTCCCTGCAGGCGTCCATCAGCAGCCAAGCCCCCCACGTGTTGTCCTCCTGTTCCCCCAAAACAGCCTGTTGCTGGGCCCTCCGTGGTTCTGTCGGCCACTGCACAGCAGTGGGGGTCTGTGCCGCGCTGGAGTCGTGGGTCGGGGAGCTGGAGCGCCCTTCCCAGCGGCCCGCAGCCAGCCTCGTCGGACACGCAGGACACCTTTCTACCAGCTCTTAGCCCCAGACCTGCTGTTGAAACCAGGTCTCAATCCCGAAGGTGGTTGTCTCTGGAGAGACTGGGCCTCTGTCGGGGTGAAGGCTGAGTGTGGCTCAGCGGCTCGGTTCTCTGAGCTGTTTATGCGTCCGGCAGAGGCCGAGCATACGGTGGATGCTGCACAGCATGGGTGGGGAGCTAATTGTTCCACAGATGTGTCTTCCCATTGGCATCTAGCCCTTGCGACCCCAGCCACGACTCAGGGCAGCGATCCGCACGGACCGGTCCACGGCTGTCAGAGGCTGCCTCCGCCACACAGCAGAGTCCCAGCAGGTGCTGACACCGCTTCACTTAGGAGAGTCCCTGAAGTCCACCTGCACCCGCTCCCTACGAGTCGGGACCTCAGGGAGACTGGACGCGCAGCCGCAGCACGGTCTTGTGTCCTCTGGGCCCTCGCTCCTCAAGCTGGCCAAGGGTCAGCGGCACTTGGCACCCGGGCACCCTCAGGGGCGTAGGACTTTGCCCGCCCGCCCCCGCCCCCGCCCCCACCGCTTCCATGCCTGAGATCAAAGCTCCGCAGCTGCGGGTCGCAGTGGCAGAGACGCCCGACCTCTGTGCCCAGGTTCCCTCGGCACTGTGGGGTCGGCCTGGTCACCTCTGTGAGCGTCCCCCAGATCGAGGCATGAGAGTGACGAGTGTCGGGGTGCGGTGGCCCCGACAGTGCGTGTGTCTGCGGAGTGACCATTGTCGCTGTCATGGCATTCCCAGGCCTGTGCAGGGACGGGGAGCCCTCCACCCCCAAGCGCATCCTGCTCTTCCTGGCTCCGAGTCCTTTGTCACGAGGTCACTTTGCTCATCCAGCAGGGATCATGTTCATTCGGTATGTTTTTGGTAATGATTTGGTATTTTTTTGTTTTGCTTTTCACGCAGCATACCTGGCAAGAGCTTGTACTGCCATCGTTTTTGTTTGCGGACACTGGGCGGGTTTTGTGGCCTGTTCTCTGTGCCCTCGCAGACCACACGGCAGCCCGAGCCACCTCAGCTTTCCTTTCCCGAAGGCACACGTCACTCAGCCTCGTCGTAGTTAGCGGTGCTCGCTCGCGGTGCGCACGCCGGTCTGAGCGAGGAGGCAGAGCGCGGGGGGCGGCCTCTGACGGCGCTGTCCGTGATCGCTCAGTGCAAACCCCGGCCCAGGGGACATAGTCCAGCCTTCTTCATCCCGCCGGCCACAGCCCCCGCCCGCCAGGATGAGCCGGGCCACTAATTCCTGTCTCATGTCCATGGACGTCACATGCGAGCTTTTTAATATAATTGCTAAATTTGTGAAGTTTTCATAGCTGTTGCTTTTGTGAGTTTGCATAATTGGCATTAGTTTGGGAAACATAAAACAAAACTATACCACACCTTTTATAGCCTACTTTTGGCGTTAGAAAGAATTTTAATATTCTGGAAGCCTCAAAAAATGGAAGGGCCTCTGGCCCTCTGTTGTAAAATCTTTAAAATTATTTCTTTTTATTGAACATTTCCAGATGCTTCCTCGCTCTAAACCCTCATAGCACATTCTGAACTTGACGCTGCATATTCATTATTGTCTGCCTCGAATTGGAGCCATGTGTGAAAGCCCTAGTAAATTTTTTAGTTCAGGGACTGCTTATACCTTGCCTACACGGTATTTATGATTTTTATGGTGAGCTTGTTTCAGCCTTCCGATGCTGTCGCAGTCACCTGGCAGACAGGGCCTGTGTTTCATTCATTCACGTGTCCAGTAAGAGCCCGGCATAGGGTTCCGTGCATGAAGTAGGTACAAAGGTCGTATCTGTTGAAACGTCACCAATCGGTCTGTGTTTGAATGAGAAATGTCTGCACCGTGAGTCTCCATAGTCCAGGCTGCACTGGTGATGAAACGCACGTTTGACCCTAGGGCCGCCCCTCTGAAGCGGCCTCCGCCACACCCCGTCACATGGGACTGACCACGTTCTCTTCGGGTCATTTCACGTGGCCCTCACTCCCCCGCGTGCAGGCTTCTGCCGTGCCGAGCTTAGGTGCGGGCCCTTCGAAAGACAAGCACTGTGTTTTTGTTCTTTTCATTTTCTCTCCTCAGTACCTAGATCATAAATTTCGGTCTGTAATTATTTTTCATACTAAAATGGAACAAAGTATTGTATGTAAGACAATTCCTGTCAAGGAAGGATGGATTCTGGTGTCAGGGTCAACTGTCATCACAGTAACGCTTTGTAACAAATCGCCCCAACACTCAGTGGCTTAGCAGGGCTCCCCAATCTCCCGGGCCACAGACTGCTACTGGTCCGTGGCCTCTTAGAACCCGGCTACACCGCAGGAGGTGAGCTGCCGGCCAGCGAGCGAGGCTTCACCTGTTTCTGCGGCCGCTCCCCAGCGCCAGCATCACCGCCTCAGCTCCACCTCAGATCGTCAGGCCTTAGATGCTCACAAGAGCACCGGTCCTCGGTACTGAAAAGGTTAGGGACCGTTGACTTAGTAACAATGATTTATTCATCTGTGGTTTGACCTCGCTGTGCTTGGCTGGACACCTGTGCTCCCTGTCGTGGGTCTGGCTAGACCTGGCTCCTCACTTCAGACCGTGCTGTGTGTGTTGACTCTGGGGACAAAGACACAGCAGTTACCCAGGGAAAGTGTTCTCGCGGTGGTGGCAGAAGCACAGGGGAGCAAGCCCCACTGCGTAAACACATTGCAGGCCTTTGCTGCCCTCATGGTGCTGACATCAAGTCGGAAAAAGAAAGCCAAGTGGCTAGGCCCAAAGGCCTGTGGTCGGAGGGTGGGATCATGCACTGAGTCCGCGAGGAGAACTCAAAACTTGGGGCAAAGGGCGTCCATCCAGGCAGCGGGAGGAGTGCCGCCAACTGTTCAGTCTGCCACGTCAGGCAGCAGAGACGCCTAGAGGGGGACACAGCAGCCCTGGAGCTGGATGGTTTAATGTAGCCACCACTTCTCTGGGACTTGCTGTGGTCCTCGTCCCAGACACCGAAGGGCACGTCTATGTGTTTGAAGATCTGAGTTGATGTCTTTTCAAGTATGAGCCGTGTGCACCTGTGGGTACCAAGAGCTCGCTGTGCTCTGCGCACTTGGTGAACCTGAGCTTGGTTCCCTTTGTGACGGGTCGTCCTCACGCCGGCCCTGGTTTTGCGCCCTCCCACCCCGTGCAGGTGCAGTCTCCTCCTCAGCGATTAGTGACGACGCGGCCCACTGTTCAGAGGGGCGGTGCCGGCTGATGGCCTTTGTCACAGTTGAGGCAGACTCCACGAACAGTGAAGGGCGCTTGCTTTTTCCTTTTTTCTGAATTTGTAAATGAGTGTGATTTTAATACACATTTATGCAGTAGTTTAAAGTTTAATATTTTGCACCCTCTGCTGGGGGAGAAACAAGGAATGACAGCAGATGTGAGGAAGCCAGTGGTTTGAGATGTGAAGTGACAGCTTTGGTTTAAAAGACTACTGGCCTCGGGAAAGTCACTGCACAGTTATTTTGAGAACGTATTTCTGTAACTCCTTGCAGAAACGATGTTACAAAATTTAAATTCATGCACATTAACCTAAAAATATCTGCGTTTACCGCTTATGGGGGGTGGGGATCCAAAGAGTTCCCGCCACGCCTTCCCCATGGGAGGATCCGGAATATGTTTAGATTAAACCCCATTGATGAGAACCCAAAATACCAAGGAGAGGGACTATTAAGTGTAAAGCGCTGAGGTTTAAATGACGCTTCCCTCTGAGAAAGCCCCAAACCGGTAATTTCCCATTCTGCATTCCACGGAAGGGGCTGTCAGCTCGAGCAGCACTTTAATCGTAAGGAAACGGGCGTCTCTGTTTCGACAGTAAATTTAAATGCGTGACCTCTCACGGCGGTTAGTGAGAACGCTTGGGGCGGTGCCCACTGGCGTGCACCATCATATAAAGGTCTCCGCATGACGGCACAGGCTGAAGGTTCCATGGCTCCAATTTCCAGAATGCTTTTGTAAGATGTGAGAAAAAGGGGCTCCGCGGAGCCCTCCAGCTCTTAGTGTCCACAGAGAAGTGGCCCCGTCAGAGTGAAGCGGCCACTGGAAACGACAGGTGATTCCCATGGAAGGATCTCACTGCTGAGCCCTACGCACGTGCGCACTGGGTGACGGTCCTGGGTTGCGAGAGCGGCCGCGGGTCCTGTCGGTGTGGGCACCGCCCGAGCGCCCCACGGTGACAGCCCCGCCGCAGCACGTTTCCGCGGGCACGCTGTCCCAGCAGCCCCTGGAGCCGCGCCGGCCTGGTCCATGCTGCGCCGAGGTAATTTTCCAGGTCATCAGCTCTATTTCCCAACGCCCGACTGACCCCGGTGTTCCCAGTGAAGATGGCGGCACATCTACCGATCATTATCGTCACGACGTCAGCTTCCTCCTCCGCTCGTATCAAGCTCCGAAGCAGGCCTTGTCTGTCGCTCTGCGTCTCACCCACTGGTCCTCACCAAGCCAGGCTGACGTCATTCGATAAGTAAATCAAAAACGGGATGGCTTCCCTCTGGGGAGGCGGCCGCGGCGAAACGGTGAGTCCTGGTCTCATAAAGCCACACGCTTACAAACCTCACGATCGCGTATCAAAACCTAAATGTGAAAGTAAGTGAAATCACGCATCAGTGTTCTGTGGGGCAGTGGACACACACGCGTGGCCCTGCTGAGCCCAGTTCTCCGAGCGGTGCCCTGGGTGGGGTGGGCCCCTGAGCGATGGCCCGCCTTCCTGCCCAGCCCCCAGCCCCCAGGCCTGGTCACACAGGGTGCCGTTCGGCAGGCCCTCCGCCGTCACAGGCTTTCCAGGGCACCGTTCTCGTCGCGCCTCCGTGGCTCCTGCCTGTCAAGAGGCTCTCCTCGTCCCTGTCTCGTCACAGCACAGTACCTCCCTCCATCACAGCGACCGGCCGTGAAGCGCAGCCTTCGGGAACGTCAGCGTGAAGGGGTGTCTTTTCCCAAGGCTCAGCTAATCTAATTAATTATTTAATTCATCTCAACTAGTTAGTTATGTCACGTATTTGTTCTGTCAACACGAATCTGGGCTGAGTCGATTAACTTGTATACTTCTGGACCCGGACCCCTGGCGCGTCTCCTCCTGGTGGGGCGGCGCTTGCGCCCAAGGACACCCGTGTGCCGCTGGTTCCAGCCCACTACTCTGCACCTGGATCGCCATCTTAAATCAGAGTATCTCGTCTTCACTCTGCGGACATCATACTTCTCCCTGCTCGCGTCCACCCTATGTGGTCAGGACCCTTTCTGTCGCAAGTAATAGAAAACACAGTCAAACTAGCTCCAGGTCAAAAAGAGAAAGAAAAAGGAACACCTTTATTCGTGACGTAGCGGGGCCCCAGAGTGCCGAGCTTTGACTCACTGTCACCTCCGGGAACAGTCACGGCCGCCTGGGTCGAGGAAGCGTTGGTTGGAATTGTGCATCGTTCCTATTTCTGCGGGTTCTGATGGTCAACTCGTCAGCACGCTCATCTGGTCCGGCATGTGGGGGCTGTAGGCCAGGTGGCTCTGACTGCCCCGGAAGGCACGGAGAAACTGCTGGCTCGCCGGGAGGGAGGGAGGGAGGGTCGTCACGGGGCCCCAGTAGGGTGCTTTATCCACTCAGCAACTTGAGGCCGCTGGCGTGATCTTGACTGTAAAAATTAAACCGAAAATACACGTGGCCCAGCACGAAGCTGGTCTTTTCAGGTCCGCGGTTACTTTGTCACCAGTTCTCTGTCTGAGCATCGTCAGGTTCTGGCTCTTAATTAAAACGGTAGGGACGTTCTGTGTGTTTCTTTTTACCAAAGTGGATTTTACGCTTAAGCATCACGTTTCACATGTGAAATTTCATAACGTGTATCGTGCTTCTTACCCAGTTCTCAAGTCATTGAGAACCGTAATCCGAAACGCGTCCTCTATTCTTATACAAAAGCATTTTTCTGTATTAGAAGATGAGTGCTTATTTATTCAGGATCCCATAATAGGAGGCATTTAAAAAGCCTTTTAAACAGCCCGTGGACGGAAGACCGGAATTCCCCTGGTCTTTGTAAGTTTGACGAGTACAGGTAATAACTTTATTCCCTTTGAATATAATTGTGATTGAACCTCATGCAATGCCAGTATTCAACCGTTTCTGACTGACCGAAGTGACAATTTCATATGGTTCAAACTATTAATCCATGAGTTAAATTTATGCCAAATTCTGCAAATCAACTTCGTAAGTACGGAATTCAGCATCATTCTTGGTCTGGGTCTAAAGCGGTGCAGGAGAAGCCCTGGCAGGTTGACTCGCTTGTTTTCATAGCTACTAAGAACAATGGTGCCATCTACTCAGGTACAACTACAAGTGGACAAAGGGCCATTTCCAGTGCACCGTCGCCATGGGCATTAGGTCTGCCAGGGAGCAGAGGCCATGCCGGTTTGTTCCCTCAACACCTGATACCGAACCTGGAACAAGACAGGCCGTGAATGCAGTGATGTTCACGGAGCGATAATAAACGTGTGCGTTTGAATGATGCACTTGGAAGTAATTCTCGTGATTAAAAAAAGTGTGCCTTAAGTATATGGAAAGTTAAATTAGTTAGGTACTTGCCATTTCACCGATGGCTTTGGCCAACCAAGTGTGAGATAACGCACCAGAGATAGAATGCCGGGAGTGAGGACCGTCACGGAATGTCGAGGCCGATGACGGCTGGTGGCGTCTGCTCCTCCGAGCGGAAGGGCGAGGGGGCCGAGGAGTTCACTCGAGAGATCACAGCGGGAAGGGAGGGCCGGACCCTGGAGTGGGGAGCCCCACTGCGGAGCACCCGTATTTTAGTTAAGAGAAGGGCGGAAAGCGGCTTAGACTGGGCTCCACGGTGAGCAGCCAGCCTTCGCCGGCCTCCCTGGGCTGAGTGCCCGCTCCGCGCCACTGGACACACGGCAAGCTCGCTCACCGTTTGCCGTAACGGTGGAACAAGACAGGCCGTGAATGCAGTGATGTTCACGGAGCGATAATAAACGTGTGCGTTTGAATGATGCACTTGGAAGTAATTCTCGTGATTAAAAAAAGATGGCGGGTTTCCACGAGCGCGGCGTTCCCAGCTGTGACAGAGCGGCTGTGTGCGTGGTGGCCACACGGTGCCGCCAGAGGCCCTGGGGGCAGAGACCACGCGAAGGCACTGGTGGTCATGCTGCCCGCTGTGCCGAGAGGTGCGGCCCTTCGTCTCTGACCCCGAGGCTGTGTCCCAGTCCGTGTCTGTGCCCCACAGTGGGGCCACACTGGGTGCAAGCAGCGTGACAGTCAGACCCCAGATCCGACTCTTGTGAACCCTACGGCAGTTCGCGGGAAATCACAGAAAGATAGGGTTCTGCCTCTAGTAGAGTTCAAGCTGGAGACGTGCCCGAGTGCAGACACGTTAGCTTTTAGTGTGATTTTTAACGAGGAAGAACATATGAGAATATTATTAACGTTTGGTTACCATCTGTGAAGAGGCACAGAAATATCATTGGATTACTTCCACAGGGATAATAATATATTGTTTTTAGGAAAAAAAGCATTTCTGTTCTACGTGAGTGGATTTTCATCTTGAATTTACAATGTGGAAATACAAATAAACACTTTGGCTTTGTTGCATGCCACTGGGGACTCCTCTATTTTGCCTAAGTATCTGTATCATAAATACATTTTTCTGAGATTCTCTGATTCCTATAGCTTTTGTTTATAACACATTAAATACAGACATCTAAGGACTTTTATTAATGTGAATGATTGGAGATTATGATACTGTATTTCTTTTGAAGGCGGTCCGTTTTAATAACCTGTGTTGAACTCTCGAAAATTCTGACTCCAACTGCGAGGGAGGGGTATTTTCTTCAGGTCACGGCAGCAGGACAAGCCCTGGAGGGGGCGTCTCCAAACCTGGGGTGGGAGGGCTGTTTCAGGGGAGGGCCAGCAGGGGCTCTCTGCGATGCAGCGGCCTTGGGCGGGGCGTGGTTGCCCGCGGGGCGGAATCAGGCAGCTCGTCCGTGGCGGCGTGGCCCCTGCCAGCCCTCCGGACCCTGCTTCTGGCGTTTTTGACTCAAGGGATTTTGAAAGAGGCAGTTCGCTCATGAATGTAAAATAACAATCCCTGAACTAATTTTTCCCCAAATATTTGCATCTGTTTAAGGTTCTTTTGAAGGTTGACTAAAGGACCAATGTAATTTTCCTCAAATATATTCTTTGATGTTACAGATGTTGTCACCAGATGGTTAATAAACTTATTTTAAAAATAAGTGGAAGATTTGGATGGGTGTAGTTATTTAATCTTCTCCTAGATGCATTTGAACCTCCGCTTGTGAAATCTTACGTGAACAAGCCTTTTCCTGATTAACTGCGGAATAGTAATTTATTCAACCTCGAACCTGTGGTCTAAACACAATCATTTCACTGCTGGTTACAAATCACCGTCAGAGCGGTGGCAGCCAGGCTGTGTCCTCACAATGCAGTGGGGTGTGGAAGGCGACACGCGGGCCCCTCTGCCTCCAGCGTGCCGCGGCGAACCGAGCACCACGTTACTCCCCGTGCGCCTGTGATTCCCCGGCCGTCGCTCTGGCGCCCAGTCGTTTTCCCCTCCCCGAGAGAGCGTGTTGTGTCTCCTCCACACCCGTCCTTTTCCACGTGCAGATCGGGCCGCTGATTTTCAGGAGGACATCACACGCGCAGATCACGCTTCACTAGCATAATGTAAACTGTCTTCCAAGAAATGTGCTGATTTTGTGATTTGAATTTTTGTTTTAAAGCAACGTTTTTCTTTTTTCTCCTCCTGTGGATGAACGGCACTTTGAAAGCTGTAAGACACAAACACCGTTGTCCTATCTGAATCTGTCACTCTAAATGGTATTCGCATAACCTACGCGTGGTTTTCCGATAATGGAGCTGTTATTACTTTTTCCTCCCTCTGGACTTTGTCAATACTAACTAGCAAATGACATAATGATATCTGCCTCTAACTCTATCCAAGGAGACAGACAATTTAATAGCAGCATTTTTAATTTCAATTGGAGTCGTGATCAATTTGATGAGAGCCACGCATGGACCGGTGGGACGCGCGCTGGCTTGTCACCACCCAGACCACCAGTGTCAGCCTGCAGGCGGCAGAGCAGAGTGGCTAAGAGCCTGGTTTGTGGTTGGTCTCACCTGGAGACACCAACCCTCACTCATTCCTGGATCCGTGAGATCGGGCAAGTACCTAAGCCTTGTGTTCTCATCTTTATATGGGGACCCTATGGGTCAAGGACTTTGTGTAACGATACACATTGCTCGTGTTGTCATTAACACCAGCGCTCTGTAGTGTGGTGACTTAGCAGAGCCACCATGCCTGAGTGTTCGCGGGCCCATCCCGGACGCCCGTGTTTGCATGGCGGTGCAGTCAGGCGGTGCCCGCACACCACACCCTGTCCGTCAGTGACCCCGGGTCAGCACCGTGGAGAACCTCGCAGGCCTGCCTCAGGCCTCCGCTGGGGCCGCAGCAGCCGTCACTCGGCTGTCCCCATGCCCCGCACACCCACCCTTCTCTTTCCCGGTCGTCTCGTCTCATCTCGTCTCGTGCAGTCCTCTTCCTGTGGGTTGACTTCGCTTCAGCCCTGACCTCGGGGCCCCACAGGGACGTGTGGCCCTGGGGCGTTTCCTTATCACGCATGTGGCAGGAAGAGTCCATGTTTCCACTTTTTACCATTCACGTCTCTTCTGCCTGCTTTCAAGCATCGCTCTGTTGTAAATCGTCTTCATGGTTTAAAGCCTGAGCCAGTAATGCGGGTGGCAGCGGGGGGCCCGGACCCCCTCTGGTGTCCGGCCTGAGGCTGTGGGTTCGTGATTCATACGGGAGGCAGGCAGCGTCCTCGGTCACAGCCCGAGAGCGGTGACGGTCCTGGAGGTGTCGTGTGAAGATGACGGGGAGACGGGAAAATGTCATGAATTCCAGAACGTGTATAAATGTGACTCAGACCCCAGCGATTTAAACTCAGTTGCTGGTGAAAATAGGTCACTTGGGAGGGTTGGTTTGTTTCTAAAGTAAATTATTTGTGACTCTATTAGGTATCGACTATATTAATTCTTAAACGTGAGTTTTAGCTTGGAGTATTTGTAAAACGTGAAATCGGTGCCTCACACCTTTTAGGATGATGCCTTAAGAAACCCAGCGAACCACGAGGTTGGCGAGGCCGAGGCGCTGCTGGTGGGAACGCACGTCGGCGCAGCCGCCACGGCAGACAGCGGGGAGGAGCCTCAAGTACTTAGAGTTTCCACAGGGCCCAGCAGTTTCGCGTCTGGGCACACGCCGCACGCAGTCGAGAGCTGGCTCTCAGAGACGTTCGCGCATCTGCGTTCATAGCAGCCAAAGGTGGGAGCCGCCCAGGTGTCCCCTGACGGGAGACGGATGACTAGACGCAGAACGTACACACAACGGGATGTCACTTTAGCCTTGGAGAGCAAAGGGGCCGATGCCTGCTGCAACGTAGATGGGCCCTGGGGACACGGCCAAGTGAAACAGCCACGTGGAGGCCAGTGAGCCCACGTGCGTGTGGCCGGGAGAGTCACGCTGTAGAGACAGAGTAGGAGGGGCCCGGGGGCTCGGGGAGAACACGGCGGCGTCCCTCGGTGGGCACAGCCTTCAGCGTGTCGAGAGGAGAGGTGTGTGTGACAGCGAGAAGGTGTCCAAGGCCGCGGCTGCACAGTGACAGTCGCCGAGACGCTCGGCGCTCTGTCGTGTGGGTTTTACCACCGTTTTCTTTAAAAAGCCAGATTGGTTTTTGTTTGTTTATCCCAGACCTCTGCACATTCAGAGAAACGGCACAGTGTTTCCGAGTGGTGACTGCCAGACAGACCTGCTCCCAAGTCCCCCTGGGGCGAGTTACTGGAAACCTCGGCCCCCCCACCCCTGCAAACTGGGTGGGATTCACGCAGCCCCCCAGAGGGCTCTCTCGGGGTCCCAGGGGCGTTGTCGTAAAGCACAGCCAGGTCTCTGTTCCTGACAGAGCACCCCAGCCAGTCCTCTCGAAACCGGAAATGTATTTTCAGATCTCTAGGGGCTAAAAGCCCCAGACCAGGCGCTGGCGGCCAGATTCCCCAGGCCCCTCCCGGCCTGTGGCTGTCCGCCTCCTCGCCGTGTCCCCCGCGGTCTCTGCTTCCTGGACTCTCCTCGGTGCCCACATGTCTTAGGAAGGCGCTGGTCACACTGAGTTACGGCCCCCTCGAAATTCCTCCTTTCACCCGGTCACCTTTCAAAGACCTTCTCTGCAGCTAGCTGCATCCTCAGGTGCTGGGCTTAGGGCTTCGACGTGTGTCCAGGGGGACACCAGTCAGCTCGTGACGTTTTTGCGCACATCTCACGGGGAGAATGAAGGTCAGCTGGTGCGTATTTATTTTCATAGGTGCTTTCAGTGTGCGTGTAAAATGTGACATTCCGCTCATGACTCACACGCTTTAGAAATGCAATGTAGTGTGGAAAAGGTTGCTCACTCAGCAGAATGTGGCCCGTTGGTGGGCTGAGTGGCCGAGCGCCTGCTGCGGGGCAGCGGCCGCTCAGGCACCGGTCGAGTTTTCCGGCGGCCGGAAGCGGGTGTCGTGGTTTTCCGGTCACAGCTACGTAGCTCCCTGTGTTTCACGCTGCCCTGTGTGCTTCGTGCTGCTCACCCCTCACGGCCACCCAGGGAGGAAGCTCGTGTTTATCTTACTGCATCTCGTTCTGGAAGTGACGCGCGCTGGTTTTAGAGGGGCACCCGATGCACCTCGTGCAGTGAAGTAAGGGAGGCGGTCTTGGCAGCAGTGCAGGGCGACAGTGTGCGGGACGTGCAGAGGAATCTGTGCTCAGGGGGCGAAGCCAGTGCGCTGCTCTGGCAGCCTCTTCGGTTCCACGTCCCTTAAATGACGTGCGTGTGTGCAGATGTGTGTCCGTCCACACGCACGTTCACACACAGACATTCAGCGACGCTTTGTGTGCGAGTGAAGCTCAGGAGGGCGGGTGCACATTGCTGGAGAAGCAGGAACAAGGGACAGGGCGGAATTCCCGCTGGGATGGGCCTTCGCCGAGGGCCTCAGGCCGTCATCACCTGCACTTCTAGCTTCTGAGTCACTGGGGTGGGCGCGGCGGGGCTGAGGGCATACCTGAGTGTGACTGGGCGGCTACCGTGTGATGGTTTGGCAGGGCCTCGGCGTGTCCTCAGCCTGTGGGTCAGACAGCTGCAAGTCACCAGGGGGCACGGGACGCTCTGTCCAGAGCAACACCGCGAGGACCGAGGTCTGGTGCTGGTCCTTCCCCGCATGGCCGAGGGCGGGCTCCCGTGACGTAGCCGGCTTCTCAGATTGCAGCGCCATGGGTCAGCAGACGGTTGTCACCTGTTGGAGGAAAACCCACTCAGCAGAAGGAAAGCTCTAGAACTGGGGGATGAGTCTACAGAGGAGTCAGAAGATGCCCCAGATCAAGTAGCCTCTGGGCCCTGGGGAGGGCTAGAGTCATCGTCACCGTGGGCTGGAAAGACAACCTCTCCCAATTTGACAGCCTCTTACAATTTGAAAAGAAATTCCTGTGAAATAATTTTAAAAGATTTGCTGCCTAGCAAATAGGCGCAGCTCCAGAGGAAATGAAAGAGCAGGGAAGAGAGCCCAGGGACTTTCTGAAGGGACGTCGCGAGGGATGAGACAGAAGCCAGCGCGAAAAGCTGACCGGCGGGCGGATGCTTCTAGAAGCGCAGTGGGGGAGAGGACGGGGCAACACGAGAGGCTGTCCCAGCGGACGTGTGCGGAGACGCAGAGACGCAGAGACATGTAGAAACTTCACCTCTCGATGAATGTTGAGAATTTCAAAAGTTAAAAAAAATTGTTAAAACCAAACAATGGGGAATAAAACTCAAGCAAAATGTCATCTATAAAGAAATGAAAATCCGTGTGGTATCTGGGCTGTTTTCAAAAACAGTAAATAGAGAACAATGAGAAGAAAATCATTTAAAATCCAAAATCCCCTCTGCGAAGGTGAGATTCAAGTGTTTAATTAAAGCACTGTCGGCAGCATGCGAGGATTTGAGATTTATGACATCATCTCTATCCGAGAGAATTACTCAAGGATGTGTTCCAGCGATAGACAAGCAGATAGACGGAGACAGAGATAGGTACAAAGACACAGATATGTGGGCACAAGGGGCAATAAGATGTCTGAGCAGTTAGCTATAAAGATAGGTCGATGGATACAGACAGCTGGATAGAGACAGCGATGCCCCTTTTCTCATGAAACCTCCGTGTGGCTGCAGCTCACCTTAAACTTGTTCATGTGCTGCTTCTCTGTCTGTCTCTGTCACTTCAGTGTTCACACCCAGCTAGGGTCCCCAAGAGGGTCACGGGAAACTTTTCCTTCCTGCACATGTGTGACCATAGCCCCCAGACACCCCCAAAAAGCGCCTCCAAGCTGCTTTCGGGATCATAGTGGGGGAGAACCTTTTACGTGTAAAAAGAACACATCTCCACAGGCCATGAGAAAGGAAAGCATGGACGCTCCGCGCTGAAAAGAAGTCAGATGCATCCGAAAATGTGCGGAATCAGAATGTAGTCCGGAGTTGGGGGGTCTACCCTGTAACGCCGTCCTGGCGATTTTCAGGGGAGCAGACCATCGGGGTCTGTTTTTGTTCTGAAGTTTTAACTCGGAGCTCACGAGCTCCTTCCAATACGAGTTCCTTTCACTGTGAGGAGGAAATGTCTCATCCAGATATGTTTTCTGAAGTGACTCAAGCGGGCAGGAGCCCGCGCAAATGCCTAGGCGGCAGACAGAGAGGCGTGGATGGGCAGGCTTGTGTCCAGCCCACGCACGGCTGCTGCGGGCCAGGCCCTGTGAGCTGTTCAGATGCAATGTTTAGTGCCTTACATAAGGGACTCCAGCGCTGGGAGCAGGCAAGGGCTTGAGTGGGTGACTGGCTACAGGCCGAGGTACCCGCCTTAGAACATAATCCGGGCATTCCGTAGTGACATGGGTCTCTGGGGACCGACGGAGGCATGGCCAAACCATGGTTCTTAGAGAAAAAACCATGGAAAAATAAGGAGCATTTCTTTCCATTTATATTTTAACTATATAGATATTTAAAAGTACATATAAATTTAAATTTATGTATATTAATAGTGATGTCAGGATGAGCGGAGGTGTTGTGTACATGTGTATGTCTGTATATGTGTGCAAGTGTGTATATGTATGTGTGATTGTGTGCATGTGTATATGTGTATGCATGTGTGTGTGCATGTATATGTGTGTGCATGTGTGTATGTGTGTTAAAAATGGTATATGTGTGTGTACATGTGTATATCTATTATTGCATAATACGCGCTTATGTAATATGTCACGTAATGCATATTCCATTGTGCACATCTGCGTATGTCGTATTCCCCTAAATATGTACATCTAGCATTATTGGCCATATATGTATGTAAATGCATATGTGTGTGTGCATATTGTATATATCTGCATGCTGTGCATGTGTATGCCTACGTAACTGCATATGTCTGCACGACAATGTGCGTGCATGTATGCGTATTGCACTCTGTATGTATACATGCATGGTATTGATACGCGTGTAATGGCATGTGTCCATGCGTATATCTGCATGTCAAAACCGTGCGTAATAATGCATGTGTATATGTGTGTGCATGTGTATGTGCCGTACGTATTATTGTATATACCATGTGTGCACTGTGTAACCATCTTTCGCGACTGTTGCGCCGCTGTAGCAGCAATGTGTGTGCATGCTTATTGTGGCATCTGCGTAATATTTTCGTGCGTAATGTTAATGTATGTGTGTGCACGTGTATGTGCATCTGTGCATGTGCGTGTATTGGAGGTTGGTTAGAAGACGGGAGAATTAAGATACATTAGAATTTATATTTCTGCATTTTGTTAATATTCTAGAATCAAAATGCCGTTATTTTGTAATGAAAACAAACTTGTATTAAGGTAAAATCGAAGTCACACCAAAGCATATACTTTTCATAGAAAGAGGAAGGCACAGCCTTGGCCTTGGCAAGCCCTCTGTCAGGCCAGGAAGCTGGGCCCTCACCCGGACCCAAGGCCAGGGTCTTAGATGCCATCGTCTCTCCACTTTAAAGCGATGTATTTATGTCGGACCTTCATGTCATTCCTGTTTCATCATACAGGTCTTGTAAGTGGCGTCAGAGGACATTCTGATAATGAAGCTGCCGTGCACGCATACGCCTGTATTGATGCACACGGCATGGGAGAAGGCACAGCACCGGTCACTCACAACCGCGTCCCTTAGAGGTGACTGGTGTTAAGATGATCAGGTGTATGCTTCCAGTCAGTCACGTGTGCTCATACGGACCCTAAATACTTTCAAAATTAAGGTTGTATGTACGTGTTTATTCCCAGCTTTCCTCTATGTCCGGACATACATACATACGTTAGAAGCAAGCTGCCATAACATGCATTACGGCTCTTTAAGCAAACCGTATGAAAGCAAGCTAGACGAAACCAAAGGACTAAGACGGGTTTTTCTTCTCATAATTGAGCAATACATCTAAGAAAAAATAGCACCTTGTCGAAGACCCAGTGTAAGAATTAATTAGAATTAATCTACGAGTGGGAGAGGTCTGCGAGAGAAATTAATTTTGGCAGGAGCTTGCTAGAATAAAGGAACAAAAGTGGGAACTAACCCACGGGGAGGCTACCTGTTGTGTCCGCCTTCTAGCAAGTCAGACAAGGCTTGGCAAGTCCTGCCGATGCAAACACATAGCACGACACGCAGCTAGGTGGCCAGGTCTGCACAGGGCGGGCTGTTCCTGAAGGGTGAAGAAAAGCGAAATAATTTGAACACATTCATTTGCAACATCTTAAATTCTCTTCCACACATAGTCCGGTCTCCTTTTACCTGCTGTGGCGCTTTTATGCCACCCCACCCTGAAAAACACACATGCACATACATGCACACACACATGCTGCGCGTACGCATCACACCTGCGCAGCACGCACACACATGCACACTTTTGCTGGAAGCTTCACAATGAATGTTTCTTTATCTCGGCATCAAGATGGATGGCATCTTTGGGTGATGAATTCCTTTTCCTCCAGAAAAGCTAATCTACATGCCCAGACTGCTTTTTTTCTTTTTTTTTTAAAAATTTCAAATCACACACACACAAAACCTCCCCTGAAAACAATGAGAAGAGGAAAAAGCAAAACAAAATGGTGGTCAAGGCAGCGGGTGCAGCGTCAGGAAAGCGTGGTGGGAACGGCACCCTCCTCGTCTGTGCTCCGCGGCCTGGATCGTCCCGTGGCGGGGGCCGTCCTGGCTCTGTCGCGGCCGCGGACTTTCACGCGGGGTATGTACGACAAGAGCAGTCGTCTTTACTTCCCTGCTGAGCAGTATTTTAGTACAGGATTCAAAGAACGGCCGTAAAAAGTGTAAACCCTTCTCTCTCCGTCAGCACGCTGCAGCTTCTCCGCGTGATAGGCTACGTGGAGGACTTATTTTCTGCAGTCATTTTTACATTTTTTTCTCATTACCTCATGGTTCCTTGTGAATATTTGAGATGAGGGCACAGTGGCAATAGCGAATAGGGTGACTCCAGGCAGATTAATTCTTTTGCTGGCATGTTCGAGGGGTGTTCTTGGAGACCCGCTGTCCTTTTGAATTGTGCCGGACTTGTGTGCCCGCACGCGAATGTGTGTCTCACGGAGCGAGTCCATTCACCGTGCACGGCTGCTCTGCAGGGGCACGTATCGGTGCGGTCAGCCCCACCGTGACTGACGTTTCTCTAAATGCTACGGAAACGAGGCGGGCCCCGTTGAAACGGGCTCCCGCTCCGTTCAGACGGTGAGGCCTTTCCCCACCATCTCGGGGGAGCGTGAAGACCGTGTCCGCGGTTGAGCCGAGTCTTCTCGGAGCCAAGTGCAGTCTGGCTGGAGCGTGTCCCAGCAGTACTGGAGTGCTTCGGAAACCAGATCTAGACGTGTGCTTTCGATAATCAGTGAATCTGAGAGAATGAATTTATTTGTCAACGTTGAGATATGGTTTTAAGAAACTAGTTTTGTTCACTCTTTTTCCATTTACTATTGAATACTTAACAGCGTTTTCTGAAAGACTTTTCAAGTTTGAGCATGTTTCCATATGTACTTACAGTCATCAGAGCACGGAAGTTAATTTCATTTCTCTATTTGCTCATTAAGTATAATTTTTATCAAACTAAATGAATTTATTGATTCTAAATTTATCTTGAGAAGATGAAGTCGTGTAATATTAGTGGCAGTATACTTCACTGCAGTTCATAAGTATTTTTAAGTAACGTTTCTTAATTTGCTTTTATATTTGCTTTACCAGATAATTATTTATTTCGTATGGTTAATATCTCTCAAGTTTTCATTAGCTGTCAGTAAAGTGAGAAAGTTAATTTCTTCTGTATTATAATTTTTCCACATTGTAATTTTCACAATTGATTGCATATTTATTGTTTTTTAAGGAATGATTTTTATAGTAAGTCTTCAGAAAGATTATTAATTATTTTCACTAGTATTTACTACAGTCCTGTGCTGATTATGAAAAAGAAGGCTGAGAGGGACACGCGTGTACTGTCAACGAGATGAGGTCTGTCTATGTGTGTGACATCTTTCCTATAGGCTTTACCCCTGGGGGGTCATTTAAAGTTAATTCACTGCCCCGAAACTGGTAACATAGGAAGGTGAATGTCACAGGCTCTAAGCAGATGGAGGTAGGTGTACGCCTGCGAGGCCATAGTTCTGGTTAATTCCTGCTCCACCCTGAACTGTAACCACCGAAGTGATTGGTTTTCAAATACTGATTTCTAGATCAATCCTGGGCTTTAGTGAAAATACCAAGAAAGAGGGTGGATTATAGTAAAACTGTTTACCAATCTTAAACAATGGATGTGTTTAAAGTCCATCGGTTACAGAATGAGCAAGGAAAAATGGAAACAAATGTTTCAAAAAGTTAAAACAGCCCTCGGGGAAGTTGGAGGCCTCCGTGGGTGGGGGAGAGGCAAGTTTAAGCATGTTTCCATAGTACTCACAGTCACCCCGGGTGGGGGGCAGTGGTTATAAACAGGCTTTCTCCTCTGGCGGAATTAAGTTTCCGTCCTGTCCCACCCGCTACCAGCCTGGTTCATAGAAATCAGTTTCCTGGTTTATAGGTGCCGACCACACCTGCTTCATGGGGTTGTTTGTTGTAAGGATTAAGTGGCACCTGTCTTTGAGTCCCTTACCATGCTGCCTGCCTAAAAGTCGGGACAGTTGATGGTGCTGCTGTCAGTGTGCTGCAGGGGTTGT
>NW_024349803.1:26101397-26129696 GCF_902729225.1 Pteropus medius | reverse complement strand
ATGCGTGTGTGCATGTGTATATGTGTGTGCATGTGTGTATCTGCATGTGCGTGCATGTGTGTATGTGTGTGCACGTGTATGTGCATCTGTGCATGTGCGTGTATTGGAGGTTGGTTAGAAGACGGGAGAATTAAGATACATTAGAATTTATATTTCTGCATTTTGTTAATATTCTAGAATCAAAATGCCGTTATTTTGTAATGAAAACAAACTTGTATTAAGGTAAAATCGAAGTCACACCAAAGCATATACTTTTCATAGAAAGAGGAAGGCACAGCCTTGGCCTTGGCAAGCCCTCTGTCAGGCCAGGAAGCTGGGCCCTCACCCGGACCCAAGGCCAGGGTCTTAGATGCCATCGTCTCTCCACTTTAAAGCGATGTATTTATGTCGGACCTTCATGTCATTCCTGTTTCATCATACAGGTCTTGTAAGTGGCGTCAGAGGACATTCTGATAATGAAGCTGCCGTGCACGCATACGCCTGTATTGATGCACACGGCATGGGAGAAGGCACAGCACCGGTCACTCACAACCGCGTCCCTTAGAGGTGACTGGTGTTAAGATGATCAGGTGTATGCTTCCAGTCAGTCACGTGTGCTCATACGGACCCTAAATACTTTCAAAATTAAGGTTGTATGTACGTGTTTATTCCCAGCTTTCCTCTATGTCCGGACATACATACATACGTTAGAAGCAAGCTGCCATAACATGCATTACGGCTCTTTAAGCAAACCGTATGAAAGCAAGCTAGACGAAACCAAAGGACTAAGACGGGTTTTTCTTCTCATAATTGAGCAATACATCTAAGAAAAAATAGCACCTTGTCGAAGACCCAGTGTAAGAATTAATTAGAATTAATCTACGAGTGGGAGAGGTCTGCGAGAGAAATTAATTTTGGCAGGAGCTTGCTAGAATAAAGGAACAAAAGTGGGAACTAACCCACGGGGAGGCTACCTGTTGTGTCCGCCTTCTAGCAAGTCAGACAAGGCTTGGCAAGTCCTGCCGATGCAAACACATAGCACGACACGCAGCTAGGTGGCCAGGTCTGCACAGGGCGGGCTGTTCCTGAAGGGTGAAGAAAAGCGAAATAATTTGAACACATTCATTTGCAACATCTTAAATTTACTCAGCCATTAACCACACATGGTCAGTTCATTCACAACACACGCCACACACACGACACACACATCAAGACACAATACTCATTTCACACATGCAATACTTTTGTTGAAGCTTCACAATGAATATTTCTTTATCTCGGCATCAAGATGGATGGCATCTTTGGGTGATGAATTCCTTTTCCTCCAGAAAAGCTAATCTACATGCCCAGACTGCTTTTTTCCTTTTTTTTTTTTAAATTTCAAATCACACACACACAAAACCTCCCCTGAAAACAATGAGAAGAGGAAAAAGCAAAACAAAATGGTGGTCAAGGTAGCGGATGCAGAATCAGAAAAGCGCGGTGGGAACGGCACCCTCCTCGTCTGTGCTCCGCGGCCTGGACCGTCCCGTGGCGGGGGCCGTCCTGGCTCTGTTGTGGCCGCGGACTTTCACGCGGGGTATGTACGACAAGAGCAGTCGTCTTTACTTCCCTGCTGAGCAATATTTTAGAACAGGATTCAAAGAACGGCCGTAAAAAGTGTAAACCCTTCTCTCTCCATCAGCACGCTGCAGCTTCTCCGCGTGATAGGCTACGTGGAGGACTTATTTTCTGCAGTCATTTTTACATTTTTTTCTCATTACCTCATGGTTCCTTGTGAATATTTGAGATGAGGGCACAGTGGCGATAGCGAATAGGGTGACTCCAGGCAGATTAATTCTTTTGCTGGCATGTTCGAGGGGTGTTCTTGGAGACCCGCTGTCCTTTTGAATTGTGCCGGACTTGTGTGCCCGCACGCGAATGTGTGTCTCACGGAGCGAGTCCATTCACCGTGCACGGCTGCTCTGCAGGGGCACGTATCGGTGCGGTCAGCCCCACCGTGACCGACGTTTCTCTAAATGCTACGGAAACGAGGCGGGCCCCGTTGAAACGGGCTCCCGCTCCGTTCAGACGGTGAGGCCTTTCCCCACCATCTCGGGGGAGCGTGAAGACCGTGTCCGCGGTTGAGCCGAGTCTTCTCGGAGCCAAGTGCAGTCTGGCTGGAGCGTGTCCCAGCAGTACTGGAGTGCTTCGGAAACCAGATCTAGACGTGTGCTTTCGATAATCAGTGAATCTGAGAGAATGAATTTATTTGTCAACGTTGAGATATGGTTTTAAGAAACTAGTTTTGTTCACTCTCTTTCCATTTACTATTGAATACTTAACAGCGTTTTCTGAAAGACTTTTCAAGTTTGAGCATGTTTCCATATGTACTTACAGTCATCAGAGCACGGAAGTTAATTTCATTTCTCTATTTGCTCATTAAGTATAATTTTTATCAAACTGAATGAATTTATTGATTCTAAATTTATCTTGAGAAGATGAAGTCGTGTAATATTAGTGGCAGTATACTTCACTGCAGTTCATAAGTATTTTTAAGTAACGTTTCTTAATTTGCTTTTATATTTGCTTTACCAGATAATTATTTATTTCGTATGGTTAATATCTCTCAAGTTTTCATTAGCTGTCAGTAAAGTGAGAAAGTTAATTTCTTCTGTATTATAATTTTTCCACATTGTAATTTTCACAATTGATTGCATATTTATTGTTTTTTAAGGAATGATTTTTATAGTAAGTCTTCAGAAAGATTATTAATTATTTTCACTAGTATTTACTACAGTCCTGTGCTGATTATGAAAAAGAAGGCTGAGATGGACACGCGTGTACTGTCAACGAGATGAGGTCTGTCTATGTGTGTGACATCTTTTCTATAGGCTTTACCCTTGGGGGGTCATTTAAAGTTAATTCACTGCCCCAAAACTGGTAACATAGGAAGGTGAATGTCACAGGCTCTAAGCAGATGGAGGCAGGTGTACGCCTGCGAGGCCATAGTTCTGGTTACTTCCTGCTCCACCCTGAACTGTAACCACCGAAGTGATTGGTTTTCAAATACTGATTTCTAGATCAATCCCGGGCTTTAGTGAAAATACCAAGAAAGAGGGTGGATTATAGTAAAACTGTTTACCAATCTTAAACAATGGATGTGTTTAAAGTCCATCGGTTACAGAATGAGCAAGGAAAAATGGAAACAAATGTTTCAAAAAGTTAAAACAGCCCTCGGGGAAGTTGGAGGCCTCCGTGGGTGGGGGAGAGGCAAGTTTAAGCATGTTTCCATAGTACTCACAGTCACCCCGGGTGGGGGGCAGTGGTTATAAACAGGCTTTCTCCTCTGGCGGAATTAAGTTTCCGTCCTGTCCCACCCCCTACCAGCCTGGTTCATAGAAATCAGTTTCCTGGTTTATAGGTGACGACCACACCTGCTTCATGGGGTTGTTTGTTGTAGGGATTAAGTGGCGGCTGTCTTTGAGTCCCTTACTATGCTGCCTGCCTAAAAGTCGGGACAGTTGATGGTGCTGCTGTCAGTGTGCCGCAGGGGTTGTGCGGTCTCCTGTGGGTAAGGTGGCGGTTTGTAGGGGAAGCTCCACTTTGAGGTCTCGTGATGCGAGCCATCGGTTGCCTGCGGTGCCTTTGGAGCTGTGAGGCCATGTGTGTTAGGAGAGTTTCGTTTTTATAAGCAGGTCCCAGCCCTGGCCCCAGTCGCAGGTGCAGGCTGGGGGGTGGGGGGAGGCACAGTGTGCTGTCCCTCAGCCCAGGACCGTGACCGAGTGGCCGCCAGTGATCAGTTGGGGGCCTCGCGCAGGCTATCGGAACGAGGGACAGCGACTCCGCCACACTGGCCTGCCCGTGCTCCACCATGCCCTGGGGACTGGGGCCGTGTCTGTTCCCCTGACCTCCGCAGTCCAGTGACCCTGAGTGTGCAGCCCCCGAGCGCAGCGGCGCTGAGAGACACTCACTGAGCGGATCCGGGGGGAGGGGCGCGGCGCAGTGGCCCCGGCGTCCCTTTCTTCCCGGACAGCGTGGGCGCATTTCCGAGCCCGTGTCAAGCACTTGCCGCCCCCGACGCAGACGAGCCGGCTCTCGCTCCGTGGCGTCACGTGTTGTTCTTGGGCGCAGGATGGTGTGTCAGGGACGCCCTGGCCACCTCGCTGGAGGAGGACGAGGACGCAGCGGGCCAGTGCGGCAGCGCAGCAGCTCCGGTCACTGAGCTTTGGGGCAGGCTGACCAGCCGGCCGGGGATCCGCCTCTGGACAGCGGCCCCCGCCCCTGGCCTGGCGGGTTCACGCGGATCGTCCCCGCAGGCTGGCCAGGTGCAGCGAAGGCAGCTCTGTGAGACGATGCGTAGCCCTCGGGCGCCGCCGGCCGTGGTGACAGCTGACTCGGGCCTTGGCGACCTCTGCATCTCCGTAGGACGTTCTTCTGGACTCTGGGACCTGTGGGTCGTCGCTGGCATTGACGGCGCTCAGGGGCTTGACTGGCCACTAAATGCTGTGGCAGAGAAACAACACACATCACTTTTGCTCACAGCAGTGGCCACCAGCGTCAAGTGGTCAGGAGTGTGGTCCTACTACGGTGGCCAGTTTTACGTGTCGCTTTGGCCGGCCACAGCGTGCCCGGATGCCTGGTTAAGCAGAGTCTCTGGCAGTCCACGAGGTTGCCGGGGGAGGGGCAGTGTTTGAGTCATTGGCTGAGTGATGGATGTGGCTCCCCGCGTGGGGGGTGTCACCTGGTCCGGAGGGGGCCTGGCTGCAGGCAGAAGGCACAGGAAGGGTGAGTCGCCCTGGGCCCGCCGCTTCGGCTGGGGCACTGAGCTGGCCTGGTCCTCGGTGCTCTTGTCCTCAGGCCTTCGGTCCGTGACTGGGATCCACCGGCGCTCCGGGGCTCCAGCCTGCAAGGGGCAGAGAGGGACGTCTCCGCCTCCGTGATCATGCGGGTTGGCACCTTACGGTGACTCTCGCTTTGTATCTGTTTATGGGTCTGTGTGTCTCATCGGTTCTGTTTTTCTGGACGAATTGACCCTGACGAGCAACCCTGGCTGTTGCACCTGCCGTGTGACTGGGAGTGGGAACCAGGAAGCAGGTGGTGAGCTGGCATCAGGGACAGCCACACCGCGCGTCACGCTCCAGGCACTTCTCCCTCAGTCCAGTGGGTGACCGCCGCTGGCCATGGACACCGTGGACGCCAACGTCTTCATTTCCGTCCGGGATGGTTGCGCCGTCCGGAAGCCCCACCCCCGTGTGCGTGCCTGAGGGAGACGGGGCAGCGGCGGGGGGGACAGTGGTTCCCAGGGCTGGTTCCCGCGACCACGCCAACCCGACCAGAGGAAGGGAGGTGTGGGCGCGGGAGGCTGGGCGGGGGCCGCGGGCACAGCACGTGGCGCCAAGTCTGTTCCACATGGAAATTGTCCTCGCCTCGCGACGTCGGGGTTCCACGAAGTGTGTTGGAGAGCCGGCACGGGGCCGCGGGGCTGGGGCCGCGGGGCTCGGCCGCATCCTGTCCGCGTGGCCCCTCTGGCTTGCGCTTGCCTCACTCGGCACCTTCACGTGCTGCACTTCGTGGCCCCCTCGCTCCTTCTGCTCCGCACGACAGGGACAGTTAGAGTGAAGAGCAGGTCGCAGTCGGACGCGCCGAGGACGTGCCGTCTGTCCCAGACGAGACAGGAGGGCTCTGTGGAGCAGGCGGCTGACAGAGGTGGCACCGGCCGCTGTCAGCAGGGGCGGGAGGGGGGCCAGGCCCACCGGGCGCTGTGCCCGTGGACACCCACGGCGAGAGGGGCCACGGCGTCCGCGGCGCCCAGCGCACTGCCCTCCTGCTGCCACAGCCCGGGTCACGGGCTGGTGGGGAGCATGTCCATTCTTCAGCCGGGCAGGTCGCCCGAGGACGTGACGAAGCAACACGGTCCTCACACTCGGCGTTAGTCCATGAGATGCTTATCCTGCCGGCCTTCGAGGCTTAGGTGCTGGTCGGCGTGGCCGGGCTCGCTGCAGAACCGGCTCCGTGCTCTGCTTGGAGGGCACGGTCTCTTCCGGGGCATGGCGAGCACCTGGTCCTGGTGGTTGCCCCCCGCCCCCCGTGTCACTCAGCAAGGCCCCGAGGCCCGTGCCCCCCGCCCTGCTGCTCAGTCTGGGGGCTGGCGCCCGTAGCCCAGCAGGGACGTGCTGCGTGTTCCACACCTGACCCGACACCTTCGTGTTCTCCAAAGTCTGATTTACTGTCGCACAGTAGCTCTCGTAACGTTCGAGCCACGTGCCACGCACTGGTGGCTGCTCACGCTGCTCGAAGGCCGTGGCTCCTGAATTCCCTCGGCGCAGAGCCATCTATCGCGAGCGCTCAGTTGAAACAAACTTGACCCTTTTTGCTGTCATACCCCATTTCTAAGGGTGATTTCATGCCATTTACACAGGAAAAGCACGGCGTTTGCTCCACACCGCAGAATTACGTCCCTGGTGCTCTAGAGCCTGTGAAAAAGAATCCTCTCACTGTGGAGTTGTTGCCCCTGGAAATCGTTAGATCTTGATCTCCTTCCTCAGTAAATTTTGTCTCACTGGTGTGACTATATCCGTTCACAGTAGATTTCTGCCTCTGTCTGCAGGGGAAAAACAAACCCACCTCCAAACTGAAATCTGTGTGCCACGAAGAAGCAGGCAAAGGGAGGGAAGGCTCTTATTAGCGTGTGGTGTGTTGCGTGTGCTCGTCCTGGACGGCACCATGTGTCAGCACGTGGGCGCGTGTGACGGCTGCTCGAGCAGGGCGCATGGTCTGGTTGCCGTGTGTGGACCATAGCGGGGCCGCGGTCCCCACCTCGACACTGCTTTCTCGGCCTGACTGCGGAGAGCTGGCCTCAGCTGATAGGAGCCCTGTCACCTGGGAGGTCACATGGCGAAGCACTGATCTGGGGGCACTGAGCGTCACCCCTTATCCCACGGCGACTCGCTTCTGTGGTACAGTCTGCATTCCGGAGCCGCCTGTGGGTCAGGTCACGATGACACTGAGCTGCGACCTCGTCCTGCCGGTCCCCTGCCCTGCTTCGGCTTCCCTTGTGTTTGGCATCGCACCGTGTCAGACTTCCAGAAAGGCTTTTCTTTGGGATCGACCTTAGAAAGCAGTGAACTGTGTGGCCGAGGGTGAGGAAGTGGACTTTGCTCCTGGAGCAGAGCGCGGGCGCGGGGCAGCCCGCCCAGGGATCAGTCTCGGAAAAGGCCACTCCAGGGGCGAGGCCAGACGTCAGACTGACCTTGTCGATTCATCAGCCGCCTACGATTCATGACAAATTGCGATTTCCTCTTTTGTTTACCCGATTTCTCTCATATTCAGGTCTGAAAAAGGTGGATCTTCCTCGCGTGAGACTTCTCAGTGGTGCACACGGGCACCGCAGAGACTTGTAAGCGACGCCCTCCTGCCAGGAGCGATCAGCTCTGCCCCGTCAGCGCGGGCCACGCCCGGCCCCGCTCCAGGAGGACAGCACGTGCAGGACGCAGAGAGCAGCTTTGCGGGGGGCGAGCCTGGCAGACACGACCTCAGCCAGGGGACTGCGGCCGGCGTCCTCCGTGGTACGTCGTGCTGGCAGCATGCGCCCTGACGCGGGCAGCGCCCTTCACCTCCGTGCTTCCCCATCTCGGCGGGAACGCTGAGGACATATCACACGCCGCACACCGAGGGGCGTCCTGTAAAATACCTCATCAGTATTCTTACTGCCAGCAGGAAACAAGAACAGGTTGACACACTGTCCCCGGTCAGAGATGACGAGGCAACTCAGGGCTCTGGAGGGGAGCCTGGTGCCCAAAGCAGACGTTAGTGAATCAGCATGAAATACAGATTATGGTGAAGTTAAGCGGTAATGAGCCAATGTTAACGTCTCAGTTTTGGCAGATGGATCATAGTGGTGTGAGGCAGCACAGGGGACACGGGACGACGGGGATATGGCAGCCCTCTGTCCCATCCTTGCGAGTTGCCTGTAAATCTAAGATGGTTCCACCTTAAGAGGAGGTTCAGTGACCACCGCCCGCACAGACATAGCACGATCGTGGCGAAGGCAGCAGTGAGCTGTGGCGGCGTCTCAGATGGAGTCGCTGCTTTTAACCTAGATGCCCCATGAGCAATTCCAGGTGGACTTGGGGAAAAAGGGTCTTTCACAATCTGTTAATCATACAGAATGAAATTTGGGATCTCGCCGTGTGCCAGGCGCTGGGGCGTGTGTGGGGTGTGCTTCCAGCGCTGGTGCTCTGAGCCCAGGTCTGCAATTTACGTCGAATAATTTACCAGTTTTCTGCCTCGGTTTCTTTAACTGTGAACGGGGAGCCATGAGAAGGAAGCTTCCTGTGTGGAAATGTGAAGCTTTCTGGGGACAGTGCACATACCGCGGTCAGTACAGAGCCACGAACCACGCCTCCGGTCGCGTGTCATTTTCAAGGGTCCAGTGGGTCAGTTTGGTTTCCCAGCACCACTGTCTTCAGCTCAGTTCTGTCGACTGTACACATGAGGGTGTCTCTGCCTGCGCAGGTCTGTATCCGTACATGCAGCGTATGTATAAGGTTGGTTTGTATCGCAGAGCAAACGCATGTCGCTTTGCCCCTCTGCAGAGGTGGGCATTGGAGGCCATTCGAGGTGAAGCGTCGCGTGCTTCTGCTGCATGTGGGTGGCTGAATAGAGAGGCAGCCACCTCCTAGAGTTTGTCATTAAGGAGAGTAATGTTTGGGATTTCTAAGTGATACGATTGAAGATTCCATCCTAGTTTGTTGCTCTGTCATAGAGGCTGAAAGGGAAGACTCACCCTAGGTGCGAAGCTGCGCACGGTCTGTGAGGCGACTGTGCCCCTTTCTGCACGTACTGCCTGGAGCTGTGACTGGAGGTGAGGACCATCTTAGCAGTGACCTTGTTCGAACCATAATCACCAGTCTTGAAGGGCAGTGTTTATCGCAATTTTGTAAACAATTATAATGTGATTAAGCTTATGGATTTTTTGAATTTGTGAAGTTGTCCAGTTACCCGCATAAGAACTGTGTAGGAGGCCAAGGCAAAGTTCAAGCTTAGTTAATGTATAAACAGTTTTCTCTTTGACGGATTTAAAAATAAGTAAGACGATCACAGAAATATGATGAAAATACTTCGCTCGTGTGATAGAGAACTTGAGCTCTTAAGGGTCATCAGGCAGGTTTTGTGGTTTTATTATACTCAGCAAAAAGATTTGATACGTGGTTCTGAGTTAGTGATAAAGGAATTTAATTAGTATAAAGGTTTCAACTATTTGACTTCAAATTTCATATTGTTCAAAGTTTCAATTGTATTCAAGTCTATGGAAGATTTTCAAGTAATAGAGCCCTTAGTTAAAATCTGCAGGGTTATGAAGTTTTTAATACCAAGTAGTAGACTTCGGCCTTGTTTACGGGCCCCGGGTATCCGAGCCCGGCAGCCCAACCGCACCCCGACCCGAGAGGGTGGGCAGGGCTTTGTATAGAGGCAGAAAAGCGGTTTCACAGGGGACCGGCCACCCTGGGGCCGGAGCTCACAACCTACAAGCCTGATTCCTGGGTGCGGTGGGCACAGACTCTGGAGCAGAGTCACGGATGCCCGGGTCAGCAGGGGGCGGGGTCACAGGTGAGGGAGGGGAGGGAATCGTGTCTTCTGCAAGGAGGACAGCTCGGACGTCTGCTCCGCGTCCCTCTGTCCATCTCCCAGGACAGTAGCCCGGGGGTCATCCACCCGGGGCTCAGAGGCTGAGCCATAACTTGGGTCAACGTGTCATCTTTGGCCTGCCAGAGTCCCCGCCGTGCGACCAGGAGCCACAGTCCCCGCCGTACGACAGGGGCTGGGTCCAGGCCGCTGTCCTCTGCTGCTTTGAGTGGGGGCTGGGTCTCCAAGGGAGAAAGAGAGGTGACCTCTAGAGCTGGGGTCGCCAGTAAGTTTGATCAGAGCCATGGGGACCCTTGTCGTGAGTGTCCAGCTTGTGTATTAAAATGAAGCTTTTCAGGAGGTTCTGGAACCTGCCTGTCCCACCAGAAGTGACTATGGAACCGAGACTGCACAAGCTGGTCAGTCATCGAGGACTCAGTGCACTCATCATAGCCAAAAGGTGGCAGTGACCCGCAGGCTCATTGGCGGGTGGCAGACAACACGTGGTCCATCTGAGCAACGGGACATCGTTCAGCCTTCAAACGGAAGGAGGTTCCCACACACGCTGCGACGTGCGTGAACCTCGAGGCCTTTTCGCCAGTTACAGTAAGACAGACACTGTGATTCCACTCACGGAATTACCTCAAGTGATCAGATTTATGGAGACAGGAAAATGGTGGCTGCCAGGGGCGGAGTCGTTACTTGGTGGGCACAGAGTTTCAGTTTGGCAAGTTGAAAAGTCCTGGAGATGGACGGTGGTGACGATTTTACAACCATGTGCGTGTACTTCGTACTGTGGAACTGTACGCTTAGAATTGGTAGCGACAGTATTATTGACGGGGTCCCCCCTAGATGCTGAAGTCCCAGCCACCAGTCTTTCACAGCGCAACTGTGTCTGGAGGTGGGGCTTTAAAGAGGGGATCACGGTTAAATGAGGCCGTAGGAGTGGCCTCGTCAGAGGAGGAAGTGACACCAGGGACACATGCGCACAGAGGAAATGCCGCGTGAGGTCCCAGCTGGAAGGCGCTGTCCGCACACCAAGGAGAGCCCTCGAGGGACCCAGCCTGCTGACCCCCTGGGTGCTGGACGTCCTGGCTCCGGGACCGGAGGCCGTGCGTGTCCGATGGTCGAGCCCCGCGGTCTAGGGCCCTGGCGTGGTGGCCCCAGCTGGACGATGCAGACGGTGCACGTCCCGTGATCGCAGCACAATGTAGACACAGAGGCGGACGGTCCCAGGCAGACTGAGGAAGGCGCCCAGGAGTGGGGGTGAGGGGCCCCGCCACAGCCCCGGGTCCCAGCCGCCTCCATGTAGCGTGACTGCAGTCGGGTGTCGTGGCGTCCGAGAGATCCAGCGCAGTGCCTTAGCTCTGGCTCGGGACAGAAGAGGGAGTCCTGACTTCCAGGTTGGAGCAATCTGTTTTTGTTTGTCTCTGCTCTGTGCTCAGCCGCCACGTGATCCCATGACCAGGCAGCAGCAACGGGACCTGAGGGGACACAGCTAAAGGACAGTGGCATCCCTCTGACACAAGGACAGGGGCCCCAGGAGGCGGGGTGATCTCGCTGCTGCTGATTCCCTCTCTCTGGGCCGGCCTGGTGCAGGTACAGTGACCGCCTGGCAGAACAGCGTCCCTGAAAGCCCCAGTGCTTGGCGGGAGGACCAGGAGGCCTCGTCCCCGAGCTGCGCAGACTGGGTCGGACCCGAACAGCACAGAGGTTTAGATCTTCCCTGTGTGCTAGGTCACTACTCAGGCCCCAGAATGAGCATTTGGCCAGGCATGCGTCGGCAGATCCGAACAGCACAGCAAGGGCTCAGACAGCGTAACTGACACTGGGCCGTGTCCTGTGCGTGCTGAGGGGACTCACAGACCGAACCCAGCAGACAGGCGGACCACCAAGCCACGGTGGAGATGCTCTCCGTGGGGTCTGCGCAAGGCCCAGGGCCTCACGATACTCACAATGGCCAGGATATGATTCAACATGGCATATGGAGAGCGAGAAAAATGTCAACTCATTTGGGAAAAGAAAATCAATGGATGCTCACAGCAACATGAAATAGGTGTTGGAATTATTTGACAAAGGTTTTTAGATCACCTGTTATAAAAATATGCCAACAGTTAAAAGTGAGCACTTTTCAAAAAAGAGGGAAAAATAGAAAGTTTCACAAGGAAATAGAAAATAGGAAGAATCAAATTATAGAACAGAAAAATATTGTAGCACAATAAGTTCAAAAGCAGAAAATAAAATGACAGAGAAAACAATCATTGGACTTTAAGGTAGATCAATAGAAATGATCCTATCTGAACAACAGAGAGAAAAACAAATATTTTTAAAAATTGAACCAAGCCTCAGGGACTTGTGACACAATTTCAGAGAGAATAAAATGTATGTTGGGATTACAAAAGATTAGAAAGAGTGCGATATAGAAAAATTTAAAGTAATATCTGGAAACTTCCAACATTTGGTGACATAATCCTACAGAAATTCAGGCATACCTCAAACAGGATAAACCCAAAGAAATTGTCTTCCAAATACATCTATAATCAAACTATTGACAAATATGAAAATATATATATATATTTGAAAGCAAACATAAATGACCCGTGACCTACAGCATAACAATAATTTGAATGACTGCTAAGTTATCAAATTTTTGGAGTACAACATTTTTGAAGGCAATGAAAAGGACTATCAAGACAGAATCCTATATCCTTCAAGAATGAAGGTGCAGGAGATACCCTGGGATAAAAACTAAGAGAACGCGTTGCCAGCAGATCCGCTGCACGAGAAATTGCTCTGGAAATTTCATCAGACGAGAGGGAAATAATAAAGGACGGAGGAAAGAAAGGCAGCAGAAACGGTCCCCTCTGTACACATATAATTGACAGTGATTCCGTTACCACAGTCTTTAAAGTCGGAAGAAAAATCCATAACATTTTCTGATGGAATTTTTAACGTTAGTGGATGAACCGCATAACACAACTGCCACGTAAAGGGGAAGAGGAGGAAGCAGCCTTCACGACGTAGGTTCCCACGTTCCACCGGAAGAGGCAAATACTGATTGGAAGGAAACTGAAAAGTTACGCACCTGCTGTAGAGTCAAAGGGAGAGTAAGTGCTCTGAGCTGGTGAGCCGGGGTGCGTTCACGCAGCCCAAGAGATGGCGAGAGGGAAAGACGGAAGCGAAACCAGAACCGTCCAAAGCGCAGCGGTGGAGCCAGGTCCACACATGCTGACAGCCACGTGTGATGTGCGTGTTCCACACACAACCGTGAAAATCCTCTGCGTGAAACATCGCTTAAGCAGTGCTGCGCACAAGAAATTCATGTTCAATATAGTCACGTAGGTTAATTAAAAGCAGAAAGATGAGGAAAGATGCGCCATGCGGACATTCGGCAGAGGAGGCTCCAGTGACCGCAGAGCAAAGGAACGTGGCAAAGTTAATCTACCAAGAAGACACGACACCCCAGCATGCACCAGGCAGGGGCTGCCGAAGTACGTGAAGGGAAAGCTGACACAGTCGAGGACGCTCAGACAAACACACGTATATTTGGAGATTTCAACACTTCCCTCTCAGTAACCGATAAAGCCAGTAAGTGAAAACTGCCACCGACCAGCTGGATCCAAACCATACACCTAATCGATGTCATCAGCAAAATACACGTTGTTTTGAAGGGTACATGAAACATTCGTTGAGAAGGTATCGTGGATCGTAAGGCCAGTTTACAAGGATCGAGGTCGCACCGGTGTGCCCTCCAGTCGTAGTGGAACCAGGCTGGAAGTCACAAAGAGAAAACAGGAAGGTCTTGAGACGCTAGAAAATCAAACACTACGCTTTTCAAACACTACGCTTTTAACGTGTGGGTCAAATAAGTCTCAAGGGAATTCAGAATGTATTTTTAATTTAACGGAAATTAAAGTACAAGATATCAACTACAGTGTTTAGTGGGAAATTTATAGCATCAAATGCTTATATTAAGAAGAAAAAACGTCTCAGCAGTCTAAGCGTCCATCATAAGAAAATAGAAAGGGTGAACTAAAGCAAGCAGAAGTCAGAGAAATAAACACTTGTGGACTAGACACTCAGTGAGACCAGGGCAGAGGTCTCAGGAAAGGTCGGCGACATCGATAAAGCTCGCGCATGACTGGAAAAAAGGAGAAACACATAAATCACAAGTATCAAGAAAGAGTGTTCCTGCAGATGCCAGCACGGTGACAAGGGACGGCTGCCCACAATTCTACGAACGTACACGTGCCAGCTTAGATAAAAGGGACCCATTCCTTCACCAGAAACTACCGACACTTACCCGAGACGAAGTAGGTGATCTAAATACATCTGTACGTTCAGAGAAAGTGGATTCGTTACGAACACCCATCCAAAAAAGGAACGTACAGGCCCCCAAAATGTCACTGGTGAATTCCAAGAGAAAAACTCCAGTGCCGCCTGTTCCGCTCCAGGAAACGGAACACGCAGAATGCGTCCAGTTTGTGTTCTGAGAGCAGCACCACCCGGGCCCCCAAGCCAGCGGAGACAGCCCGGAGGAGGGGGCGACGGAGACCGCTCCGCGCGCGTGCAGTGCAGGCCCCCTCGACGCACGTCTGCAGAGAGCCCCAGACACGCAAACGGCGGTTTCGGACTTGCGACACCCCGAGGAGAGGACCCGGGTGTGTGTTGCTGGACTTCTGACGCAGAGAAATGCCGCGGCCTTGACGTGTGTGGTTTTAAGCTGTTACGTGTCTGGCGCTTTGTCGCGGTCCTCACCGGCCCTGCTCAGGCTCGTGCCGCAGGTCCTGGCCGGGGCAGGCCCGCGCTGGGAACGACGAGTCTCAGATGGAGACAGAGGACTCGTGTCCAGAACACAGAAGAAACTCTCTACACCTAACAGGACACAACCCGGTGAAAACCGGAATAGACACCCCTCCAGAACTGGCAGTAAGCACGAGAGCAGACGTTCGCCGTCATCAGCCATGACAGAAATGCAAATCGGAAGGACAAGGAGAGGCCTCTGCGACCCATAGGAGCAGCCGACATCAAGATGTTAATGGTGACAAGCGTGACGAAGACGGGGAGCAGCTGGCACCCCTGCACGGCGCCGACGGGCGAGAGCACCCTGGTCACCCAGACCGCGGTGGGGCCGCCTCTCCAGGTCGCCGCAAAGCGGGAGCGCACCCCTCCGGTGCACGGCAGGTGCGACGGTGCACTCACACGCGCGACGGTGCACTCACACGCGCGACGGTGCACTCACACGCGTGACGGTGCACTCACACGCGGCCGTGTCGGTGTTTAGGGAGTCTCCGCTGTCCTCTCCCCTGTGACCGTGCCCGGCCTTTCAGCTGGCAAGCGGGCCCGTGAGCGCTGGCACCCCCCACGCAGGAATGATGCTCATCAGTAAAGTGGGGAGCAACTGAGACAGCCAGAGCACGGACGACTCACGGCGTTTTCATGAGAGGCCAGTCTCCTGCCCCCTGCCCCCCCAAGGAGACCCGTCCCCTCATTCCTGGCAGGGGCTTTGCAGGCGCGATCGAGGGAAGGGTCTCGAGATGGGGAGAAGATGCTGAATTTCTTTCCTAGGACCCAGTGCAGTCACTGGGCCCTGTGAGGGGGTCAGGGGTCAGGATGCAGGAAGGCTGACACGTGATGAAAGCCAAGGGCCGAGGACACGTCTAGAGCGGCGGAGTCCAGGCCGTGGGTCCCCCACTGGCAGCTGTGGAGGGTCGTGGCCCCGCTGACTCCGAATGCGGGCTGGCGGCGTTCCGCAGTGTATGATCGTGAACTTGTGTCAAACGCCGAGTTCGTAGTAAGTCGTTAGCGGCGATCAGAGTCTAGTATGGCTGCCGATGACACGATTCTACTTCTGTGACGTTTTCCAAATGACAAAACTGTAATGATGGAGAGGCAGTCCGTGGTCGACAGGCCCTGGGGGAGTGGGTAATTGAAAAGGAACACCACCAGGTGTTTTGGGGGGGTACACTCTGGGCGGTGGTAGTTACGTGCTTATGCCAACTATGAAATCGTAGAAATGTATATTCACAAAAACTCATTTTACCACGTTAATTTTTAAAGCTAAAAGAACAAGGAAAACAACTAATACATCACTAACCTTTGAAGAAACATCTCTGAAATTTTCTACATTTTAAGAACTTATAATGATGAATCCCAGTGACCATTTTGTCTTTCTTTACCTAACTTTTAACTTTTCAGCCACAAAAAGCTGTAACTCAGTTATAAACTAGTAAGTAGGATTATTTTCAAACTGAGTCTCTCGTGAGGGGCGTTTGGAAGTGTGTAGTGTCTGAAGGTGCTAAAAACTGTGAGGCCTCAAAGGCCTTTTCCTTATGTTCCTCCGGTTAAGGCAATAAAATGTGGCAGAAAACACAGCCGGGTTACTCATGAGTCTTTTTCCTTCATCTAACAGTAAAAAAGAAAGGAAAGATTTAAAGTTAAAATTGAAGTTTTACTACAGGCGAAAACAGTTGCTGTGAGCCAGGGCGGAGAGCTGACCGTGCTGAGCGAAACGCCCGACCCTGCCTGGGCATCCGGCGCCGAGGGCGGCCACCCGGCGGGCACTGTGAGCGTGGACGACAGCGCGGCCGGTGTTGCCTGAGGTGCGGACACTCGTGCGCTGAGCCCCGTGTCCACAGACGGCCTCCAGTCTGCGTCGTTCGACTCGCTGCTGTTCGGTGGGACAAGCGCTTGTTCCGCGCACTCGGTGTGGCCAGGTCTGTCAGTGAAAGGCCGCGGTTCTGGGCCGCGGTGGGGCGGGGCGGGCTCTTCTCGGCCGAACGGGCTGCTCCGTGGTGTTGGGTGTTGGGGTTTCGGTCTCAGGCAGAGCTGCTCTGCGTCCTCCGTCATCCGCTGCTCCACGTTTACTTACCCGTGCGGGCGCGTGGGCTCTCCCTGTCTTCTGCGGGTTATAATTCGTCACTCAGTGGCTCGTCTGCCACCTGTCCCAGACGAGGCCCGCGCTCGTCCTTTCTGGCTGGCCCCGGGGCTGTTTGTGTCCCATGCCTCTCTGAGCACTTTCCTACTTTCTGGCGCAAAACACTCTAAGTTGATCCAGTACTTTCCACGCCAGCCCTGGAAGCAGCCGCTGCTTCAGGGAGCCTGGTTCCTTCTCAGACGGGTTAGAGGCCGGGTGCTGGGCGCTGGGTGTGTGTTTCACCTTGAAGGGGCGGCTGCTTCCAGATGCTTCCAGACACTTCCAGCAAACAGACCCAGCCCGAAGGGGGCGTCGAAGTCCTCAGCGACGGTTCTGGACATGCCAGCTTTTCATCTCTGTCATTTTGGCTCCATGCGTTTTGAACCTGTTGGGCACAGACCCGTTTAGGGTGGCCGTTTGCTCAGTAACCTGGCACATCTGTCGCTGGGGGCCGTCCCTGCATGCCTGGGGATGTTTTCGTTCTGAAGGCAACTTCGATATTAATGTGGCATGCCAATTTTCTTTTTGCTTTATGTTTCTAAAACTGCATTATTGAGCTATAATTTGCATATCACACAGCTCACTCATTTAAAATGCTTTTCAATACATTCAGAACTGTGAAACCAATACAACAATGTAATCGAAGGATACTTTGTTCCCCCAAAAGACAAGCCGTACCTGCCAGCAGCCAGCCCTTCCTCCTGTGCCCTACCGTCAGGCCTCAGCAGCCACGAACCTCCTTTCTGTTCTCACAGATTTTCTCATCCTGGGGATTTCACGGGAGCAGGGTCATGCGGCACGAGGTCTCCAGCTTCCTTCAGTGTCCACCGTGCCGTCGCGTGTGTCAATACACCTTCATTTCCGTGGCTGAATGATGCTCCAACGATGGTGGATTCGTTTCCGATTGTTGATATAACAAGTTAGAACCGACTCAGTGGTTCGAGGCCACTGCGGATTAGCAGTTCAGCACGGGTTTCCCTGGGCTGCAGTCGAGGTGCCAACAGAGCCACCATGCTTTCCGGAGTTTCGGGGTGCCACGTCCCTGTCTGGTCCATCCTCTGGGGCTGCCCGCGTCCCTCTGCCTCCAGCGTCGGAGTCCTCGAGAGCAGGGAACGTTGTCGCGTGGGGTCACGGTGACGGCCCCTCCTGCTCCCTCCTTCCCGTTGTGGGGACTCCGTGACTGCACTGGGCCCCCCTGTTGTCCAGGGTGCACCCCGTCTCAGGTTCTTATCACACACACCTGGGACGCCCCTTTGCCTTATAAGGCACGTGCTCAGGTGTGGGGCTTCAGTGTGGTCATATCCGGGCACCATCATCCTGCCACCCCATGGGGCAGGCTGCATTTCTTACCCACTTTCCGGCTGCTGGGCATTTGGGCTGGTCCCACTTTTTGGTTATTGTGACAGAAATGCACGTCCACTGCATGGGTCACAACCTCATGAAGAGCTGTCTGGGTCTTCCGAAGCAGCTGCACCAGCTCACCTCCTCCAGGGACCCGGGAGGGAGCCAGCTTCTCCACCCCCTCGAAAGCTGGTTATGTCCAGCCTTGGTGCTGCAGCCACCCCACACTTTCCTTTTTGATTAGTGTTCGGGTGGTGAACTTACTTCCACCACTTCACCTTTAACCTATGTTTATATTTAAATGGTTTTCTCGTGAACAGCATAAAATGCATCTTGCAGTAGACATGTGTGCATGTGTACCATAGTGCTTTTTAGAGTAACTTCTATGATAATTTTAGAAAATATGGGACACTTCACAGATTTGCGTGTCACCTCTGCACGGGGGGCACGCCGATCCCTGCGCGTGTGCCGCTGACGCGTGCCCACAGCCGTGTGCCTGCCCGCCGTGTCCTCACGTGATCACGGGCCTGCGGGGGCGCGGGCGGCGTCTCGTGCACGCACGGGGTCCGCCCCGGCCTCGTGCAGTAAAGGTTGGTCGCGTGAATACGGGACGCTCTGCAGCACGCACTGCACGGTTCACTCCGCGAGCCTCCACGCGGTGGCCGTGGCTCCCGTCACTCTGTGCAGAGGGGACGCCGGGAGAGTGGAGTGGGCCCGCTGTGTCCCACCGGGCGCTTGCCCTTTGGGTCCCATCTGTTTCTCACTATTTACTCTTCAACAATTCGCGTCGTCTTTCTCCCACGTCGAAGCGTTTCTGGTCTCGTGATCAGGGGAACCGCCTCAGGGCTGGCTCGGTATGACTCGTTTTGTATCACGCTGCTTCGCTGTATGTGGTTTTCCACGTTTTGATGAGCTGGATGCTCCAGCTAACACACACGTCACCGAGAGGATGGCCCCTCGGTTGCAGTGGAAGAAGATTTGACACATGGCTGGAGACCTTGGCCCACAGATGGGGACGTGTGACGTTAACTGGAACTGTGACATTACAGCGCGTGACAGCAGCGTTGATGGAAAGGACACGTTTAAACATTTTAGGGCAGCATTTTAAAGGGTCTGAAAAGCATTTTGTACACGTTAAACCTCTTGTACCTCTTTTTGCTCTGATGTCTTAGAGTCTGCTGAAGGATTCATCAGGAGTAACTTACAGTTATAGAAACTGTTTTTGCATTTCCATGGAAGGAAATATAATTTCTTTTTAAAAGTTACAGACAAGGCTTAGACCATTGATCCTGACACGTTAGAATTATGTGCAAACAGCCGGTGCCCCGAATGACAGGGTAGTCGGTAGTGCGTGCTTTAGCGCCATCCAATAGCAGAAACTCTGTCTTCGTTACCCCAGATTATGTGGGATAGGTAATGCTCTTTAAAAACAGACACATGTTTTTGCATGTAAGAGACATGACTTTGGATTGTTTCCTAGTCTTACCTGGTCCTCACGCTTCCCCCGGCTCAGGTTAAGTCCCTGAGGGCTGGCGTCGTGTTCTTTAGTGGCTTGGTACCGCCCGGCAGTGCAGAAGCAAGCACGCGTGCGTCACGGGTGTCACTGGGTGGGGTCTGCCAGCCTGCGGCCTCCGACGGGCCCTGCTCTGCCCAGGTGTCACCCTGTCACAGCAGCCTTTCCTTACCATGTTGCACGAAACGTCAGTTACTCTCTCCCTGGTCCACTGCCCTGTTTGCATTTCTCCATTTAAGAAATAAAATATAATTTTTCTATAGACAATAAGAAGATGTGAAACATTCTAACAGATTTTTAAACATAAGTTTAACTTCTGAGTGACAATATATATTTTGCGAAAACTCAGAAGCTATATAAATAAAAGAAAAAATTACTTTTATCCTGCAATGACATATACATGTGCAATATTTAAATTTAATACTTTCCAAGGTTTTCTCTGTAAATATTATTTTCTGTTCTCATTCCTACACTTTGTAACACAAGTATAACATAACATTTTTAAATAACTGGAATATAATGTACCGTTAAATTTACCTATTTGGAGATATAAAAATTTGAAAAGTTGCATGAAGAATTTGAAATGATGCATTATCTGTATCAACGATATAAATTTGTTTCTGTAAAAGGTAAAAATAGCATCACATGTTCTGGTCCTGTGTTTGAAGAGAACAGAGACTGTAGTAGCTCCTGAATTGATACTGACTCTTGGGAGCATCTGTTTTAATTTTACTTTCAGATAACTAAATAAATAACAGTAAAGCATTTTTAACAAAATCGAGTTTTGCCATGGGTTTGCTTCTCTCTTCCACATGTATAGATCACATAATTCTAATTTTTAAAAATTCGTAGAGTGACACGAACCCGCAGGCTGATGTCCTGAGAATCAGCAGAGACGCTGAGGCCGAGCGCGTCTGCCAGCCGGAGCAGTGCAGCTGGGTGTGGTGACGTTCTGGATCGAGGTCATTCTGTTGTGATTTGGTGTTGGGGGACTGAGTTTACCCGAAACGGGGGGAAGGGGGAGGAAAGCGTCAGGAAGACCCGGCTGTGTGGTGCTGATGCCCACCACGAGAGCCCCCTGCCCGAAGCCCCTCAGGCCAGCACCCACCGGGCACACGTGTCGTGGAGACTGGATGGCGTGCCAGGCGCACAGCGGACGGCTCACGCTCGGGGACCGGTCACAGGCGCTCATGTGCACGCGAAGCTATGTCTGCTCGTGCCCAGAGCTGCTTCCACTTTTCCCCTAGGTGTGTCGCACCAACACCAGGTCTTGGCGATGACCGAGTCTTTAGAGTGGAATTCCAAGCATTATGCTTCGATTTTCCGTGGGACGTGGATTGTGCTTCATTTATTTCCGTGTCCTATGAAACGTGATGTTATCTGTTTACCCGCGGCAGTAAGGAAGGTGGGAAAGGCGGACGATGATATTTGCAGATGGCTTTCAGAACCGTAAACGAGTTAAAAGCACCCCATCCGGGGTTACAGATCACACACACACGATGCCTTTAGAGGGAGCCGGCTGAACCCTGCCCGGCTGCTGTGGCCCCGTCTTATCCGTTTGCATTTCCTGTAGATCTTTAAATTGCTACCCGGCTCTTGATGTTGAAAACTGGAGACTTATTTTGTGGAAACAGGAAACTCCCGGTCGCGTCTTTGCTGCGACAGGTTTGAGTGGCGGGCCCTCGGGGCTCCCTCAGCAGACGGCCGGCCCGTCTCGTGCTCCAGACAGCAGTGGTCCGCATGGCATGGCGGGTTCGCGAATCCGAGCAGAGAAATAGCAGAATCCCGTCCTGACTCCAGCCTGGCCTCTGCCCATGGGTGTGGGCAGCAAGCCTGCGGTGTGAGCGGTGCCCACACGGCCGCGGTGGCCGGGCCATCGCGGCCCTCGCCCTGGAGGTCACGGCCGTGCCGTGCCGCAGCCATGCCCCAGCACGAGCTCCGTCGACGACCGCACTTCAGAATCATCGTAGCCTTTGTGTTCCAGGTGCTCGTGTTTCGCTTCGTCCACCTCACACCATTCTTAGAAGAAGAAGAAAACAGGAAACGCACGCACAAACCGCAGCTCTGAAACGGCGCCCCCTTACCCGGGCGGGGGGCTCTTACAGTTCAGAGCGGTGCCGTCGCGTGGCCCTTGTGCCTCGGTGGAAGGAAGTACATTGGAAATGCTCGTCTCCCAGTTGCAGAATTATTCCTTTAGTCAGTATTTCTTGACTCAAAAGCACCCTTCGTGCCAACACAATTACACGCACATTTTGTCTTTTAACACACTGAACTAAAGGCACAGAATGGTTTAAAATTACGCACTTAGAACTTACGACACCCACTGCCGTATTTACATAGACTGGAAAATGGCAAAGCAGCCCTGCATAAGTCACGTAAACACAAGCTTTGAAAACCTGGCTGGACCATTCGAGGTAGGAGTTTGAAGCGCAGGCCGGGGCTTCGAGGGTCTGTCCGTACGGAGCGTGATGCGCAGCCATTGCGCTGCCACTGCCCGCTGCGTGGTCCCCGCGTGCCGGACAGCAGCGGTGTCCATCCTAGTGCCCCTGCGGCTTTGTGTAGTCACGGTCACGCCACTCACACCGGTGCTTCTGCGCGTCCTTGGAGTGCGGTGACGTTCTGTACGAATGCAGCTCTCGACCCATCAGGGTGTGAATGACAAGGAGAAACAAGGATTCTTTTCCTTTGTGCTTCCCTGGGATCTGGTGACCTTCAAGAGCGCATGACGTTAAAAAATATCCAAGTAAGAAATACAGGGCAAAATACCGGAGGACTTTATTTAATACTATTGTCACGTTACCTTCTCTCAACCTGCCAAAATCAATAAACGAAAGAAAACATGGGTACAGAGGAAATACGTGGGTGTGATTCCATGCCCAGCCTGGGCGCCCCAGCTCTCACTCCGTGGTGTCTGAGCGGCCGGCGGCACCTGCGCATTAACAATGGCTTCCGCCACCCACGCTGCGCATTAGCAGTGGCGTCCACCACCCACGCTGGGCATTAGCGGTGGCGTCCGCCACCCACGCTGGGCATTAGCGGTGGCTTCCGCCACCCACGCTGGGCTGGACCCCAGAGACCGGGGCGCGCCTTCTGCCGTCCGTGCGGTGGCTCCAGAGGGTCTGGTCGCTGAAGTGGCCCGGGTGCTGTCCTTCGGGCCTGAGGGCCTGCGGCAGCAGGGGTGGGTTACAGGAGGCTCAGAGCCTGCGGAAAGCTCTAGAACAGTGTGGGAGCATGTCAGAAGCTTGGATGGCTGCTCTGGAGGCGCCGGTGCCGCCGCTCTCCCCAGTGTGAAGAGAGACAAGAGAAAGGCCTGGGGCGGGGGGCCCGGACAGCACCGACGAGGCCGCCCCACTCACAGGGCTGGGGAGCACGAGGGCACACCGGGGCCCGCGGCACCCCGTGAGTCATAAAAAGGTAAATGAGGGAAGGGGAATCTTATGGAATTCTAAGAAAACGGGACCGAACGTGAGGGACGCTCACCTCCCGACGCGGCTCCCGTGTCGCCCACGCCCTTCCGTCATCGGGCCTGCTCCGCGGGGGTCTCGGGTGCTCACGCGAGGCAGCGAGGTGCGTCAGGCTCCGTGACGAGGGGGCCGGCCGGCACGCACAGCAGCTGCCACGCCGCGATGCGCGGGCTCACCGCACGCACGTGCTCACGGAGGGGACATCGGAGGGGACATCGCTGCCGCGAGCTTCCGCTCAGCCTCCTGTGCGCGTGTGGACTCGGTGCGCATGGCTCACCTGTGCAGTCGCTTGGGGCGTGTAACCCACCCTGCTCCAAAGCCTGGGCACACGGGACCTTCGCTTCCCCTTCAGCATTTTCGTCACATGGCTGTCAACGACTTGACTGATTAAATTGATACCAAGTAAGAAATGGTCTGTTTTCTTTTGCGTTTTCAGTTCTCATTATGGATTAATGGGTGCCAAGCTGTCTTCAACATCTGAATCTATTGCTATTAGAAGCGCCTTGGCATTAATGCCTGATTTATTCTAGGAGAAGGATATTAAACTCAAAAGAGTTGGCAAAATGTTACTCAGAAAATGATGATCCTGAAGGTGTCCGTATCTTGTGTACGTTTATAGCTTAAACATCAGTGAAAGCTTTCCGTTAAGTGCTCATTCTAGATAGGTGTCTGGTACTAATTTCTGAGGAATCACAAAATTAGTTTTCTAGAACCTTCCAGAACTAGTGTAAGTCAACCCCCAGTGCAACATTCATCTCTGTCCAGACATTCTGTTAAAGTGTGCTAAATCGCGTAAATTTAACCCCGGTACACAGCGGCCGAACGGTCTTTTGCATGACTGTGGGGTCACTGAAGGATTTACTCCTCCTCCCCAGTCCTTTTTCTGCTACAGTCTCGACGTTTATATGGTCTGGTCAGCTAAAGACCACTTTCCACCCCATTTGTACAACTGCTGGGCCATAGCTTTTCTGGGAAGGTGCATCAAGCAGTCTAGTGACAGCCTTCGAGTTGACGCGTCTTGGACAGGGAATGTTTGGCTGCTGGGATTTTCAGCATCAAGCCTTTCTTTGTGTTCCCACAGGTCTTTTTTAAGTCTCTAAACACAGAAGGGACTGTCTACATCCACTTCTCAAAGATCATTACCCCAGAACACTGTTATCAGAAAAACTGTTCAGTTCCTTTTAATTTTAGGCAAGAATATCAAAGTAGATGATTTTACGATAGCTGCAGCAATTTACTGCCGTGCTATAAATGATCTTTCACGTAAATTCATTTTTCTGCAAAGTCTGATTAGATGCAGTGCCATTTTCAGTCACGGCTGCTCCTCGTGTCGCTCCACAGAAGTAACGGGAAAGGGGACTGGGAAAGGACTTCACGCGTCTCACAGGTTACTTCCTAAACATTGCATCGCAGGTCGATCTCAGATGCAAAGTGTGTTGCAATTAAAAGCAGAAAATGCCGCCTCAGCATTTGGATCGCGCCGGTGAGCTGTCGCCCAGATCGATGCGCGCCGTGTCACGGAAGGGAGCCTAACGCCGGGCAGGCACCTGTTCACTCGCTGTTCACGGTCGTTCTGGGAGAATTAGTCTGTGCGTGCGGGCAGCGTGTCCGGCATGAGCTTGCCCTGGGTCCACTTGTGGAGTATGGATTTCGTTCCGTGCTTTTCACAGTGTGGCGCAGTAATCAACCTGGGTTTTATTTAGCATCTGAAAGGACAGTCAGCCAGGTTCCGAGCTGGGGCAGGGGCGAGCTCATCGCATTTCCTACTGCTTCGCAGCACCGAACACGGAATTGAGACACTCACGGCAGAGCGCAGGACATGAGGACATGTGCGGTGGGCGTGTTCATTCACCAGGCACAGACCTGGGGACTTGCTGTGCCTGCTACATGCGCGACCTCTGTCTTCTTTTCCAGTTCCGGTCTGCTCAGGAAGCTCATTATAACTTATACGGCAGGACAGGAGACCAGCCGTCCTGTGTGGGAAGGAAGGGGGGCTGCAAAGGTGGGGGTCGCCGACTAGCTGGGAGCAGCTCAGGGCACAGATGCACAGACATCCTGTCGCTTTCGTGGGTCCCTGATCGAAATGGCCATTGATTGTTTGCAATGTCCGCACACATTTTCATAAAATGCACTTCTGCTTAATTTTACCGTGGGTTTGTACCCGGCCCCACGTGACCATGTTTTCATTTGAATTCTTCCTTGTCACTTTCTGCACCTCACTCCGATAAGTAAGGTAGAACAGCATTAGAAGGTGGCAAAGAACCTGTCACAGTCACTCAGTCCCGTCAGCCTCCTGAACTTGCCAGCCTCCTTGAAGGGCAGTCCACAGGGCTCTGTCCTTTGACGCTTCTCCACCGAGCCTCAGAGAATAATTAGAGTCATTAAGAGAAATTTTATTTCAGGAACGCACATTTTGTACGTTTTAAGTTTTGCGTTTTGTAACCTGATCATCTAGCCTATACACTACATTTCCACTGCACTGTACGTACGTATGTTTAGTTGACTGCAGGTTTTTGACAAGTTGTAATGAAATCTCCACTTGCCAGTTTTCAGTTTTCTTTACTGGAGCTATGACTCTTAATCATTGTTATTTAATATGACTAATAATAACCTATTTGGATGTAGGCTTCATCCGGATAGACACTTAACTATTCTGAAGGAGGTAGCTTTACTTTTAAACATGCAATTCAATTCACACTGACATTATGCAATTCAAAATACATAGACTGAGTCCCTTTCACTTTGAAGAATTAAACCCTGGAATGCATTCTTTCCACATGAATAGCCGCCACGTCTCAAGATCCAGACCTGCAGGTAAATCATATGCCAACGTTCCCCACATGCTGCCTGTTTCAAGTGGATGATTTGCAACATTCACAGTCACGTGTATTATCTTTCTTCCCTTTTAGAGACGGTTCGAATAGCTCGTCTGCAAGAGGGTCTCGAGCGCGGCGACTGGGTGCGTTTCTTGTAAGAAGCCCTGTTCACGCTGCCGTACCTGACTGTTTGCGTCACGCGTTGAGACTCTTGGCAAACCAAGATGGGTAGTGTGAGCGAGAGGGACCAACGTGCCCTTCTAAGTGGCTGTGAAGAGGATGGGTTCTCGAAAGGTCTTAGTCTTCACTCTTCCACTGATTTATTATGCGATGGAAAAATTGCGTAATTACTTATTCCAACATTTTACAAAAGGGTCTACGTCTTTTCGGGATGTTCAGAGTTATAATGTAAAAATTTCTATGTTTCCTGAGTAGTGTTGCCTGTAAACATTAAATGCTGAAAAAACTTAAGTCAGCCCGAACTCGCTCACGGAGAGGCTGTTGTGGTTCCTGCTCTTGTTTGGTTATTACTGTTGCAGGTTCAGTGTGCAGCTACCATAAAAAATGTTAAATCAAATTTTCAAGCTCGTCATTTAACGTCATCGAAAGGAATCTCAATATGATACACAATTACTTAAGAGTCTATAAGATATGAATGCAGGACATCACTCAGCAGTGACGATTCGGTGACTGACAAGGACTCTTGGAATATTTAAAAATCTGGTGTACATACTGAATTTTTTGGTAGTTACATATTTACTATCTCAGTTCAGGACTTTACAGTGTGTTCAGACGCTCACGGTCTGTGACCCGACAGGGGTCCTGGTAAAGAAATAAAAGGGATGGGACAACTATGAATTTCAAAAGAAAAAATTAGAACTTCTTTTCGATCATTTTTTTCACCAAATATTTATCAAGTATAGACTAAATGCCAGGTCTTATTCTAAACACTGGGGACAAGTCAGTGAGTGAAACAGACACAATCCCCATCTGCTGAGGCTGGCGTACTCCAGGGGGAGGGGCTGGGAAATAAGTCATGATCGTCAAAAACGAGCAAAGTGTGTCGTGCGCAATATTTGACCATTTCCCCCTTGCAGGCAGATAAGCGTGCTCTGGGAGGGGCCATGTCTGCATCGGTTTAAAGTAACTCGCACCGCTCACGCGAGAGAGTCACGTGTATTTGAAAACGTGAAGTAAGTCCTTCCGCTGACACCCCAGCTCCACCTGTCCTTGCTGCCGAGACGCACGTGTCTTCACGGAGCTGGCGGCTCTGAAAACGGCACGTCAGTTACTCAGCAGGAGGGGACGTCACTGTCAGCAGGGCACCGGCTGCGGTGCGGTCGTCACCGCTGTGCACACACAGACTTGGGTGTAGTTCACGGGGGCATGGTGGGGCAGCCGTGACCCTGCGACCTCGCAGGTAGCACACCACCTGTGGACGCACTACAGGGGTCGGAGACCCTCCGTTAACTCCTTGTCCAAGGTCGAGAAAGCACTGAATGGAAGGCGCGGAATGCGTCGGCAGCTTGAAGAACACACCGGGGCCACCAGGGGGCAGACTTCAGAGAACCGCCGTATCGCGGTGCCGTCCAGGGCACAGGGCGACGGACACTGGGCACAGGGCAGAAAACACGGACATGGGGTCTCTGAGTAGGACGGGGAGGCGGGAAATCGCACTCAGCCTGAAAGCGTTTTGAGACGCCTCTGCCCGGTTTATTTGGCTCACATTTTCCTTTTATGTGTCCACGAGAGTGACAAGTTAACGATCTTAGCTGAGTCCAAAGAGCTCTGCAGTATTTTAAAATAAAAATGTCAAGTGGTAAGAATGTATTATCCAAGTGGCAGATTTTCTTGTTTTCGGTGGAACATGTTATTGGTTTGTCTTAAAATTAATGGTGCTCTAAGTTTTACAAAATACAGTAATTTCATAAGCCATAGCTGGACATTCATTTTTATTGGTGAAAATAATTATTCTCAAAGGAGGGAAAACTTTTCCTGATATTCGAACACCATCCAGAAGAGATCCTCTTTTTGGGTTTTTACACATGAACATTTTATGATCAGCATATAAAAACGACAGAGACCATCTGCTTCGATTAAACGTGGAAGGTTTCATGCGGATGACTAAATAATTCCTGCAAACTGCAGAAAAACCAGAAGTCGCCGTGTTGCTCTTTTCGCCACCCAGAGTACTGCAGGTTTCTGGAGACCAGGTTGTCTTTTTTATACAGATGCCTTTTAGCATGAGTTGGTGTTTTTTCATCTCCGGCATCGATTTTTTTTAAAGGTACTCGAGTTGATTTGTAACAGGGATATAGTTTTCCTCTTGTAAATCAGATTACATTTGCAGAGTATTGCTCTGTCGCGCGTACCTAGGAGGTAGACATAATCTTTCAGCCACTGTCGTTACGACGATGACGCACGACTGATTGTCTGCGCGTGATCGGAGCTCAGTGGCCGGCGGGGGTGAGGAACTGGACACCTGCCCTGACCCCCGCCCGGTGCCCGTCACAGCTTCGGTCTCTCTTCCGCCTTCGGTTCCTGGTCTCGGTTATTACCCCACGTCCTCCGTCCTCCTGCTCCAAGCCACATCCCACACACAGCGCTTAATGTTTTTATCTTAAAAACAAAAAGGCAGGTAACAGGTTTTTGTTACGCGCTTGC
>NW_024349803.1:26058488-26099624 GCF_902729225.1 Pteropus medius | reverse complement strand
GGCAGTTATGTTTTTAAAGCAGGAGGTGATAACATGGTGAAATCGGTGATAAACCCTTCGAAATGGATAGTTAAGGGCAAGGCTGAGAGGCCGGCCCTAGGAGCACACTTAGCTCGAGCCCAGGGGTCACCACTTTACCCATGAGACACTGGGCGAGCCAGACTTCTGATTCCAGGGCCTTGCTTCCCTCATCAGGAAGTGGGAGGGGCTGGGGACACGAAGGTGCCCGTGTCGTGTGGTGGCAGAGAAAACACATCGAAAGCCCTGAGGTAACGCCTGGCCCATAGGGACCGCGCGGTGAGTGTCAGGCGTGACGGGGACGTTCAGAGTGAGCGTGTTACATTTGGAGACGAAACGCAGGAGTGAGCAGGACTTTGCAGAGGCGTCTGGAGCAGCAGCCCCAGTTCCATCCGGGGCGCCAGGAGGGCGTCAGGAGGGCGTCATGCTCTTCCCTGGCGGGTGTTCCGCCGCCGGCCCGGCCCCCCGCACGCATTCCAGGCGAGCGCCACGTGGCCTCCCTCCCGCGTGTGGCCGGGGGCCCTGGATTCGCTCTCTGGATGCGGACACCGCCACAGTGGAAACGGGGGAAACGGGGTGTCTGAGCGCGTTTGGGGCCCGCTGTCTAGATGCTCACTGTCTGAATGAGTTTCCCCAAACGGAAGTCGATCTTTTAGACGTCATGACACATAGGACGCGGTGCAGTTAAACATGTGCCCTCCGTCACTCCAGGTCACTACAAGGAACCCATGTTAATTTTTACGTAATATTTTAAAATCTGTTACCAGCCCTGACGTGTGGAGCCTAATAGTATCAAAGGTAACATAGTGGATGTTTTGAAAGCCAAAAAGTAATAAAAATTATAATGTCTGTTGATATTTCTATACACAAAAGAAGCAGTATAGGTTTTAAGGCTTATTTTTTCAAAAATGCCTGTTTTAGGTTATTAATAATTAAATTGTCAAATCTGAACTATAACAGGTTTTTTTTTTTGAGACGATCCAACCTTTTCTCTCTCCTTTGAAAGTGAATGAAGTATTTAGCGAGTTTCGGTTGCACGGTGTTTAATAATTAATAATTCATTTTGTAGTCATGCATTATTCTATGACAATAGAATAATGGCCCATTTAATTAACGGGAGACTAAAACATATGTACTTTGATCCATGTCTTAATTAATCAGCCATCCAAAAATGTATTAAGGGATTCTAGAAATTATGGGAATGCAGAAAAGGGTATTAATATTTTCAAAGGTCTGCAGTCCCAATGGGAAGACGATGGTCTTGCAAATGTCACAAGTAGAAACATAGTTAAATGTGCCTCGTGGAGTACAAAGGAAAATTTTCAAAACCTCTAAAACAGCAGATGAATCGACAGTGCTGTCAGCAGGTCACGGGCCGCGCCACCCTACGGCACAGTCAGTGTCCCCATGAGCGCTGCGGACGCCGGTGTGGACGGCCGGCGTTTGCTCTGCACCAGGCAGGCGGGCGCAGCCCCGTGCCACCCCTGCCTGGCCAGGCTCCGTGTGGCGAGGAGTCGACCAGCCTCTGCCGTGAGGCCCCATGCGATGAGCCTGCTTCTCAGACCCCGTACAATTCTGCACAAAGCTGTGGTTGTGCCGAGGGCAGCGTGGCAGCCGTGTGGTGGCAGCCAGCCCGCAAGGCGGAGTCACGAGTCGGCAGTCGGCAGTCGGCGGTGGGTCCTCTGGCGGCAGGACGCCGAAGTGGGCACGGGCCACCTGTGCGGTGCGGGCTCGAAGGGACAGCTTCCCATGGTCCCCTCTGGAGAGAGCTGTGCCAGGAAGCCTCCCCCACCGTGCGCGGTGGCCCACCACCTGCCTGCATGACCCAGGGGACATCTTCCCGTGACAGACGTTTGCAGACGGGGAAGAGCCCCCCCGCGCGCACGCACACGTGCACACACACGCGCACACGCGCACGCACACACACGTGCAGGTGGAGCGCAGCCAGCGCAGGCGTTGGGACGCGGGGGCTGCGTCGGTGTGGCGGGGCCGGGTGCCCGTTCCGGACCCACACGGCGGGACGTTCTGGAAGCGGTTACAAAGACTTCAGCGTCTGCTGTCATCTGGGTTCTGTGCCGGTGGCTTCGAGAGCTGGCCTAGCGTAAGGAGCCTGAGGCCCCGGGGCGTCTGCATTGCGGACAGAGTCCAGTGAAGCCGCGAGCAGAGGCCTGCGCACAGGGAAACCCTGAGTGCGAGCTCAGCTCTGCCGTCGCCCCCGGGCCTCCAGCAGCCCCCGCAGACTCGCACAAGGCGACCGAGGACACCCCTAACGCCTGGAGACCAAAGCTCATTTTATCCCTGGCTTCGGGTCGACGCACATATGTTTCCGGCGTGTGGTCTGTTCGTGCCCAGCGCAGGCCGAGGACCTGGGGACACACGGGTGCTCCGTGCAGTAAGGGGTGCTGCGCCCGGCTCAGCGGCCGTCACTCCCTTGGCGGGGTTTCTGCAGAGAGGAGGGGCGCCGAGGGGGCTGTGTCTGGGGAAGACCAGGCGGAAGGGAGTCCCTGATCCCACACGTCTTACCTCTCGTCAGTTGAAATCATTTCACCTGGTGCAAATGCGGAGGACGGAGGCCCCGTGTTTTGGGGACATGGCAAACTCCGCTTCCTGATCTGTCGTGACAAGAACAAACGGGCCTGCAGGGCCGGGCGTGGGGTGGGCATTCGCTGGAGAAGGGGAGACGGGGCTTTCGAGGCGGTGGCTGTGCTCTGCCTTGAGTGTCACGGGAGCGACATGGGTGTATCCATTAGCGAAAACTAACTGTACCCGTAATGGGTTCGTTCTATCGTCGTGTAACTTATATTTCAGTAAAAGTGATTCTGAAACACTTGTCGCCTTTCTCCAACAGGGGCGTCTGGGTAGGAAAACGCTTTCTCTGTGTTCTGGAGCGACAAGGCGCATTCGGTGCCTTTGAAAACAGAGGACAGTGTCTCGCTGGGAGTTAACTCCTGAAGGACTGAGAATGGCACTGAAAATAACCATGGCGTTAGAGCAATTCCAGCTGTCGTCTCGGAGGGTTGCGGGTGTGGGTCACGCGCCACATGAAGCGATAGCGTCCTACTGCTACGTGATTTAAACACGTATCGCCAGACACGTATGACTTAAACGTCGTAAAGTTCTCTTTCCTAAAAATTGTCATGTCAGTACAAACGAGTGCACTTGTGTGACGTATTTGAAGGGGATGAAGTGCTCCTGCCCCAGCCCCGCTGGCCGGCACCCCCAGCTCGACCGCGGCCTCGCGGTCAGGGGCTCGCGCTTGTGCTCTGGCGGGCGGCGCGGCGGGCTCTGTCACTCGCGCGTTCGTGTTGGTGTGAACGTGTGCGTCAGCAAGAGAGACACACACAATTCTGCAACTTGATCTTCGCTAAGATGTTTTAAAATATTTCAGACGTTCCCAACGGAGCCTGTGTCCAGATCCGAATTCAGTGTCTCATTGAAGAAGGCGTAAGTCCCCGCCCAAGTCTGTCCCAGAGGCCTCGGGAGTCGTTGAGGAGAAAAGGGTGTTGCAGCAAATGTTCCCACCGTTCCTGAGCCACGCGCACGGGCACGGCACGCCGCGCCGGAACTGGTGGCCGAAACCCGCTCGGTCAGGTGAGTGAGGAGGCGTTTTGACTTTCCAGCTGTCTTTCCACAGCCACTGCACGTGCTTCAGCGTTAGATGTCGTGCTTGTCACCGTGTTTGATACTCTGAGAGTGTCTTTTTAACATATAACCCATGTTTTTTCTCAACAATTTTTGTCTTGTAATCTGTTTTGTTCGATATTAATATGGCGGCGCCAAGGTGCTTTCGGTTACTGTTCGCATGGAGCACCCTTTCTCATCCACTTGTTTCCACCGTATCTGTGCTCAGGATCTAAAGTGAGTTGCTGGTAGGCAGCATGGAGTTGGGTCATGGTTTTGTCTATTTTTTAAAATGTTTTGCCTTTTAGTTAGTGAATTTAACCCATTTACATTTAATGTAATTACTGATAAGAAAAAACTTCTGTTCTCTCTTTTTGTTTATTTTCTATGTGTTATACATTTTCGTTTCTCATTTTTTTTCACCGCTGTTTTCCTTTGTGTTAAATGGTTATTTAGTAGTGGACCATTTCAGTTCTATTGTCATTTCTTGTACTTTGTAACTTTAAGTTATTAAGGTCGACTGAGGATTATAGTTAGTATCTCGATATATAACAAAGTAGTTCAGGTAAATACCAACTCAGTTTAAATAACATACAAAAAAAAGTCACCCTGTACGGCTCTCCCCTCCACGTTCACATTGCTGTCATAGCACGTTTCAGCTTTATATACCGTGTCCTCATCGGCATAGATTTGTATTTATTTATGTGTTTGTTTTAAAAGTTAGGAAACGGATGTATTCCAAGCGAAATACACTGATACTGCCCTTTATATACGTATCGGTCTGGTCGGATATATGGTCTTCACAGTCTGATTGAATGTCAGTTGCTGATGCCGTCCAGGACCCTTTATGGACGAATGCCTTCTCTCTCACTGTTTCTGAGATTCATTCCTTGTCTTTGATTTTGATAGTTTGATCATAACGTGTTTCAGTGTGGGTCTCTTTGAATTTAGCCTGCTTGGAATTTATTGAACCGGTTGATGCATAGATTAATATTTGCATCGAATTTGGGGGATGCGGGGCCATCATTTCTTCAAGCACCCGTCCTCTCCCCCTCTCTCTCTGCCTGGCACCCCTGTTCCTAGATGTTGGTACACGTGATTGTGTCCCAGCAGGCTGTCTGGACCCTTTTATCCATCTTGAATTGTTTTCTTACTTGTTCCTCAAACTGTATAATTCCAATCAATTTATCTTTACATTTGCTGGTTCTTTATATTTTTCTCCTCAAATCTGCTGTTGAGACCCTTCAGCGAATTTTTTATTTCAATTATTAGTTTTCGACCCCAGAAGTGCTATTCGTTTCCTTTCTGTAACTTAAATTTCCTTACTGATCTTCTCTGTTCGGCAAAATCGAATTCTCATGCTTTCTTCCAGATATTTGGCATGGTTTTCTTAGCTCCTTAACAAGTTTAAAATGGCTCATTTAAATTCTTTATCTCGTAAGTACCATTTCTGGATTTTCTCAGGAACAGTTTTCAGTGATTGCTTTTTTTCCCCAGTGTATGGGACATATATTTTTGGTTCTTTGCAAGCTTCATAATTTTGTGTTGAAAACTGAACATTTCAAGTGTTATAAGAATAGGTGCTTAGGTGCCACTGCTTGAGGTGGTGTTTGCTTTAGTGATTTTTCTGAATGAATTTTTAAGGTCTGCGTTCCTTGCTATTTGTGGCTACTGATGTTTCTTTTGTTATCTTATTATCCAGCTAAAAATTGGACAGAGGTTTTTTAAAATTCCTGGAATAAACATTTCTCGTCTGCAGATCTGCACCCAGGGTGCAGGGAAGGCAGCCTCCAGCTCTGCTCGGCCTCCACGTCCTGCGTGCAGAGCCTGGCGGGTCTCCAGCGTGACTCCTCGAGACCTTCTCACGTCCTCTCTGAGCTGGCACCTGGCCAGGAGCTTTCACTTGGCCTCGCCGTTCCCGGGAGTGTGTCCACACTTCTCGAGGCTCTTCCCCCCCAGATCCTGCGTCTCCCAGCCTCCCCCGCCTCCATGTTTAGGTCATCTGTTGTCTCTCTGGCCACTGTCATCTTTTGCTTCAGGAAGCAAAGACTAAAACATTTGCCTGCATTTTTTTTTCCACAAGTGCCCTCTGGGTGGCTTCCGCTTTGGGGTTCGAGAAGCTGAAATAGACTTTTTGAGCTGGATTTCTGTGAAGCCACCAGGCAGAGCAGCCAAGGACAGGTCTTCGCAAATGAAGTCATCCATGCCCATCGGCCACTGGTGGGAGGCCTACTGTCCAGGCCAACGCTGAGCCAGGCGTGGGGACCGTGGTGGGCAGGAAGGGGTGCGAGTTAGACCTTCAGGAGCCTGCTGTTCTTACTGGGTCTCGGCGAGATGAACAGGCACCCTAAATTGCTGCAGGCTTCTTGTTCATTTCCAGAGTTTGAAAAAAAGTTGATTCTGAGAGCGTTTGCCAGATTTGTGCTTGTGTCTATGCGGGAACAAGTTTTCTCCATTTTTGCTGACTTTACCCCACAGTTACTTATCTGCTCTGGTATGCTGTTCGCTCTTTCATTAAAGCCCTTGAGATATTAATCATAGTTATTTTAAATTTACTTTCTGATAATTCCATTATCTGTGTCACAGCTGACTCCGATTCTGTCATTTGCTTCGTCTTTCAGATCGCATTTTTTCTTGACTTTCAGTATACCTATAGGATTTTTTTTTTTTTTTTGCTGAAAGCCGGATACGTTCCATCGTGTCATAAGAGCTGAGGTAAAGAGACTTCTACTTTTATTCATTTATTTTTTCCACACAACTTTTTCAGCAGTTTTGTTGAGATGTAACTGACACGCACACTATACGTTTAAGGTGCACACATAACGACCCGCCTCCCGTATGTGGCGGAACGGTCCCCACAGTAAGTTTAGTTAGCATCCATCGTCTCGTATAGACACAGAATAAAAAGGCTTCATACGAGGATTTGGGCTAATCTGGCTGGGACTTGGCCTGTGTTTGTTGCTTGCCATAGCTGTAGGTGACACCGGCTTCACACGCCTCCAGTGTCATTTTTGGCTCCCCTTGACTTTGGGCTTCCCCAAGTGCTGCCAGACGCCCTGTGCCACGGGCCGTCACCCACCACTCTCTGAGCGGGGCCCTGGCGTGGGTGCGAGGCAGAGGCCAATGTTGCCACGTCATGGTTAAGGCTGTCCTTCAGCAGGCTGGTTCTGGGCCGGCTTTGACCTTCACAGGTGTTTCTCCAGAGGTAAGAGTGTCCCCTGGAGGGGACAGGAGCCTGGAGGGAGCCAGAGTCCTCCCGCCAGCTGGGAGGAGCCGCTGGTGAGGTCTGCCGGGTGCCGAGGACGCCTCAGATGCAGACGGGCTCCGGCATGCGTCCTGGGGGCCAGTCCTGCCCCTGCCATGTGGAGCCACCAGAGGACCTTTCTGTAGGCTTCACCGCGAGAGCACAGTCTGGTTCCCCAAGTCGGTGAAGCCCACTCAGGTGCCAGGTCCCTGAGTGAAGCCACACACGCAGCCCCAGCACGCCTTCAGGGTCACCCGCGGGGCCCCCGCCGGCCTCCGTCCTGTCCCCGCTGGGCCCTCCGTCCCGTCCCCGCTGGGCCCCGTCCCGCCCCCGCTGGTCCCCCCCCCCTCTTCGTCCCCCCGGCTGTTCCTCCGTCCCGTCCCCGCTGACCTGCCTGGAGGCCACTGGCATTTTCTCCTTCGGCGTCTCACGTGAAACCATCCTGGGACTTTTTTTTTTCACCTCCAGAATTTCTGTCCGGTTCTTTTCATACCTTTTGTGTCTCTCCTCATCATATTAATGATTTTGTTTAAATCCGTAAGCATATTTAGGGTACTTAATGGCTGTTTTAAATTCCTCTGCTGCTGTTTCCATGACGCACGCCATTTTTTCGTTCATTTCTATTTCCTGATTTCCCCCGTGATTAGAGGTCATAACGTATGCTCCTCTTCTGCACCTGTAGAGGTGTCGAGTCAAGCGATCCAGTTATTCGTTGATCTGCTCATCTTTCCCCCTTTCCGCCTCCTTCCAAGCCTCCGTTTTGCGCTCACCAGTGCATTCCCAGTGGCTCGTACGACACGGCGCGCCTGCTCTTGTTAGTTGGGGTTCTCTGGCGTCCGCAGGTCGTCAGCGAGGCCGCCGGCTCCGAGTGCGGGCAGGGCCAGCGTGTAGCTCTCCAGTGGCTTTCGTTGGCTTTTGTTTCGGCTGATGGACTTTCCCGTGGACAGTGACCGTTAGAACTTGCCCGAAGACTCAGCCAGCCTCCGGTGAAGACCACGAGAGCCCTTCTTTACTACAGCTCCCTCCCATCCGGCACTTGGTCCCGCAGACGGCAGCTGGCTCAGCCTCCCCACGCTGCAGTCATGCCTCGTCGCCTCAGCAAGCTGGCCTGGCCCCGTCCTGAGCCGCTGTCCTGAAGCCGCTCCCGGCAGACGGCAGACAGCGGCCGCAGCGACCAGGTGCCCCGTTTCCTGCTCTGCCCCGAGGGCGCGAGGCCTTGCACCGCTTCCCGTGCACGTGTGTGAAGATAATCGCGTCCTGGGCTCTGTCCCCTGTTCCGGTCGCTTTTCGCAGGAGCACATGTTTCACAGCGGCTGCGCCTCCCAGTCAGAGCGTAAATTGCGGACTCTGTTTCCGCGGCGTGAGTTCCATGTTAGCGGCCGTGAGTTAGTGGGCGCTGTGCAGCCGCAGGAGAGCACGTGTTTGTGCAGATTTACTAGATACGTTCTAAAGAACTGCAGTTTGCTCATCCTCGGTGAACTTGGAAGTAATTTGTTAGTCGTGTGAGCCCTGGGTCTCTGCGCGCGTTCCCACAGTGGTGCTGCTTTTTAACGATTCAGGTACCTGGCAACGGGTGGACCTCAGTCCCCAAGGTTCCCCAGCGTACCTTCGAAATTAACAAAACCAGAGTGGAGCCAGCGGGGCGATGACGGCATGATCATGGAGCCCTCGGCGAGCTCCACACACCGCGCCAGAGCGATCACGGTGAGTTTGCTTCACTGAGACGCTGCTGCCCTCGAGGCCGTCGCTCTTACTGTGCAGTTATCATCAGAGACAGCAGTTAAGGTCGGTGGTGTCACGACACCCACGTTATAAGCGGAATAAGCGCTCACAGCGATGACATACTCCCTATGACGTGAGCTTAGGTTCATCCTAGTCCCAAGGAATACTGATTTCTCTTTGAAAAATAGCGCGTATTAAATGTGTATTATTTAAGATTTCCTGAAAAGCTAAAGCTAGAGGTTTTTTCAGTGTGCAAAACATTCTTTTAAAATTACTTCCGGTGTCCATTTGAGATGTCCAAGGCTCACGTGGGAAACCGGTACCTTGTCATTCTTTTATTTCTTTCCACTTTCGTGGATATCGACATCATTGTTTCGTGGGGACAGATGTTTTCCCCATTCGACATGGCTGAGCGTACAAACTCGTGTTTACGGTCGAGCCCAGCGCCGGTCGCGGTTCTCCCCGGCCCTCCCCGCCGCGATGGCCGTCGCGCCCTCTGCGCCTCCAGGGCCCTCGTTCGCTGAGTGCGTAAAGCAGTGAGTGATGGAAGCCCGCGTCCCTCGTCCCCTCCCGCGTCCCTCGTCCCCTCCCGCGTCCCTCGTCCCCTCCCGCGTCCCTGCGCCAGGTACTCACTCCGCCCGGCTCGGAGGCCTTGCCGCAGGCCGCGGGGAGTGACGAGGGGCACCGGTCCCCCCGCCAGGGTCTAGCCCTACTGCCCCATCTGTCCTCTAACCTCCCGCTTCACCCCACACCTCCGAGGCACAGGTGTACACACACACACGCCCAGACACACACGTGTGCACACACTCACGGGTCGGCTTGCGAGTCCAGGTTACACATCCCCATCCGCCCTCTTGCTAATGGAAAGCCCCTCGCGGACAGGAACTTGACCTGGCCCCTCCAGCCCTGCGCCCGGCAGAGCGTGAGCAGCGTGTCTGCGCTCATTGCATGTCGCCCGCTCCAGGGAGAAAACTGTCCCCGAGGGGCTCAGCAGAGCGTCATGTACCATATGCCACCTGATTTGTTTTTATTCAAGAATTTTTGCTGCTGCTCTTGTTGCTGACATATATATATGTACTGTCTACACATAACATTTTAATTTATACTCATTCTGTTTCATGATACAAATAAGCAATCTTATTTTATAGAAATGTAAATTATAATATGAATAGAATTTCAAAAAGTTTAACACAGGCATAATGATATATAGAGCAAACACCCAAAATAGTATTCATACAGTACCGAGGAGGGTGATCGCAATGAATTGTTATTGGGAAAAGATTGCAAATTATCCTGTTAATTATATTTTATTCATCGGGAAGAATGAACGTGAGGAAGGTATAAAGTAAGGTTCAGGACGTGGATTTGGGGGTCAGCTCTGGGTTTAAACAGCAGTTTTGGACGTAGGAGCCGTAGCGTCTTGGGGTTATCGGAAGATGTGATACCTGTTTGACGGCACTGTTTTGATGATTCAGTTTTAAAAGTCCACGTCCCCTGTATATTAACAACACTGTTGCCATATTTACCTATGACTGATTATTTACTTAATGTTTCTATAAACGTACTCACCTTTTGACCTTGATGTTTAAAGAGAACTAGAAACAAGCCGTACTTCCCCGATTCCGGGGCACAGATGCTCGCGCGGGAATGAGCGTGGGGCAGCCGCGCTGTCCTGGGTGAGTTGCCCCCGGCAGCACCAGATTACGATGACTTGGGAGAAAAGTTGGTACGTGAGTAACTTTTCAGTAAATTACACCTATTAATTATTCATGATTAAAATACTATAATAGTGATACACTAAATTTTGTGTTGTTAGAAATATTTCCGAGGAGGAGGTGAACGTCACCGTGGTAGCCAAGTGGGGAAATCTCGTAAATGGAGCCGAACTTCCGGGCGCAGCCTGAGCCCCTTGACTCAGCACCCGTTAGACATGTCCGCGAAGTTGCTTTCAAACCTGGAGCAAGGAAGCGGCTTCGGAGCACGAGCCGGGCGGTGAGTGTGGCCATGTCTCCGGCGGGCAGCGCTGCCGCTGCCACTGTCCGGTTCGGCCGTGCACAAGCTCGCCCCGCGCCGCCCGTCCGCCGGGCTCTGTGGTCCGTTTGCACGTTCTCACTGCCCTTCGTGGGGGAGCAGACCTGCGCCCGAAGGGAATGTGCCCCGCACCGGGAACGCGCCCCACACCGGGAACGCGCCCCGCAGGGAGGGAATGCACCCCCCCAACCCCACCCGGAGGGAACGCGCCCCGCACAGGCACGGGAGCCCGCTTTGCGGAAAGGACCCTCCCGTTGTCTGTGTCTGTTGCGTCCTTTTCCCTTGACGGGCCATCCGCTCGGCCCTCCTCACTCGCTGACCCTCCTGGGCCTGAATCTTAGGATGAACCACCTGCGAGGTCTGTCCCCACCCCGGACGCGTACGGGGAATCGGGACTCGTCCCTCATCGCTCAAAAAGACGACAGCGACAGATCTCTGAGCACGTGTGGTGGCTCTGCGCTCCCGTGGCTCAGCCTTTGACCAGGCTCTGTCCCCAGCAACTGGCCACTGACGGGAAAGGTCCTTACCCCACCGCAGCCCCACCGCGTCCCCACTCTCTCACCACGAAGCAGCGCGTCTGCATTTTGATGTGTTTTTAACCTTCCGAGGGCCTTAGGATTAAAGAGTGGCCCTGCCAGGGCAGGGTGACCGTGACTCCCGGCCGGCCCCGCCTTCCCGACCCAGGCTACTGGTCCTATTTTTAAAGATCCCATTGGAAACTTATTTATTACAAATTCCTCGGAACCTGGTACCGATCTGCATTGTTTTTAAACCCATTTCTTTTTCATCGGTTCATCCGATGTCCGGCCCTTGGGTGTCCTTGCTGTGTGAACCCTGCTGACCTTCCTCTAAGGCTTTTATGTCTTACAGAATCGCAATTGTCACTTCTTTAGCTAGCTCTCGTTTTTCTGAAAATACGTCTAGTTTTATGTTCCGTGGTAGTGACCTAGAGTGAACTTTCCTGTCGATTCTCTGGGACCGGGCTCAGGTATTCGCTGGTCCCATGCGATCACCAGCTCGTGTGATGGTTGATAAATTTGTAGCTTTTTTCCACATCATTTCTATAGTTCGTTGATGATTGTTCTGGTTCTCATTATTTTTCACTTTTTTCTTAATAAGTTCCTTATCTGGATTTGCTTTAGTCGGTTGTTTGAATTGACTCGTTTGGCTTTTAACATTTTTTGGCCCTCCGATTGTCTTCCTTTTACGCGTTTTTTAAAAATTTGTAGTTCCGTTTGTGCTGCTCGTCTGGTGGGTGCCGTGGTCCTCTGCGCCCCGGGGCCAGGACAGACCATCCCGTACACATTTTAAGACTTGAGTTGACAGTTCACAGGTGGCAACAGGCACAGAGCTCAGGGACCGTCCGGTGCTTCCCCACATGGCGTGCAGCGGAGACAAGGTCGAGGGCTTCGGGTGACCCTCCGGCCGCATTCTTCCCGCCGCCCCCCCCACCCAGGCCACACTCCAGCGTCTCCCTGGCCCAGTGTCACCTGTGCCAGGTCCCCGGTCACCTTCTCCGGATTGCTCCCCTTCGTGGTGGCTGCGCACACAGCGCCGCGTGGCCGTCCTCCCGCGTCGCTGCGCAGGGGACGGGTGGTTGCTTCTCATCACCGGCTGGCGTTCCAGGGGGAGGTGCTGCAAGGTGTCCCTCTGTTCTCCTGGCCAGGGCACTGGGGTGGCTCCGTTTGGGGGGTTAGACGTGAGGCTGCCAGGGGCGGTCTCGCATGCGCGTTTCGGGGCGTCTGCCCATCTCCTGAGCCCAGAGCCCAGCGTGGCTTCTGTGCGGACGGGTCACTGAGCAGAGCTGCCGCCGGGCGCCCATCCTGGTGGCCGTGCTCCCTGGCGGCCCCTCGGCCGTCGCCCACTCCCGGCGCCCTGTGCCCCTTGCCCTTCCGGTGGGCGTGGACGAGTTCTTCTGGTCCTCGTTGGCGGTTGCCTGGTGACTGACGGCGCTGAGCATCTTTTCGTTTGCTTTTCGAGCAGTCGTATAGCTTCTACCGTGAAGTGTGTGTTCAGACATTTGCACCCTTTTTGGCTTTTTCAAAATTATTGGTTTGTAGCATTTTTTAAGGTATATATTTAGAGATAAGACCGTTGTCATATGTATATATTGCGAATACTTCCTCCGAGTCTGTAGCTTGCATTCTCATATTCTGATGAAGTCTAATCTGTCCATTTAAAAAACAGCTAATGGTTAGTGTTTTCTGTGTCCTGAGATCATGAAGGTATTTCCAAGAGGTTTTATGATTCTAGATTTTATAGTTAAGTCAATGATTCTTCTTACATTGACTTTGTGAAGATGCAAGGAGGTGGTCCATGTGCCCCACTCCCTTTTTTACAGATATTCAGCTTTTCCAGCAGCATTCCTTAAAAGGTTCCTTCCTCACGAGAAGGGATGCGGTGCTGTCAGCAGTCAGCTGCCGGAACGTGTGGGTGTCTCCGTTCTCTCCAGCCGGTTCCACTGATCTGTTCATCTGTACTTACACAGAATCACACACAGTCTGGAAGTTAGGTAGTAAAAGTCTTTGAACTTCGTTCTTTTTTAAGATTGCTTCAAGTGTATGTTAGATTGTTAGCGTTCTGTGATAAAGTTTAGAATCAGCTTGTCAATTAAAAAAACTTATTTTTTTGATTGGGATTTAGTTCAACCACTTTGTTGGTTTTGGTGAAAACAGACACTGATGTCGTCTAATCCACATCATGGTGCATTTCTCCATGTATTTAGGTCATCTTTGATTTCTTTCAGTGTCTCGTAGTTTTCAGTATAGAGTTCTGACCCCATTTATTCGTAGCTCTTTGATATTTTGACAGGGAAATGGTATCATTAAATATTTTCCCATTGTTCATTAATAAGATATAAAACTAGGATTGAATTTTGATTGACTTTATATCCTTTGGCCTTGCTAAATTCACTAATTATATTCTATTTTTGAAATTCTTGGTGTTTTCTATGTAAATATGTCTTGTAGAAATAATAAAAATTTTACTTTTTTTTTTCTCACTCCATATGCTTTTAATTTATTTTTCTTGCTTTATTTCAGTGGCTAGTACTGCCAGTACGATGTTGAATAGAAGCAGCAGGACAAAATGCCCCTGCTTTGTCTGTTACCAGGAGCCAAACCCTCCATTAAAGAAAGGGCTGGGTTTTTTCCCAGTGCTTTTCGTCAGATTGAAGACGCTCCCTTCCATTTTCAGTTTTCTACAAGTTTTCGTCATTCCAGTAATTATCACGATGGTATATGCTCTTCCTCCTCTTATCTGTGCGCGTTGTAATATGCACTGATTTTCTAATGATAAGCTTACTTTCCAGTCCTGGGATAAACTCCACATGTTTACGACGCGTTATTTTTTCATATGTCGTTAGACATTATTTGCTCATATTGCCTTAAGCATTTTGTATTTATGAGCATAAGCGACAATTGATCTAATTTTCTTTGTCAGGTTTTGATATTAGGGTTATACTGGTCTTTTAAATCAAGATGGCTTGTGGTCTCTCTTTTAATCTGAGAGCGTTGTTGTCTAAGTTCGGCATTACTTCTTTCCTAAGGGTCTGATAGAATTCACAAGTGAAAGCATCTAGGCCCAGCGTTTCCCGTGGGATGCTTTCGAGCTTGGGAGTGAATGGATAGAGAGCTGTTCAGAGTTTCAAAATCTTCTTGTGATAGTTTTTGTGATTTTTTTTCAAGGAATTTGTTTCATCTAAGTTTCTATATTTATTAGCATAATGATGTTCATAGTATTATCTGGTTGTCATCATTGTCCTTTTCATATTTACAGGATCTGTTCTGTCTTTTTATTCTTGATTTTGTCATTTTAATTTTCTTTTTCTTGATACATTGTACTAGCTTATCAATTTTATTAGTTTTCCAAGATTCAACTTGACTTTATTTCTTATTTATTTACTTTATTAATTTTCTTTCTGTTATTTCCTTTAAAAATCTATAGTTTTAAAGTTGACCTTAAATTTATTTTAAATTAATTCAGACATGTCCAAATTGTGGTAAGTTTTAGTAAATATTTCATGAGAATTTGAAAATATGCTTGACTTCAGTGTTCTGTAAAAGTTAACTCAAATGGTTTATGTTATTGTTTAAGTATTCTGTATTTTTACTGAATTTTGTCTACATTTCCCTGCATGTGTTTGTCCACTTGTTTGTCCTCTGTGTTCTGGTTTGTATTGTCTGGTCACTGTTGCTAAGTTACCCAGGGCATCAGTTTTCCGTGGTGTGTAAAGGTCACAGACGTTTCGCAGCTCAGAACGCACGTTCGTTATGGCAGTGTCTGTGCTTCGGGAACGCAGGTGCGTGTGACGGGGCCCTGTGCTCGGCCCTTCTCAGCGGACGTTCACGTGTCGCCTGGGGCTGCGGTTCCATCTGAAGTCCGGGTCTTCCGAGATCATTCTCATTTGGGGCCGAATTTAGTTCTTTGAGGTATAGGGTCAGCGTTGGGTTCACACAGCTCCTAGAGGCTGGCCCCAAACCTGGCTGTGGGCTGCTGTCCCAAAGCCCCCAGGGACACTGTCATTAGTCTCCTGTGCAGAGTCTTAGGTGCCAGCATAGTCATTGGAACGGTTATTACATCACCTTTCTTGTGGTGTAGCCTGATCAAGGGGACAGTATTCAAAGGTCACACCCGTGCCCGAGGGGAGACAGTTCAGCCTGTAGGCAGAGGGGCAGGACTCCTGGGGCCGCGTTAGAGTTTGTCCCCCTTACTGCGGAAATCAAACGGATCAGCAGAATGCGTGGCGCCGCTGCTTTACAAGTGCCACCTGCGGGAAATGCCTGGCGCGGCTCCCCGCCGGGAGGGGCGTGGCCTCGGCGCCTGGCCGCACTGCCCCTGGCCCTGGCTGCAGAGCGAGGCGGCGTGGAGAGCAGCGGCCCAGCCGCCTGACCCTGACCCCGCTCGGACCCGGGCTTCCGCAGAGGGCCTGGCGCCGCCTGCGGGAAAGGACCGTGGGCGGAGTGCGCGCCAGCAGCGCGGGCGCGGGGCTCGGGAGATGGGGAGTCGGCTCAGCACGCACGCGGGAGGACCGCGCGCGCTCACCCCCAGATCTCCGGACGGCTGTAGGATGGATGGGAAGGCACCGATGTTTTCAGGTTTCTGGTGGAAACCCGAAGGGCCGGATCCCATGTGTGAGCGACACACCAGGGTCCGCCAGGCAGACGAGGCCGACATCTGCGCGACCCTGGGGACGGCCGGTCCCGCTCGCCCTCAGCCGGTGTTCGCCGGCCCCTTTCCAGCCTAAATCCAGTCAGCTTCGTGGCTCCCACACTGTATTTTTGGGACTACTTGGCTGTTTCTTAAACCAGTTTGAAGCTTAACTGTCCGAACAATTTCTGCTGAAAGCAGAGTTTCAAAGAGTTGATTTTATTTTAACAAAAACTACTTCTGAATATTTATAGAATTTAGGAAACTACGTATAATAAAGTAAAATTCATTTATATTTTTCTTGGCTGTAGAATCAGTCCATTTTCTTCCTCTCCCTTTCAACTTATTATTGTTGATTTTGTTAAAATTATAGCTGCACAATATAAAGAATCATAATCCAACAATTATAAAGTGATCATAAGATTCAGATAAAAACCGTGACAGTGAAATGCGCTGGAGGCCGCACCCGGCTCCGGCAGCGTGGGGCGGCGGCCGCTGCGTGTTTTACACGAGGGAGGGGGACAGTGGAAGGTGGGCGGGCGCGCAGATAGGCAGAATGACAGAAAAGAGGCACCATTCCTGATGTGTTTTCAATTAAGAGTGTTAAACCTACGTTTTTAATTTAATAGAAGGGCCGACTTAACGCTGAGTAACCAAATGGACTTGAGTAAACATTTCTTCATTTTCAGAAGTGTTTCCTAAGTGGTCGCGCGGTTCCACGGCAGACGGGGCCGCGAAAGCGGGAGCGAAGCGGGTCCGGCTGGGGCCGCGGCCCCGCGTGGCCGCCGCCCGCTCCCAGGCGCGGCCTCCTTTCTGGGCGCTGCGGGAAAGCTCTCCCTTGGGGGGCGATCTCCAGGTGCGGAGCATGGGCGGCCACTTCTGCAACGCGCTGGGCGGTTTCCGTCCGCAGGTTTCGTCGTGGGACCCCATGTCCTGTCTGGTGTTTCCGGTCTCATGTGCGGTGACGTCTCTCGCTCCGTGTTCATTTGTATTCGCTGCTTCTCTCACGTCTCCCTTTGGTGCGGACGATCGATCTTGGAGCGCGGCCGCTCCTGGGCCCCTCATTCTTCTCAAGCGTCTTTCCTAGGTCTGTACCAGCGACGTTATTCTGTGTGTCGGCGCGCGGGGTGGGGGGTCTGCTATCTGGTTTTTGTTCCCCTGTCATCAGTTTTACTGTGGTTATGTGGCGTTTTAGCAGATTCGTGTTCTTACTCGTTTGTCCTCTACTCTGAAGCTCTCATGAGGAATTTATTCTTTTCCTTGAAATCTTAGTTTTTCTGCACCGGATACTAGTTTTCCTTTTGTGCCCCATTTCTTCGCTTTCCTTTTACCCCTCCCTTGCCAGGCACCTGGCGCGGCCACGCGGTGTCCCCCTCCCCGTTAGCCCGGCCCCTGCGCACGGCCACGCGGTTCCCCCCCAGGTGAGGCCGGGCTCTGGCTCTCGGAGCCCTGTGCTCCCGCGCAGTCCGGCCTCCGCCACCGCCTTGTCCCTGAGCTGCAGGCGGCCGTGCTCTGTGGACCGCGCACAACGCGGGGCCCGGGGCGTGGAGGCGGGGCGCGGGCGGACGCATTGGGGGCCTGCGCCCCGCCTTGCGGTTCGGGTCAGGGGCCTGGGGCGGGCTTTGCCGTGCAGTCCGAGGGCTGACGTCCTTCTCCTGGGGAACTGGGCCTGGGCCTCCTGGCAGCCCGGGCCGTGGTGGGCGCAGCCACCTCCCCAAGTCCATCCTCAGCCCCGCTGCGCTCAGGTCAGAGGGACAGGTGAAGGGGCGTCCGCCCGGTCGGCGCACTCCAGAGCCGGGACGCACTCACCGTGAGCGGTGGCAGACTTGGCCAGCTCGTCGGTGATGCTTCCAGAAGGCGAGGCCCGTGTCGGGCCAGGCGGCCCACCCCCCACCGCGGAGGGGCGTGCGGAGCATCTCGCCTTTATTTTCTGCGCGTCGTTCTCTTAGGCTTCCTTGGGGCGGCGTGGCTGTTCCCTGAGCCGCACAGAAGGCAGCCTGGCCTTGTCCTTGTCGTCTGCCGGAGCCCAGGACGCAGACCTTCCAACCGCTTTCTTAAAAATACGAGTTTGTTTCTTATTTTTTTAATTTAAAAACGAAGTACAGCTTTTTTCATCTTTGTCAGATTTCTGGCAGTCATCTTCAAAAAAGTGAAAGAAACTTCACAGTTTCAGGTGGAAACTGGAATGAACTGGGAATTTGAAAAACAATGATTGCAACATGCAGGACCCTCCTCCGTCCCCGTGTGCCCAGCCGCGCGCATTTGATTTGTTTCGAATGTGTGAATCGATCGATGTCTGTTTCTGTTACAAGGCGGCTTAATTTGAGTTCCCCAGAAGCAGAGCTTGAGACAGGATTTGAGGCCCGGGGAGTAGAGCAGGCGCCCCCAGTGCTCAGAGAGTCACCTGACAGCTGGACCAGCTCTGGAGCCACTGCAGAGTTACGCCACCCGCCGTAGCAGAAAGCTGGGGTGTTGGCGCCCCAGACACCAGCGGGTCCCGGGGGAGGGCTGTCCTCAGGCAGCTGAGCCCGCTGTCCTGGCAGACAGGGAGCAGGTCCTCGGGCAAGGCGGGGGCGGGGCCGGCTCGGGGGCGGGGCCGGGGCTGGCACCGGCGGGGCTCGGAGTTACTCTTGGGCAAGGGCAGCAGCCAGACCGCATCTGCCATGGCCTCATTTCGCGCTTATTGGCCAGCGAGTACCAGGGCGCGATGGTAGCCAAAGGGGAAATAAATTGCTTTAAAATTATATGTTAAAAACGTAGCAGTACACAATTGCTCAGGAAAGAATAAACTTTTTTAATGCCCGCATAATTCATGGTAGACCCAAGCACCTTCTAAAAGCTCCTAATTTATAAATAATAAGGGTTTACCAATTTTACTCAAGTATTTGGCTTAACGTATACTTTATTTCTCTCAAGTGACACTTACAAATGAGGCGGTTACTAAGAAACCACTCAAGTTCTGTGTCACAGCAGCATGACAAGGAACCTTCCAAGACCTTCGAAAGACGACTCCGGAGGAAGAAAGTCAGCGACAGTGCAGCGACGTGCTCAGTGATGAGGATTCGCCGAGCATGTTAATTTAAGTTCGACTTACAGCTCCGTTACGAACGTTGGAACACATTATTTGCCTCTCTGTCCTTAGAGACCCCGTCATGATCATAGCACTGAAGCATAAATAGTAATAAACCTAGAGTGACAAAGACAGTGAGAACACGTGAGGTCGTAGCATTCCCGGACGCGATGAAGCCTGTTGCTCGAACGCCCCTGTGATTTAGTGTCGTCGCCCTGAGCGTGGCCCTCGTGAGCGGTTGTGGAGGAGGGACCCCGTCAGACGAAGCCGCGGAAAGGCGCTGGGATCGGGCTGGAAGAGGGGGGAAGCCCGGAGAGGGGATGTCGGAACTGGGGGGGCTGCACACTTGTGGGCGAGGCCGCGCCTGTCACTCTCAACGGGAGGCTTGCAGGCATGTGAGCAGCCGCTGCTGACCCATGGGGCTCTGTGCGAGGGTCAGGGAGTGGCCTGGGAGAGCGGCGGCACGTGGCGAGGTGGTGGTGCCGGGCGGTGAACCCCGTCCCGGTTCTGTGGTCTGGAGGAGCCACGTGCCTGAGCAGCTCCTGGCCTGACTCCCTAAGCTGAGCCTTACAGGGACACCACACCCTTCTGAGGCTGGCCTGGCACTGTGAGAAAAGATCTGTTAGAAAATAGACCAGAGTTATTCAAAAGCAGAAGAAACCCATACCTACCGCCTAAAATAGTCAGCTCAGTCTTCATCCTTCAGTAAAAAGCAACAGTCGACGACCACCCACACTGTGAAGAAGGCAGCGTGAAAGATTTAGACCTGGATCGCAGCCGATTAGAGCACTTCGGAATTTACATATTTGGGGGAAAGGACTTATATAGTAGTTAATACTTTTTTGTCAATAGATGTATAAGTTAGAGCTATGGAGAAAAAGGAAGAAAGAGTAGACGCACGAGAAACGGAGCCGATATAAGTCGTGGAATCGGGAGGGTAATCGCTTTCCGTTATATATTGTCGCGCACTCTAACGTTTATGTCTCTATCGCTACGGTCAATGTGTTAATTGCCATACATCGTGGAGAAGCAGTTCCTTGCTTTTTATGTTACTTTATCTCTATGCGACACTTTATTCCAGAGCAATATTTTTCTATGTATAAGTGTCTCGTGACAGATGGGAGATGGTTCCATTTAAAATTGCTTAGAAATTTTAATCCATTTCATTATCAAAAAAGAAAATGAGCGAAAGACGATAGGCAAAAGCCAACGCAGATCGGAGCCCTGAAGCCGATTCTGAGAAAGAGTTAAGAACGAGGGGGCGGTTGGACAAATTTGTTACAACTGTGACTTCCCAGGCTGTCAATATATCTGTTATTTATTTGGCAATTCATTGTGAAATATTTAACTTAATGTCAAAAAGGGAAATTTCAGCAATTAACTTTAATAACAGATGATTTCCAGCCTCCACTTACAAATGTTACCTGACTGTTGCTGTATTTTCTACGATCTCTTTTCAAAAATGTGGTCTAGACGATTTTCTATTACAAATAGATTATTTGGAAAGTCTACACCTCTTAAGAGTTTAAAAGTCCACTGTAGCTGTTTCATGACAGCTTTTTACATACCTGTATTAAAATTTAGTCTTATTCGGATAGTGGTATCGAACATTCATAACATGTAGGCACAGATATCTTAGGGCTTTGTGAACAGCTCTGCAGGACCCTCGCCTGCTGCCTTTCATCCTGGACTGCAGCCACTGGGTGCTGCGTGACGTGCTTTGAGCTCACAGCTTCAGAGGGGTGGAGAAGCTGGAGAGTCACTGGAAAGGGTTACAGGGTTGACAGGACAGTGGCTGGATGCGGAAGCTGGGATTTAGTTGGGCAAAAATTGTTTTTTGAGAAATAGCTAGTCCTTTGTGCCTTTCGAACAGGGTGACTTTGTGTAAACTACATTGTGGGCGGGGCGGGGGGTAGTTTGTTCACCCTTAAAATTAAAGAACTATCTTAGAACATCTTTCAGGTATCTGTCACATCGAAATGGTGTAATTCTAGGAGGGATTAGCACAGAAAAGGTATTCGCTTAAAATAGCTTAAATCGAAGCCAGAGGAAGTCGGGCTGCAGACAGCAAAGGGAAGAAAAGGGAAACTCAGTCATGTGCTTCCAAAGACGCCTCTTTCCCTATGGATTTCGTTAAACAACAGGAAGCTAATTTGCGTAGAAGAAGTGTTTGCCTACTGATGTGTTTGGAGAGATGGCAGCAAGTCCATTTTGAAAAAGGAACACCTGAGCTTATAAATCTGAGTTTTGGAAAAGCCAGCACCAGCATAGCTTCAGCCATGCGCTTCGGCCGGTGCAGGCCCCGGGCCTCGTCCTGGTCCCCCGTGCCCCTCGGAGACCCTCCACCGGTGCAGGGCCTTGGTACCGCAGTCGGCGACACTTCCCTGCACTCTGGAGCCCGCTCGTGCCAAAGACGTTGGTCAAGCATTACCGGCCCCTGTGGCCGAGCCTCAGCTCTGCTGGGACCTCACCGTCAGGACCCCGCCCGCCCGTCAGGACCCTGCCCGTCACGAGCACCTCTGGCACCTCTGGCACCTCCGCGTCTCCCCTGCGGCGCCCATCAGCGCTGGCATTCTCGCTCCGTCGGTGTCTGTCTCCTGTGACTCCACGGGGCCAGGGAACAGGTGGGTTTGGTCATGGTCACGTTGCCACACGTGACCACGGGGTTCTGTCCCAGGCCCTGGACACGCGACAGACATTCCGAATGGAGGAACCGATGTTTTTAAACCTTTTCTACACGTCGCAGGTCCTGGATCTCTGTTCAGTATCATTATTTTCTGGATTTCTAATTTTGAGGATCGACGAAGTTCTCCATAAATTCGTAAGTTTTTCGTTTACTCTTACTCTCACGTGGAAGGTAATCCTTGTTAGTATTCAGGAGACAAATTCTTCGGATGGTGAGATAGTTGAAGGACAGAACTAGACAACATAAACAAACACCATGTGCTAACGAGACGTGGGCTCCAGTCCAAAATCTCACTCACTAACTTCGTCACTTGTTCCTTGGTTCGCTTATCTGCAAAATAGGATTAATAATAATTTCCTTACCTGCCATGCTGGGTGGTTTCATGTAAAAAAGTAAGAAAAAAAATATTTCCTAATCTTTTTTGTCTTTCTATTATCTATTAAATGGTGTATTTCTATCTAAATATATAGCCAGAAAGAAACATTATCAAACTATGAACAGTTGTGTATTTTTAGCTCTTTCAGTTTGGAGTCATGCAAATGAAATTTAAGTCAGCTTAAGAGAAAAGGGCCTAATTCCTCACACGAGCTGAAAAGTGCACGGGGCTCAGGCTCAGCTGGATTCTGAGGCGCGAACGTCCTGAGCTCTGAGGCGTCGCTTTTACGCTGCTCTCCTCTGTGTGGGCTCCGGTGTCAGGCAGGGCCCCTCACCTGACAGCCAGGCTGTCCGTACACAAACTCCCCACCAGGAAACCAAACGACGGAGGTGAAATGCGCCTTTCTCGGTTGCCACCTCTAATGTCCCCACCTTCGTCGGCCTGTCCTGCCTCACGTGCTACCCTGGACCATTTGGGGCTTGGGTCGCTGAGGCCTGAGACAAACGCCCTTTGTCCGAGCCAGGTCGATGACATGGAGCCACCGTCGGTGGATCTGGCGGGTCCTGGAGGAGAGCGAGCTCTTCCTCCCGTGGGGATGCCGCGGGAGAGAGACAGGTTCGTCCGCCGCAGCCTGCGTCTTGGGCTGGGGCTGCCTGTGATCTGCCCCCCACCGGTCGCCTCTGTATTTTTCAGCAAATTTACAATAGTCACGCACTGCGTGGGTGATAAGAAGTACCAACGGGACACTGTACAGCGGTGTGCTCTCCACCCTGGGAGCTCTGTCGAAAGGGAGTATTAAGATTGCCTGGAAAGTCTTTCAAATGGTAGAAACAGGAGAGACCAAAACCTCGCCCAAGCACCTCTAAGCCCAGCGTTTTGGAGTGACAGAGAGTTCGGGTGATGTTTGCATGTGCTTTTTTATTTTTATGTGTCTCCTTGACCTAAGGAAGGGATTAGAGATGTTTTTCCAACACAGATCTGCCCGGCCTCTAAAGGAGGCTGGTATTGGCTGTGACCGCGGGGGGCCCGGCTCCCCCTTTCTCCCCCCACACCCCGTTCCCTGCACCCTGCACCCCTGCGGTGCTCTGGGCGCTGCAGACGGCGGCAGATTGCGCCCGCGTGGGCCTGGGGTCGACGGGCCTAGCGCGAAGGCAGGACTCGGCGCTGTCACTTGCTCCAGCCAGACCCGTGAGCGCAGGTCATGCTGCCAGTCAGACTGCGGAAACGCGCTGGCCGTCCCCAGCTGACAGGGACGGCGACGTCCTCCTTCTGCAGCCCTGTCTTCAGTGCTCCCAAGGACTTGGCTTTCGAAGAGGTCTGTGTGGGAGAAACTCCCTTGGGTCAGGTGACCCGGGAGACAGGCGTGGAGACAGAGCTGTGCATGTCGGGGTGCCCTTGATGACCTCCGCAGGGGGAGACGGTGCCCTGAGGTGTGGGGAGAGCGGAGGCCCTCGGCTGGCGGTGACCCTTCAGGCTCGTCCTGGGTGGGCAGGGGGCGGGGCTCCTGGGTGTGCCCCAGCTCGGCTGTCACTGCAGTGGGGAGCGCTGGGGGTGGGGCAGCACTGCCTCTGAGGGCCACTCCCGACTGTCTCCTCCGTGAGCCTTTAGTGGCCGAGTCCCGGCCAGCGGGGACATGAGCACCTCGGTCCGAAAAGCAAGCGGTGAAGGGCAGAGCACAGCCCTATGCTGTCGTCCAGGGAACTGACGGCTCTATCTATGAACTGAAAATAAAGTAAAATTTAAGCGTTCTTGGTAATTAGGAGCAGAAATCCAGTTTAAGGCTTTGGGATTTGTATTTAGCCATCTAAACCAGATGATTTCTTTTTTTTTTATTTTTTTTTTTTTTACATTTCGTTATAGTTTGTCCAGTGTCTTCGTTTGTTAACGAAGATTCATTTTTTTTCCTTGATTATCATTACCCTTTGGCCCGAAGGACCTCCTTACACAGTTTTTAGTGTAGCTTAGGTCAACTGGTAACAAATCGCTTTGTTCCTTGTTTTGAAAGCGACTAACTTCTCTTTTATTTCTGAAAGATATGTTTGCTGGATGTTTGATCTGGGTGGACAGTTTGATGCTTTTGTTTTTCCTGGTGACAGGAAACAACATCTTGAAAGTTGTTGTTTCCCCGACTGCCGTTCCTGATGCTGACGAGAACCCCACTCATTAAAACTGTGTCCTTCTCTATGCGTGGGTTTATTTTCGTGATATCTTTGGATTTTGAAGTTTATTATTTGTGCATGATTTTCTTAGGATTTATCCTATCTGACATTTACTAAGGCTCTAGATTCCATAAATGTCTGTGTCCCACCACATTTAGGATATTTTCAAATGTTATTTCTCCAAATAGTTTTCTTACCTAATCTCTTTATCTTCTCCTCATGGGACAGCAGTTAGACTCAATTTAGACCTCTCACTATTGGTACCTGGGTCTCTAAATCTTGTTCAATTTTTATCAATCATTTTTTTTTATTGTTCTCGAGCTCGAGTAATTTTTATTGCTCTATCTTCAAGTTTATTGACACCTTCCTCTGTTATATATATTCTGATACTCTGCCCATCCAGTTAATTTTTAAGTAAAATGTTGTACTTTCCAGTTTTAAAATTTTCACTTTGCTATTTTTTGTATTTTTATTTCTCTACCGGTATTTCCTATCTATATCCATTTGAGGTGTATTTATTATATAAGTTGTAACTAATAATAATAGTTATAATAGCTGTTTTAAAGGCCCTCATTCCAAAATCTGGGTTGGGTTGTCTTTTTCCCTTAAAAATGGGTCACATTTCCCTATATTTCTGTCAACTAATTTGTGTCGGATGTTGCTCATTACTCACGATATGTTGTGTATACTCTAGTTTCTATTCTAATTCTCTTGGGAATGTGAATAGTTTGGTTTTAGGAGGCAGTAAGTCTGGTTACGTCCAGAGGTAAGATCTGTCTTGTCTTTTGTAGTTTTTGCTCCAAATTTCAGTTCAGTTCTATCAGCTTTGCTGTGCTGGTTCAGGTATGTTTCGTGCATACAGTTTTTCAGAGGTGAGGCTGAGCGCCATTGAATCCAATCACCCTGCTTTACGCATCCAAGTTGCATTTTCCCTTATTGAGCAATGTCCATAATTACCTATCAAAGATGAACATATCCCAGCTAAAGATTCTGAATGCCAGTAAACCGAATCGACGTTAGTAAAACCTTGCCTATTCTAGATCTATCAAAGAGGGTGCGGTATTAATATCTTTTTTGAAGGCCGGTCCAGTAACTTGTATAAAAATTTCCTTTTTAGGAGCTTCTAGCACAATGCCTAGCTAGGTTTCAGAACAGCCTCTTTGTTGAGAACAACTAAATAAGCTAGGAAAATATTTAGAAAATGTTCAGTTTTAAGGCACCGAGGACGTAAAAACCAAGGGCCGGACAGCGAGGATGCCGCAGGAGGGTTTCGGGGTCTGAGCCACGCTTCCCACTCACGTGGACGCCGAGCGCTAAGGCCGTGGCTGAGAGCGAAGCAGCGCCGTGTCGCGCTGCTGGGCAGCGGTCAGGGCCCCACGCCCTGCGCATGTCCACGGGCCGTACTTGGTGGGCGCGACCAGGCCTGATCGTGACCGGGGCCCAGCTTAGCGTGCTCTGACTTCCCGATCAGAGGGCGGCGATGACGCCAGTTACCGGAAGTCACTCCTCCCCGCGGAAAGATGCGCTTAGCCACAGTTTCAAACGACTGATCCACATTTCCTACATAGTGATGTACGAGCTTATAAACACTGTAATCAGGGTCAAAAAGTCAAAAACTGGCCCCGAAACCCAAGAGAAACTGAGCCGACAACTGAGAATGACCTAGAGGATAACCACATATTAGAGTTATAACACATACGTTTTCAGTAACTGTTGATATGTTGACATGTTCAGAATATAAGTGACAAAATGGAGAATTTTAGCAGAGAATTAGAAAATGAAAACATTTGGAAATTCTAGACCGGAAGAACAGAATAATTTTGGTTAAGCTCCCAGTAGTTGAGATTTTATTAAACCGAATGGTTGAGTTCATCAGCAGGTGAGACACAGCTGGAGAAGGAAGAAGGTGGACAGTAGGTCAAAAGGCAACCTCGAGACCGAGGCAAGTTGCCCCAAAGGGGAGCAGTCTGGAGGAGGACCCATGGGCTGCTCAGACTCTGGCGTGGGTGCCAGCGAACACGTGAGCGGAAGCTCAGAATGCAGGCCAGGGTGGGTGGGCAGAAGCAGCAGCCGAGAAGATTGCGACTAAGAATTTAAAAAATGAATCAGAGAATTCGGGGCAGAAATTCCAGAAGTGCTGTCAAACCCGAGGAGCACAGATGAAAAGTATGCTGAGGTGTTCGCCATTGTTTGTGGAAACTAAAGATAAATATACATCTTATCAACAGGTAGAGATCTGTAGGTTCAGCTTAGTCCCAATCAAAATACCAGCAGTTTTAGAAAAAAATCATGAATTCTAAGATTAAAATGACATTTCAAAGGATAGACGCGCACACGCACACGCGCGCGCGCGCACACACACACACACACACACACACACACACTTTTTAAAAAATGAAGTCGAAAGGCATCTTTCCTGGCTTTCAGAATCCCTGTGAAACTGTGAAGACCATAGTGAGGAGGGACAGGCAGATCGGTAGAACCAGGCGCACGGTACAGAGACAGACCTACAGATACAGTGGACTATTTCCAAACAAGGTGCTAAGTTAACTCCACAGGAAATGAAAATCTTTTTAGCAAATAGTGCTGTATTCAATACACCTCTTTAGACACCAAAATTAAATTAATTCATAGTAGTTCAAGGCCTATATATAAAATCTTCAGCCATAAATCTTCTATGAGAAAACATAGGAAAATGTCTTTGTCATCTTGAGTAGGCAAAGGTTTATGGGACAAAGCACAAAAAACATTAGTCATTACAAAAATTGATAATTTGGACTTTATCAATTTCTTTTTCTATTAAAAAGAAAACTTGTTTATCAAATACAACAAAAGAAAATGAATAACCAGGCACACGCTGAAAGAAAAATATTTATAATGCATAGATCTGAAAAATGTTTTATCTAGAATTATATAAAGCAGCGGTCCCCAACTCTGTTGGCACCAGGGCCCGGTGCTCCTGTGAACTTCTAAGTCCTGAGGACCTGAGGCGGAGCTGAGGCGGTGATGCCGGCGCTGGGAGCGGCCGCAGACACGGATGAGCTCCCCGCCACTCACCTCCCGCTGTGCGGCCCGGCTCCTAACAGGCCATGGATGGTACCGGTCCACAGCCCAGGGACTGGGGACCCCTGATGTAAAGAACTACAAATCAAAGTTATAAAGACAAACAACCCAATAAAAAGGGTAAAACTTTTGAACACATATTCCCAAAAGAAGATATGACCAGTAAGCATGAGCATGTGAAGGAAAGTGCTTTGCATCATAATCATCTGAGAAATACATTGTAAAGACACTCGAGGTAGCACCTCGCACCCACTGGAGTGGGTAAAATGAGAACGCCTGCTGATCGTCCATCGCAAGGATGTGTGACCCCTGCGACTCTCAGACGCTGGTGGGAACGTGAGAAGGTTCAGGCGCTTCGAATAACAGCTCAGAAGCTGTTATAAAGTTAAGCATGGCTTTTTCCCCCACAGCTCAGGTATTCTGTTCTCTATTTACCCAAGAGATTTTACACACCTAGGTATTTACTCCAGGTGTTTACATAAAACATATGTCCACAAAATATTGTTTTAAATGTTCATCGTAGCACAGCAGAGTAGCCCCAGTTTGAAACAGCTCAAATGCTCATCGACCTGAGAATCAAGTAAATGCTCTGAGTGGACAGATGGGGCGAGACCAGGGTAAGCGTGGTGGCACACTGCTCGCCAGTAGGGGTGAGACGGCCATTCCTGGTACGTGCCACGGATCCGTGTCACGGGTGTGTCTTCTAGATGTGGCGCCAGGCACAGGATGCTGGACGCAGGGGCCTGCATGCTGTGGGACTTCTCTGAACCGAGACGTAGGGACGCGGTGACAGTGACGCTTCGCGTGGGAGCGTGGACTGGAGCGGAAACCGGGAGAGAACTTTTCGGGTCATGGACGTGGTCTGTGTTTTGCTCTGAGTGGTAATTAAGTGGGCGGGTAAATGTGACAGCTCATGGCACGGAGCCTTCAGACCTGCGCGTTTCGTCGCGTGCGTGTCGTGCCTCAGTGAACAAGGGGCACAGTAAGACGCCGTGACACGTGAGATGGCCTGGCGAGAAACCAGGCAGACGCGGAGGCCCCGAGTACGGGGCGGCGGCCCACGCACACGTCCAGGGCGAGTGGGCACGGCGGCTGGAAACCTGACGCGGAGACCCACGCCGCGGGGGCCCAGCCACCCCACGCCGGCTTTCTTCCACGCAGGTGGCAGAGTAGGGCAGGCTGGCCTGGGCCGTGCGCAGCCGCGTTACAGTAACAGCGAACCTGCGGTGCACACGTAGAGAACGAGGGAAGTGACCACTGCACGTGACAATGTGGCAAAAGAATCGCCGCGCCGCATGTGTTCTAGAAGAAACCGAAGAAGAGAACAGACTGTGCCAGTCTCCTTACATCAGCGTCGGAAACGCTGTAGTTGTCCCTGTGCGTCTTTCTGTTTGCACGTTCCATTTCCGTTTCCAAAAGGACATTATGAGAAGGAGAAGGGAGAGGCGACACGTGGGATGGAGTTTGTTTACGTTTACTCCACGGAGCTTCTGTTTACTCTCCATTTCCGTGATCAGTGTCTCTTTTATGCCCTCGTTCAGCTTTCTCCTTCAGTAATTTTTGCTACATTCTTCCCAGAGTAAAGTCGCAAATCCTCAGCCCGTTGACATTTTTTGTTCTCTCCCACACGGTCTGTGCATTGCGGTTTTCGCAGGTCTCCAGTGTCATGTGACCTTGATGCACAGACACTGCTTTCTGGGGTTGCTTTCCCACGGGGCACTTGCCCCACGCCGACACTCCCATGGGGCCGGCACCTTTCGCAGGCCTGTTAGAGCCCTGTCAGCTTTTAAAAAGGTTCACCGACCTTTATGATTGCACTGTGAGGCACGATTAACGCATGCGTTATTGAAACATATACAGGACAGAGAGAGGCTCTAAAAAGGCATAATTATGTAGATTGTTAATCTCTTTCATTTTTGTATAACATTGGCTCATAAGAAGCCACTGTTGTCCCAGATTATTGCTGAAATCTAATTTTGTTGTACCGTGCCATCCAGCAATTTCAGTGTAAATAGTTGCTCTGTGAGAAGTAAGTCATCTGATTAGGAGGCTGGGTTAGGTCGACATCTGTGTGATCCAGCCACCTTTCTCCTGAAATTCCTGCGTTTAAACAATGACGGCGTTATAAGATTATGAAAGAAAATCAAGGCTCTTCCTTTTATAGGTTTTTTATGTATATGTTTTGTTTGGAAAAAATAATTTCAGTCTTAAATACATGCATTTACAGACAAATGCAAATGTAATCGGCAAGCAAATGTAAAGTTCGTTTAGAGAAAATCTAGCAGCTACAGTTTAATTAGCATCTACTGTATTGTGGCAGCATGCATACACACTTTGTTATTTTAGACCGATTGTGATTTTCACTACAGAACTCTGCAGTATGTAAACCCCCATTCCATGCCCGTTCGCAGATGAGGAGACTCAGTCTGAGGGCGTATGACAGACGAGACCACGGACACGGCGACCCCGGCCGTGCTGTGCGTGGGTTCTCGTGGTTGACAGCGGCCTGCTCAGGGGTCTGGCTGCTCCAGGCCCCACTGTCCCTCCAGAGGGAGGAAGGCCATCAGGCTCAGTGAGGGGCTTGGGACACTCGGGCCTGATAAGCGGTGGAGGTATTTGTCGTTAAGGCGAAAATATGAAATAAACGTCGACGCATTGGACGCCGCGCTCAGGACAGAGGCGCTGTCCGGGGGGATTAGTGCTGCGGCAGCGTGTTAGCCGTAGTGGCATGTGAAACGGGGCCCCTCACGTTTCGCCAGGTCGCCCCTAGCCTGAAACACGGTGATCGAGCGGTGGCCCCCTGGCCACTCTCTCCCGCGTTCGCTGCCGCTGGGGCCCAGCCGCCGGGTGTCCCCGCTGGCCAGGGGTCCCCGCCCGCCGCAGCCGCTCCCTCCTCCGCACCCTCCCCCTCCTCCGCACCCTCCCCCGCCCCAGGCGTCAGTGCTCCGGCCGGTGTCGCCTCGTCCTGCTGTTGGGTGAACGCGCCGCAGTCACACGGCTCACCGGGCTTCGGTTATTCGGGATGGAAGCTGAGTGGGGAAGCGTGTGCCCCCCACGCCGCGGTGATTTCGAGCAGGCTTCCTGGCGACATAGCGCCTGAAGGTCGCGGCCCCCGTGCTGAGCTGGGAGCGTCTGGGCGCCTGGCTGGGCATGCTCTCCCGCAGCGGGGTGGCCTCGTGACGACCCGGACGTGTCCCCGCTCCGAGGGGTGCGCTCTGTCCCTTTCGCGGGGCGCACCCCCTCTGTGTTCCACGCTGCTTCTTCACTCTCTCACGAATCTGCAGGTGCTCAGGTCTGTGCGAAGCGCCGCGGGGCGCGGGGAAACGTGGCTGATTTATGCGCACGGCACAAGCGAGCGTCCCGCAGCTTGCCCGCAGTGGGGTTTCCGGGTGAGGAGCGGACACTAGTCCCCCCAACCCCGCAACTCGGGTTTCGCCCGACTCCCCTCCCTGTGCGGCCCGCTGAGGATGACGGGTCAGCTCTCGATTTCGCGTCCAGGACACCCCTCTCTCCGGCCAGTGGTGTGAGGTCGCAGGAGCCGCGTGCAGGTGAAACACGGGGCGTGAGCCCTCGAGTCTGACTCGGAATCGGGGAACGCAGGGCGCGCTGAGCAAACACCTTGACTGAAAGCGGGTCACCTGGAGCCCGAGCCGCTGAGGAAGGCAGACGAAGCCCGGGGACCCCAGCCCAGACCAAATGAGCCGAGTTCAAAGGACGCGTGTGGCTGCCCGTGACAGGCTGGACACATCTGAAGTGCGACCACAGGGTCGGCGTGAGCTCGCAGGAAGGAAACGGGGCGTGGTTTGTCGAGAGGGAACCATTAGGGAGGGTTTAAGGTTTTAAAGGAAAAGTTCGTGGCAGGCCCCAGACGGCAGTTGCCCCAGAGAGCGAAAACGAAGATTCCAGCTCTGGAACTCCTTTCCTGGAGCCCTAGAGAGAGAAGATGAAGAAGTAGAAGCCCCTCCCCCCGCCCCCCCAGGCAGGAGAAGGCGCCCGGCCCCCGGGTCAGGTGGGGAGCAGCCAAAAGGTGGGGGGGACTTGCCTTTCGGGCTTTCCCCTTGAGGCGGGATGTGACATTCTTACAGCCTTAGAAATTCAGCTTGTGTTCCTAGGATAGGAGCTTCCTTCTCCGTGATTTACAGAATAGGGGAACACCGTCTGGGCTTTGGGGATTTCCTTTTAAACGCTCGGTTCTCGCAGTGCGTGTGCCGTGGCTTAGAAGGGGGGGGGTCGCCATGCATGTTCCGTAAAGGGCCACGTAGTAAAGGTGTCCACCTGCGGGGCCGGGCGGTCTCTGCGGTGGCTGCTTGGCTGTCATTGGCCTGTGGCGTGGAAGCAGCAGGAGGCCACGTGGAAATGCATGCACAGCTGTGTTCCAGTAAAACTTTACTTACTAAGACAGGTGGCCGGCTGGGTTCGACTCACAGGCCATCATGTGCCGCCCCTGTTACAGGATGTCGTTTAGCTCAGAGTTACGACATTGTGGTGACTTAATGATGGCCACAGAGGCTGGGGATTACAGGCATTGCAGCCTAAGTTTCAAATGACGGGTCAGTGACGTGCCCAGCGGCCCCAGGCTGCAGGACCCGGAACGATTCAGATTTCATGAGTGACCCATGAATTTTTTAAGAGTCGTGGTGGTTCGTGAGGCTGACGTTTCCGACTGTAAAATGACTTTGGAACATTGAATCACTATGCGCGTGGCAGTACACACACACACAGACACACACACACACACACACACACTGGAGAATTATTTTGGGAGGAACCACGGTAAAGTAACGGATTATTAAAGCACCATGACCCTGCTGACGTCACAGAACCTTGTCAGTGACCACAGCCCGTTATACTCCTTGTTGCTGCAAACAGCGTGTTTTTTGTTTGTTTCTTGAAGCCACGTCGTAAAGTTATTTCCCTTTGAGGGTTCTGTTTTCCAGCGCTCGGGAGATAAGCTATCAAGCCAGCCCTCACGGCGGCGGCGCGGAGGGCGGGACTCGAGCGCGTGGACTGGGAACTGGGGTCAGTCCACGTGTGTTTAGCGCGGCCCCTCGCTGGCCGTTGGGATTCGGCACAAGTGACATGACTCCTGTGAGCCCGTGGCTTCGTCTGTGCCCGCGATGAAGCAGGTGGCATGCGTGCAGTTCGCGGTGCGACCAGGACACGGCGACACGCTCGGCCACGGACCCCTGCTGTCACACGGCGCTCGTGAGGTGGGGAACGCACCCGCCCCTTCCCGTTACCTCTGCCGTTGGCGTCGTACTCGTGAGGTGGGGACCACTGTTTTTCCAGCCAGATCACCCTTCTTCACCCTTCTGGCCGTTTTACGTGGATTTCCCCGTGGTGTCCGGCCGGCCGAGGGTGAGCCGCCCTCGCGTCTGGCTGCGAGTGTAGGCATAGGACCTGCCTTGCCCCAGGAGGAACTGAACTATAGGTGTGTGACCCCTTTTCAGCGAATGAGAGATAAATCCGGGACTTTTTTTTTTTTTGGAAGGCGAAGGAGTTGTGTGAGTTCAGGAGCTGCTGTCAGGATACTTAGGGAAACTGCTCATTCATGAACTTTTTCATCAGTGAATCAGCAAAATGTTGTTTTGTTTGGTTGCTTTATCCATCTTGAGATGGCTCGTCCCTGTAACTGAGTGGATCCTGATTACTTCATGTTCGCTAGCGATGAGTCTATCGGATCTATCAGCCGCCTGAACTTTAGCTTGTTTTTTTCCTTGTGGAACAGCTTGTGATGGTTGACTCCCCTCCCTCCCTCCCCTCCCTCATTCCTCCTCCTCTTCTTTCCTTAATCTTATTCTTTTATTTTTGACCTCGTGACTCACAATTCACAGTGATCCTGTGGCAACCTAAACCTTTTATAAAGATCAAACGTTCATTTTGTCAGCTGAGATAATGGAGGTCTTGATAAGATTTTCTTCAAGGACATAAAATCAGTGTTAGACCCGGGGGGTGGGGGGGACATTAAGGGCCAGCCTGCTCTCCCCGCCCCCCTAGGAGATGTCTGCAAAGAGCAGTGTCCTCAGAGAGAAAGTGACCTGCCCCAGGTCACATAACCGGGCCCCGCGGAGCTGGAGTTCCCGTTCAGCGTGTAGGGACAGGCCTCGCGGGCCTCCCGTCTGTGCCACGTGAACCCAAACAGGTAAGATTTCCTGGGTAACGACAGGAAGTCGCCGCGGACGTGCCCGTCTTGCACGCCCCACAAAGTAGAGCGGCACAGGTAGCAGCGTGCGCGTGAGGGCGGGGAGGAGCCTGACGCGGCCGCGGGAGCTGTCGGCAGCGTTTCGCTCACCTGGAAGGCTCTGCGGCAGCTGCGGGCCACGTGCGTGCGCCTGGCAGCCTGACGGGCGGGCTCGGGACCTGGCCTCAAAGTGAGCAGGAGACGACCGTGCAGTCATTCCAGCGCGGCCTTGGGAGTCCCTTAAGCTCTGCCGGAAGCTCCTCAGCCTCAGCCTCCTCACTGTGAGTGATGCCAGCAGCTTTCCCTGAGTAACCTGCGTGAAGACCAGACGCGAGGCTCTGTGAGGGAGCAGGGCTGGGCGGAGCACGCAGCCTCGGGAGCAGCCTGTGGGCTGGGGGCCCGAGCCCCCGAAATTCACTGCTCACCGTTCTGGAGGCCGAGGCCCAAGATCAAGGTGCAGGCAGGTTGGTTTCTACTAAGAGGTGCTGGTTCTAGCTCACCGGTGGCCGCTTCTTCCTGTGTCCTCACCTGGCCGTTGCTCGACTGAATCTACCTCAGTGGCCACACCTGTTAAAAGGAAAAAACGACTCTGATGCTTGTTGAAAGGTAAAGCAGGCTTTTTCAGAATTGTCGGGACAGCTGTAGGGCCGTGGGTGTCATGGCGCGGGGACATTACAGCCGAGGGCCAGGTGGGGTCGGGGTGGAGAGTCACTGAGGAAGGGTCGGGGCAGAGGCGGTTCGGGGCGAACCGACCTAGCAGGGTCCTGGCTGGAGGCAGACTGGGGGGCCAGACGGCACCCACGGTGGGGAGGACTGGGTCAGATATGGGCAGGTCGGGCCTCTCAGCAGGAGACCGTGGCGAGGGACCAGGGCTGTAGGAAAGGCAAGGCCTGGGCAAGGATTAGAGGCGCCTGACGGAGATTTGGCCGCAGGGGGACCGTCAGCCCTCGCGCGCTGACCTGACCCTCGCGGCCTTCAGAGATGCTGTCCCCAGATGCCATCGCAGCGGGGCCTGGGGCGTCAGCGTGTGAATCGGGGTCACAAACATCCGTCTAGGTCAGTAGTCCGTTTCAGACGAGTGCTCGTCTTCAGGCTGTTAGGATTTCCATTCTGTGCCGTAGCTGCTCTTAGCTCAGAGTTCAACCGTGGCGTGTGCCAGCTGCCGAGCTTCCTCCCCGGCCTCGCCATGATGCTTGTCCACGAGTCTGGGATTGCGATGACCCCCTCGGGCACTGTGTCACGGAACAGACTGCACGATGACAGTGCGTCTGAAGTGGGTGACAACTGCAGTCACTGCGCTTGCACGATAATAGTACAGTTAAAAACAAACAGGCCACCGTCCTCCTGAAAGACCCACAATTTCAGGAAACCAGCGAGTTCATTAGTTTCTCTTAATGATCTGACAGACACCATTTCACACATGACAGCTTCCACCGGGCGCCCTGAAAGGGCAGATCAAGCCTTTTGTGCCCCGGCCTGCGTTCTGTCGTATGATGGGCAGCAGCCCCCGTCACAGCAGGAGAGGGGTCACTCGGGCGGGGGACAGCGGGACGCCTCGCAGTCGGGTCTGGAGAGAACTGTGCGACGGCCTTTCCCCCAGATGCGAAGTGTCCCATGTGAGCCAGGTGGCAGGGGTTGGCTGAGCTGCTGAGGGGACTCGGGTGCTTGTGGGATGGGAGCGCCGTGGGCCCTGCGCCTGGCAGGCTTGGCCCCCTCCGGTCACACGTCCGTGCTGCGCATTTATTGGGCCTCCCACCCCGTCCCAGGCAGCACGTCGTGACTAGGGCCCCCTCAGTGACCGTCCGCCTTTAGCACGATGGTTCTCGAGCTTGAACATGCCTGCAGGCCACCCGGGAGCTCCCCGCCCCGGCCTGCAGGGTGGGGGAGGGCGGCGGACACCACACTCCCAGGGAGCAGCAGGGTCCCCGCGGGGTCTGCACTGCCGATGGGACTTCCTGCGTTGGTGACCGTTCCGTGCCTGTCTGACAGGTGGCCGCACAGGCGTGGCGGCTCTTTGGCCAGGAGCAGGCTCCCTGGGTCTGACGCCTTCCACACCCGCCTTCCATCACTTATTAGTGTGACCCACAGGGGCTGGCGTAAGGGTTTGAGGGCCTCAGGCCTCTCATCTGTGAAGTGGACATCGTCATGACAACAGCCCCTGTTTCGTGGGCGGCGGCAAGGCGTACACAGGTAATAGGTTTAAAAAGCTTTGCAGGTGACGGCAGTGCAGGCTGCGTCGGTGTTGACTGGCTATTTGTTTTTGTTCGGGGAGCATTTTGTGTGCCGTGCTCTCCAAAGCAACAGTCTTCACCTTTGTGGACGGTAAAGCCTAGTGAGGGGAGATACGCCAGAACCCAGTGAACACGATCCATCGGTAATGTATGCTAATTCCTAACGACCAGCGGTAACCCGTATGCCGTGCCGTGGCAAATGGACCGTGGAAGAGTCAGGCGAAAGCCCAGCTGACGGGCACTCGGGGCGCTGGCAGGAGGAGCGTGTCCTAAGGCAGCCGCGTCTCTCACCACGGGCCCCGAGGGGGTCCTCGTGGTTCCCCCAGGCAGAGTGCAGCCGCTTGCCCAGGTCACACGGCTGGGACGCGGGGAGGGCCTGCGGCATCGCAGAGATTGGCCGTGGGGGGGCCGAGTGACCGTGGACGCCCGGAGGACAGCGTTCTAGGCTGTGGGCACCTGGTGCAGAGGCATGAGTGGGCGCCGGGGCCGTCAGCGGAGGGGACAAGTCCACTGCGGCCAGAGTCGAGTGGACGAGGAGCGCGTGAGGCAGAGCAGAAGCCGCGCTTCGTGGAGACCGTGGTCGGACTCGGCTCCTCCTCAGAGTGAGTGCGAGTTCGCTGAACGGTTCTTCAACAAACAGTCCAAACACAATAGGTGAAAAATGCAACAAAACTAACAGAAAGGGAGCAAGAAACACAGTAGCATGCTGACAGTAACAAAGTCTTTTTGGAACATCACCTTTTGGTGATTTCCAAATTACATAACATGAGTACGTGTCACATTTGTAGTCAGAGAGATAAGGTATGTTTTCTAAAACGTGGGCAAGTAGCTAAGCAGCCAGAGGTGACACGCTCACTTCCGATGAGATGACTGTCAGACACTTAGTGGCTTAGGTGGCATGTGGGTGTTGGTGGTGGTCACCAAGGAAAGCTCTTCGCTGAGCCCGGACGGCCCGAGTCGCTGACGGAAGTGAGCCCTCCACTCCGCCCCGGAGCACACTGTCCTGCCTGGCCTGGGACAGCAGGTTCCTGCGGACTCGGCTTCAGGACACGCACGCTGTATTCTCTCCGACATCAGAAGCTTTTTGTGTGTCTTATTTATAAGCCTGGGATTAAACTTGATCATTTTAAATCTAATAGAGTTGTAGATAGTCTTATATGAAGTTTGGAAGATTAAGTTCATAAAATATTTTGTCCTGTAGGAAAACTATTGTAATTCTATTCTATCTTTGAAATATTAATTTCGAGTTGGGATTTGGATAAACTGTAATTATGTTATAATGATACTTTTACAAGGAAATTATATGACTAGAAGGAGATTTAGGCATGTGTTTTGCATATGCTGTTATAAGTGTTCTCTTTCTACAGTAAATTCTTTCTGCAGACATTACAGGATGGCTGAGCGCTTCAGTTCAAATAAAGGAAAATTGCGTTTAAAAAGAATACTTTCTTCACTTCCCATCCTTCAGGTGGACTCAGGTGCAGTGCTGTATGCATCAGGAATCTCTCTGTGGTCAGTGGTCCATAATTCAATTTAGATTAAGGAATAAGAGAAACCGATCAACACAAGTAAAGAAAAACTCCAGCGCTAGATTCACCTTCGGGTGTGGGTGCTTCAGAGACTGAGCCCATGATCAGGATTCTATCTTTGTCTCTCAGTTTGACTTTCAGCTTCGTTGGCTTAAGTCCGGGTGGCTCGAGACTTCCTCTTGTGTCAGGAAGACAGAAGGCTGTGGGAGCCTAATGTTCCTATTCTTCCAGTAAAAGACCTGGAGGGGACAGTGAAATTGTGTTCCGGTCACTTCTCTAAAAATCTTCAAGTTCGTTCTGGTTGGCCCACCTAACATCATGTGTCCGAACCTGACAAGTCAAAGTGACAGGTGACAGGGCCTGGTGCGTTCCAGCCTGCCTTCCTAACCGGCATGGAGTGAGGAAGGGGCGGGCATCTCTAACAGAAAGCCAGGGAACAAATGCTGAGAAGGTAAACAGCAACACCCGTCGGTCAACTGTCAGCAAAGCCTTTCGTAAGCGTCATAGCAGTTTGTGCTGCCTGACAAGCAGCCTCACTGACCCCGCCGGCTCTCGAGTCTGTGACTCAGCTGCCTGTTAGGTCAAAACCGCGCACGGCATGTTCCCGTCATGCAGAATGGCACGAAAGCAGAAGAGATGAGCGGGATGGTGAAACGCCTTTAAAGCCCTCAGCTTGCACCTGGGACGTGCACTTTAGCCCAGTCTGTGGGACAAAGCGAATCGTGTGGCTAAACCCAACATCAACGGAATGGGAAGTGTGCTTCACACGTCAGTGGGAGGTAAAGGAGGGTCACGTGACAGTCGGCATGGAACCTGTGGTTCTGATTACAGGGCAGGAATGAAGACCGGAGAGCAGCGAGCCGGTTTGCCAGAGAACCTTTCCCGTGCTCACCTGAGGACAGAGCCGGCTGTCAAGATTTTTCTCCAGTTCGAGTCTGTAGAGTTTATTATCAAGATCCCAGAAGATACAGCTCATCAGCATTACATTTGTGTTCAAATTAAATTACACGCTAATATCTGTGTATAATTTGTTCTGTAATAGGACAGTAACCAATGCAATAACCAATTTGATTCATGTTTAAAATTATTACTGACATGTATCCGTATTATAGCTTCTGAATACCAAACTTTATTAAAATCTAGTTCTGGAAGAATTCAGATGTGAATTTCCAGTTTCCAGTTGAGGTTTTTATACCACCTTTGACTTATCCCCTTGGAGTTCATTGTCTAAAACCCACAGAGGGAAATTAGGCCAAATTACCAGCACCCTGAGTGCGCTGGGGTTTGATTGGTTGGTGTCATAACTTTGATATGAGCTAAGTGAGTTTTCGTGCAGTCATTTGGTAAATCATCTCAGGAGATCAGAGCAAATTGCCCACCTCGTTCTGCCCGAGGGATGATACTATCTCGGTGAACGATCAGTATCAGTTACACAGAGCTGCAGCTTCTTTGCCGAATACTTTTTCAATTTCACGTTTCTGTCTCTTTGTGGACAGATTGGCAGCATGCCCCATGTAGGTCTTTACTGTTTCGGGTAGTTCCAGGCTCTGGTTTAGAGGGTGTTTGTGCACAGACGTGTAGGCGTTGCCGCCTCTGAGGGCCATTTTTGTCATTAAAAGCCACGCGTGGTTCAGACGGACACGACGCATCGTTTATGCCCTTTCAGTCTCCCTGCGAAATGCTCCCCTCAGGCCGCCCTGTCCCACCGCGGTCGTTGAAGGGTGGTATTTCATGACCGCAGAGGACTCTTGGCCGCGTGTGATTAGCACGCTCGGAATGCCGGTGGCCGTCCCATCGGCTGAGTGTCACGCCAGCGCGTCACGCGGGATTTCTCGACCTGGGCACTTGGACATTCTGGCCAGAAAATTCTTTGCTGCTGAGTTTTGCCTTGTGCATTCTGGGTCCTGTAGCAGCGCCCTGGCTCCTGACCACTGGATGCCACTGGCATGTTCCCCGCCTGGGCTTGTGGCAGCCAGAAACATGTCCAGACGTTTCCAAATGTCCCCGGGGAGGCCAGACTGCCCCCACTGAGTGCCATTGCTTTCAAGTGGTAGCTAATGAACAGTGACCTGTATTCTAGCCGCCCTGTCCCTCCAACCTGCCAGTGTCCAGCTGTCGGCCTGGAAGTGGACAGAGCAGGAAGATGAGGCAGATGTGTCTCCTACGCACGACACACAGCTCTGAATTTGGGCTGCCGTGAATTATGTTAGGAAAAACGTTTATACCCTTTTGTTGAGGTTTCTCATGTAGAGCTTTATAACGTGGGTCCCCAATCCCCGGACTGCAGACTGGTACCGGTCCTGGCCTGTTAGGAACCGGGCCGCACAGCAGGAGGTGAGTGGCAGGTGGGTGAGCGAAGCTCCATCTGTGTCTGCGCCCCCCCCGGCGCCGGCATCACCGCCTCAGCCCCGCCTCAGGTCCTCAGGCCTTAGATGCTCACAGGAGCACCGGCCCCAGTGCCAGACAGGTTGGGGACCGGTGCTTTACAGGACAGTGAGGTTCTGGCCGGCCAGGTCTCCCTTTTCCTCTCCCTAGAAATGCCTCCACTTCCGTGAAGCGCTGTTCACTTCAGAGGTTTCACGCACATGTTTTCTCGGCTGCGCAAAGCATTTTAGAACAGATGTCATTGTAACGAACTCCGTCGCGTCCGGGCAGCCTCACCCCGAGTAGGCGGTTTTCATCAGTTAGAAGCGTCTGGGGACTAAGAGCCCTTTGCGCTTCAGAGAGGAGGGTTTGAGGTTAGTGGGATTTAGCTTTTACGGTCTCACGTGCTCAGTGTGCCCGTTGGCACCGAGAGCAGGTGACGTTTCGAGACGGCGTTTTCCACAAGCTTACTTTGCCTTTATGTTCACCATTTCGGGAACCCAGAACAGTTTTCTGAGGTTGAATTCTGGGCTCGCAAACATAAACGTTAGGGAAAAATACCGTGTCACAGAAGGAACACGGTTTTCTTGAAGTAAACGGGATTCACGTTCTGACCCGTACCCGACGGCCGTGCAGCCGGGGTCATGTGGCTTAGGGGCTCTGCGTCGCTGTCTCTGCCCCGAGAGCGGTGAGGGACGTTCGGTTGGTGGGATGGGGCGGCCGCCTGGTGGACGGAGGTGGCCGCGCACGTTCTCCACGCACCTGTTGGCCTGTTCCTCACGCTCGGCCCAGCCGTCTCACGGATCACCGCTGTCACAGAGCCACCGGGACCTGCCGGCTGTGGTCTGGAGGTCCCTCAGTCCCCCTGATGGATGGTTCCTTTGCTCTAAGAAAGGGCTGGCAGACGTTTCTGTAAAGAGCAGGACAGTAAGTATTTTGGGTTCTGCGGGTGGCTGGTCTCGGGGGACCAGAGTTTGTGACAGGGCCGTGGATGTGTAAACGTGTAAATGTGTAAACGTGGCTGGGGCCAGCGGCACGTCCTTGACACGCGCCGTCCTGGGCGTCCCTGCTCACCGGGGCCCCTCGGCTCTGCCACTGCCAAGTGCCCGCTGCGCCTCGGTGATCCCGCCCCTGCCACCCCCGTTTCTGGCTTTCTGCCCTGCACCCCACCCGTCCACACAGGGCGATGCCGGCCGGGGTGGGTGCCCGGTTTGCACTTTCTACCACTGTGGGGGCCCCACCTTCGCAGGGCCCAGGCCCTGGGCTATGCGGTGTCTGCCACCTTCCAACTCCCTCTCCTCACGCTCGTCACTGCCTGCCGCCATCTCCGTGAGTCGGGTGCCCCGTCCAGGCCCCCAGGCGGCTCCCCCTGCCGCAGGGGCGTCTCCAGGCTTGCTCACTGGCTTGCTCACGCCCTGCGGGTGGGGTACGGCATCACACGGCCACTCTGGGACACTCCTGGGCGGGTCCTTACGGACCTAAGACTGCCGAACTTCCTGGGCACCACCTTGGTTCCAGCGTCCATCCTGGTGCGGCAGTGACCGGCACCCGTGGGGCAGCCGCGGAAAGGGAGGCCGGCACCTCGGCGTCAGTGCCACGACCACATGCGTTTGTCACGTCGTCTGCAGCTAAAGGTCCAGCTGGAAACGCCGCCCGGTCAGCCCTGGGGCCGGTGATGGTGGGACAGCTGCGG
>NW_024349803.1:26029814-26058251 GCF_902729225.1 Pteropus medius | reverse complement strand
GCACGTGGCGCGCACACGGGTGGGGGGGGCTCCTGTGGGGACGAGTCAGGCCAATGCTCGGTAGCGGACGTTGGCTGGTGACCGACCTCAGTGACCTTCCCAGTTACCGTGCCAGAGGCACTCGAGCCTTTGCTCAGGCCGAACCCGCACAGGCCTGCACAGGCCACGTCCCTGTCCGGGGCCCAGCGTGGTGCCGGGAGGGCTCCACGCGTGTTCTCGATGGAGCGATGGACCAGGGTGCTGCGGGAAGGGGTGCACAGTGAGCAGTCCGCCACCCTTAAGGACGAGTGTGTGGGTGTGAAGTGGCTCTTCAGTGTTCCTTGCTTGTAATACAGCAATTACCTTTTTTATGAAATGTAAAAGAACTAGAATATTAAGCAAAAAAATACAATAAAGAAAAATGGACGTGGAAATCCTAAGCTGAGTTAAGACTAAGCCTTCCGCTGTGACTAAGGGGTACCATCTCTCTCTGCCGACCCGCGTGTATTCACGCCTTCAGACGCAGCCCGCAGACCGTCACGGGCTCTCAGCAGCCTTCTGATCGATTCTGAAACAGCGGCATTAGCTGTGTCGTGTGTACACACACGACTGTGGGTACACGTATGCGTACATGTCGCGCGCTGTTTCTTTACCCAAAAAGCTGTCTGTTTCGGATGAAATTGTTTTTCCAACACCTATAACTGCCATGTTTCCCGGACTGTTGGTTTCTTGACTACATCTTGCAAGATGGCCTTGTATTTTAGACTAAGTTCTTTTAAAAGCTCTGAACTTTATGCTACGAATAAAGTTTATGGGGAAAAAATAGCATTTGACAACAGTTCCTGCTGCAAAATGACCACACCCAGGAAGAGCGAAGGGGAGCTGAGCTCTCTGACACACACGCTCTGCCTGACGCCGGGTTTGGAATCAAGAGACGCAGTTATGGGGACCGTGCACTGCGGAGCAGGTCCCCAGAGGGAGGTGATGGCAGGTCTCCGTGGGCGAACCATCTGTCCCTGCCTTGCAGGCTGGGCCAAAGTCCCCATTCCAGATGTCGCCTCGGTGCTGTGTGCCCCGTTAACCCTGGCTGCACCCATTTCAGTTCTAGGCAAAAGGATTAAATATAGTTCAAGTGTCTTATGCTATATTTTCCAAAAGAATATTCTGAGAAAATGATGTCTATCATATATAGTCATAACCTGTTAGAGTTCAGTGCATAATAGTTGCTTATTAAATGCTTGCAAAGATTGGAAGAATGCGTTAAAACCACATAGACATAAAAGATTTGTCCAAGTTCATGAATGAAGTGAGAAATTATCACTACAGACGTTTCAAAATAATGTCTAGCAATTGACAACTCCTCGATCACCCACGGGTCACTCAGGCACAGGACATCAGCAGACAGTACGTACGGCGTGGTTCCGAGCGGGGGGACCGGAGAAGCGAGAGTCGCCCGTCACGGAGTGTAGGGGTGGAGGTCTGGCTCTAATTTAAGTGATTCAACCAACTAACTGTCGACGCTCTGGAAATGAAAATGCCGCCGGAAGTTCTTAGCGAAATTTATGTGAAATAGTGCAAGTAATGCACCTAATTCAGTTCTATCACACTGTAGAATCTGCCTTACAGAAATACTAAAACGCGATCGTAAAATCAAGATGATAACAGTGTTCGTCTCCGGGCGTTTGATTGGATTACAGTTTCCTGTGCTTTTAATAATTTTCATAAAATAAATTTGTGCTAATGGTTTGCAGTGGTCTGATACGGGAGAGATGTCATAGTCAGCATCTGGCTGGAGGAACGATGACTGTATCGGCGGCAGCCTTTTCTGTAACTCCGAATGGCTGTTTCCTTGCATCAGCCGTGGGACCCGTGGAATGAGGAGTAGATGGAATCTCCTCAAATGTTAGCGCAAAGGTTTTCTGATTTCTTTAATAGCACCGATGACCCTTAGTCATCAGGGCTGGGAAAAGGGTCGCGGTCTGGCTGGGAAAATGAGTTATGTTTACAAGAGCGGAGAGAAACTCAGTTGAGCTAGGCCGTGCGTAGGTTGAGTGTTCGGCCTGTGTTTTTCTTGGAGCCGTTCTTCTCTCTGTTCTTATTCTCAGACGGCCCCTTTCTGTCCTTGCTGTCGTTCTGATCTGGCCCACACCTTTCCCTCCCCCTTCAGCACGAGCAGCAAGAAAACAGAACCGGGAAAGAAGTCAGGAGGGACTTGGTTGTCACAACTTCTCGTCTCTCTGTTTAAAGTTTCTGTTGGAGCCAGGGAGGTTCCTTTATTCCAGAATCTCCCCTGAGACAAAGTGCTGTAACCATGGCAGCACGGCCATCCCGGCTCTCGATTCCGCAACAAAACGGCGAGAAACGCTCCGCGCAGCCTCCCAGGCAAACATCGCTGTGACGAGCACACACTGAAACAATGGGAGCTGCTTCTGTTGCTATGGAAACAGGCCTCTCGGGCCGAGCCTTCCATCCAGGATTCGCAGGCCCGGGCTCTGCACAGGTATGCGTGTCTGGACTCCCCCACTGGTTGGCACTCGGCAGCAGACTGCAGGGCAGAGGTGACAAGCTGGGGACAGTGGGGTGCCCTCCCTGCACGTAGCCCAGGCCTCGGAGCCAAGCGAGAAGAGCCGAGTGGCAGGTGTGCAGTCAGAGACAAACGCGACAAGTTTCTTGAAGTTAAATGCGTACCGTCTGGGGTGCGAGCGGGGATGCGTTCTCCAAAAGTATATGTGCGCGTGCGTGTGCGTGCGCGTGCGTGTGTGCACGCGTGCGCGTCTTAATGTGTCGCGGCGTGTGGCGCAGCGTGGCGCGCGGCTGTGGGGTATGCGCAGGCGCTGTGGTGCAGGTAAGATTGGTGCGGCAGCATGCTCCTACGGCGCTTCTAATGAGTCAGATCCGGGTCGGGAAGTGCTGGAACAAAACACGCTTTTCCTCGGGCTCGGGCACAGCCCTTTACGCAGAACACGAAGGAGGCCTCTGCAAACGAGCAGGAGGCGCCGAGCGTCTAAACCCCATCTTCTTTGGGGGTCTCTTCGAGGGAGGGGCAAGCTCAGGAGAAGGAACTGGTGTGCTTTTGACTAACCATACATCCAGATGGCATTTATTGGAAAATGACTGCTCGAAATGTTGGATTTGGGCAGTTCTGTCAAGCTGGTAGCACACTATTTTTATTTTAAAAGTTAAGGTTAGAAAACAAACAAGGACTTCATGTGCGATGGGTTATTTCAGGCCTTGGCAGGGACTCGGTCTGTGAGGCAGGCGTGTGCTTGTGCGCAGGCGGCGCTCAGAAGGAGCCTGGCTTCGCGAGGTGGCGCCGTCCCCGGGGATGTGAGCCTGGAGCTCAGCCTGGCCGACGTCCTCCATCCCCTCCGTTTGGCCGTCTCGGTCCACGCAGCGTGTGTCCTCAGAGAAGCTGGAAGCTGGCAGAACGTGCGGGTCTGGACAGACAGACTGAGTCTGTGGTCCCGACGCCCAGGCCGCTGCTCTGCCGCGTTCCCTGCTGTCGCTGTGCCCGCCTGGTGGTCAGCGGGGGCCCTGCGTGGGCCCCGCGTGGGCCCCGCGTGCAGTGGAACACCCCGGCGATGGCGGGGGCCCGTGGGCGCCCGCCCGAGTAAAGCATCTCGCTCCTCTGGCCCAGGCCTGAGCGGAGCAGGTGCGGGACTGAGCAGAGCAGGTGAGCCGCCAGGTGTGCCCTGCACACGGGGCGGGCCCTGGGTCCGCTGCCTGCCCGGGGGCAGGGGCTCGCCGCCTGTCTCCGGCTCAGCCCCGTGCCCGTGACCCCCGAGTGCGTCCGCCCGCCGCGGGCCACCGACCTGCAGCCGGGGCGGGCGCCCAGGGCGCTGGCTGACCCCGGCCGGCCAGGCTCGCGCTCCCCCCTCCCTGCCGGTCGGGAGCGAGGGGAAGAAAGAAGGAGGTAGAGCGGCCGGGTCCCCATCCTTCCCTGCGACCGTGCCGCGCCCTCGCCCTCGGCACAGAGCACACGGGCTCTTCCCGTACTAAGCTGCGCTGCCTTCCTGGGCGCTCGCCCGGGCGGCCGCTGTGCGTGAGCGGAGCGTGGCGAGCACATCCGTGGGGCGTATTGTTTTCACGGGCTGACGCCCTCGCCGAGACGCAACGGGAATTTTGGCCATTATTTTGTATACGATCAAAGAAAAATGCTTCTGAGACTAAGGGAGGGGCACGCTCACGCTCACTCGGAGCGGGACGGCTCCGCGGGCTCCGGCGGCCAGAGCGGCGTGGACACTGGGCTCCGCCTGCGCCTCCGCCGCCAGCCGCGGGCCGCAGAGCCCGTTTCTCCCGGCCGATGGGGCCTCGCTCCTTCCCCGCCCAGAGAAGCCTTGCGAACCTTTCGCTTTCCCTATTGCCCCACTTTTTAAAGCCAATGGTATTGCTGTTAATTTTATCCTCGATGGAGACTTGGGGACCCTTTCCTGCTGCCTTGGGACACGGGCGCCGGCACCGATGGTTTCCCGCCCGCGCCGCGCTCATCTTCCTTCCTCCCTCCCGGCTGCAGCTGCGGCGGGTCCTCGGTCCTCCCCCCTCCCCGGACAGCCCGGCCCCCGGGGACCGCAGTGCGGAAGGCAGCGAGCGTCTGCGAGTCCGCGGCTGGGCCCTGGAGCAGGGGCTTCGAGAGCCCTGTGCCCGCTCCCCTGGGGCTGGAGCCACTCACTGCACAGGGCGCCCGATGCCTGCTTGTTCCAGACGAAGCTCTGCGGTTCGCAAGTAAAGGAGGCTAAGTGTTTCCCGTTAAAAAAAAGTCGCCTGCTGGTCCACCACCGGAGTTGGCAACCAGATGTTTTGACTGAATTATTTAAGCCTTGGAAGCTCTCTGTCTTCTTTACTTAATATCTCATTTTTTAGATTTTGCTGTTCCATGTCTGCTTTAACTCCATTTTTGGAGGTTAAAAAATATTTCTTGGAGATTGTCAACATGGTAGCATTAAATGAATTATGCTTATCTAGCCTCAAAGTGTCAACTTATTATCATGCTTTAATTCTTTTGATAACATCCAGAATCTTGAAAAGGAAAAAAAAAATGTAAGTTTCATGACGACGTACAGAAAGTAGAGGTTTATCAAATCGTTTGGCACGTTGAGGAATGAGTAGCCTGCTTTTCTGGCAAGGACTTCTTTCCTGCAGATGTTAGTACACAGGAGGACCCCCTCTCTGTCCCCAGGGAGCTGAGACCTCCCGAGGGAGGGAGAGTGGCGACCGGCCTCGCCGACGCTGTCCGGCAGCTCCCCGTCCTCCTCTCTCTCAGGATCACTGCCGTTTTGAGGGACGGCAGTGCCTCATGTCAGGGTGTGAATCCTGGCCGAGCTCAGCCGCCTGCTGTCTCTGCCTTTCCTGTTCAGCACATCCAGGGTTTCCCGGGTCGCCAGCAGCCGTGGAAGCTTTTCTGGCCCATGAACTGTTAAGCGGTATCTTCTGGGGTCTTCAAGCAGGGCTCCTGTTTCCTGATGAGACTCAGGCTCAGGGAGAGAAGCCCTTCCCCCCACGCTCCCTCATCTGGATGCAGTCTGCTGTCTGCACTGCGGCTGGCCATCAGCGGCAAGCGTGTGACAAGAAACCAGAAAAGCCAGCGAGTCAGACAGCGCGGGCGGATGGGGAGAGCGTGAGTTACTGGCGATGACATTAAGCTCTCGAAGTAGCCGTTCGTTTCCTGTTATGGATTCCTAGTCCATGGAGTAACTAGTCCTGTTTAGCTGCCGTTGGTTGGGGTTTTGTTACCTGCCACCCCCAAACTCCAGACAAATAGAGCTTGCCTCTACGCAACAGCTTTACAACAAAACAGTGCATGTGACCTGCACCAAAAATGATGATGGAATATTGGACGATGAAGAGACTAATTTGGTAAGTTGGTACCTTTCTGAGTCAGGAAAACCACCATGGAAGGCTTGCCGTAAATGCCCAAGAGCAGCCCCGCCCTCAGTCTGCCTGGCTGAGCATGTGAATGGCACAGACAGGTGCAGCTCAAACCTGTTCTCCCACGTTCTGTTCTGTGAAGGTTGAAGCTCCTGGGCCGGAGAGTTCTGAACATTAAAATTACCTTTGCTTTCATTGTCCCCAATATGTGGAATATGAGTTCATCGTGCGTTTGTTTTCAGTCACAGTTTCTGGATCGGGCAAACATCTGAGCCCAGTACCTTTCCAGTTGCTGGACTGTCTCTGCAGGTCAGTTCAGTGTTTGCCAGGATTGTCCTTGAGTTCCCTCGTGGCCGAGGTTGGAACAAGCACACTTCAGCTCTAGCCTGCTCCGCCTGCGAGCTCCTCGGGCGGGAGCGCACAGCGGTGCCTCCCCGTTGACCCGCGCCTTTGCTCTGGGGACGTAGTCACGGAAGGGTTAGAGACAGCCGACGGCTCCTCCCTGACACCTTCCCCACTTCGCATGCCCGACTCTGAAGGAAAATGTGTACAGTTTTTAAAATCTTAGTTATCTGTGGCTTCCTTTAATGAGTTTTTTCTCTGTCAACTAAACTATCATCTATTCAGTAACTTAATGTGACTCATATTTTGCTTAAAATTCTAGCTTTACCCTGAGAAGTAATAGACATTAAATCACCAGTTTGATTTTCTAGTTCTATTTTATGATAAGCGTTATAATAAATAAATATTAATGTAAAAATGTTTATGTTCAGCCCAATGTAAGTCTGTTGAGAAACGCTGCATTCGATATTTCCTCGTGAAGGTTCTTCGCCCTTCCCGCTTTCCCTGCTCTGCTGAATCCCCCCCTTCTCTTCCTTTCTTCCTTCTTTGTGACAAGAGACGTTAAACTTATTTACCGTGAAACAAAAATGTAATGAGTTTGAATCTTTCAACTTAAAAGAGAGCTCTCAATTCACGATTAAGGAAAGGTTATTTCATTTAGCTATTATAGTCAAACTTTTATTTTCTACATTTGTTAAGGCAAGCTCTTTTAGATCTGAAGTAAACATTGTTCTTTTTAACTTGAGAAGATAAGTGAGATAATTTTTTCTATCCATATATTTTTTTAACCCATTTCCCGATGCCCGGAGAATACTCTCCGGCGGAGCTGGCCGCTACAGCGTGCGCCCCGAGAGAACACACAGGTGTCAGTCCTAACCTCACCCCCGGAGTTTGCCATGAAATATCTCGCTTTTGTTATTATTTTCACGTCGCTCTAGTATATCGATAGTCTTTGGAAATAAATGACACCATTCCATTCACAGCATTCTGTTTCTTGGAGTGGCGTTAATATTTACAAAGCGCGATCCTAGTGTAGTGCACATCACTCTGGAACAGTCGTTGGCTGAAAATTCATCTCGCGACCCCAGTTTATGGATATATTTCTGTTACATCAGCGTTAGAGACGAGTTCTGTTTAGAAATAACTTTAAGGACAGTTTTTATATTTTATTTTGGCATCAAAACCCAGTTAGATTCGCTTCGGCCTCAAAGGGCCTGTTTATGTAAAATTCAATTAAGGCTGGCAGCAAGCTGCACTTTTTTTTCTAAGTAGGAAATAGGTTAAATTAATACAGGAATACCTCAATTAAGACAGTAATTTTAATAATAAAATTTCGTCCTCTTTGTAATAAATAGGACAGACATGGTTGCAGTTGTTTTCTAGGAAAGATACAGTTACATCAAGGAATTAAATATATCTATGTAACGTTTGTCAAATAAATATCAGAACATTTTTAGCATCGCACGAATGAGAAAATTATTCTCTGATGTGAAGTAACAGCAATGCCAAGAACACGGGAATTTTATAGAGATCGATAAGTTAGAATAAAGTACAGACGGCTGTTTTAAAAACAGCTTTATATGAAAATTGCAATATGCTCTTAGAATGAATAGAAAGAAGTCTCCATCAATAGAAAGTTAATTGATTTAGGTTGAAGTATTTCCATAGGTAGGACACATTCTCTTAGACAAATTATTTGACCCTAATTTATACTTATTTTGCAGATGAGAATATCGGTGTAAAATAAATGGACACAGCAATGTTCGGTTTATGTAGCTAAGACGTTCTTAGCGTACTTTCGTCCAGAGCTGTCGGGGGAGGGGAGTAAAGGCCAAGGACTCAGGTGCTGGAACCAGCACTTCTGATACTGCTTCCTCTCCAGAAGCCCGGACGCCCCAAGATTTCAGAACAAAACAAAAGACCCAAAGCAACTCCGTGGACACTTTGCAGGTGTAGGTCACGTGCTTCATGAAAAGCAGAATTCTTCAGGCTGCACAGTGTTTTTCGTGGTTGGTGTTTAAATACAAGCTCTGGCTTAGTCGACTCACGGGACAATTTCTGCCTCAGCCTGTTGGCTTTTATTTAAAGCAACGCAAAGGATTTTCTTGTTGAATTGTGTTGTTTGATTGTTGTTCAATCTTGTTTTTTTAGGTCTAAATCTCGAATTTAATCAGTTTCACAGTCGCTCCAGTGTGCTGGTGGGTAATACGTGATTTTTTTTCTGCTCAGTTTTTATTTTTCTCCCCTGTTTAAGTGAAGGATTTGTGAACCTTATTAAAGCAGGATTTATCCATTTGCCTCTGCTTTATCCAGCTAAATTACCTGTGCTGCTTTGCGATACGGAATTTACTTAGTCGCTGTTATACTTTGGATGCAATGTCATATTTAAGATCATAGGAAGATGTGGTAAGCCATTTGCTTGGTGTTCCATGCAATGAAGTCTTCAAGAAAACAGAAATAAAGGCAATGATTATCGGTAAAAGTTTTCTGCCAAGAAATAGCAAAGAAGTCTTAAATAAGAAACAAAATACTCTGAGCTCTAAGCAGGCATGGTCCAGCGATACACAGTTGAGGTTGCTGATTCTCTAAATGAAACAATTTTTCAGCTGCTCTAATATCTAAATTGGCTTTTTTCAATAATAAAGACTTACTTTCATTGATTTCTGTAAATTCTCCTACTCAGTCATCCCAGTGGTAATGATCTGCATTCGAGAATCAAAGTGAAAAGTGAAAACATTAGCCGAGAACGACGCAAACAGGAAAGCGTCCTTTTGCTTCGCTGACCGGGCGGCCCGGCCGTCCCCGTCCCCATCCCGTTAAAGCGTAAACGCTGCTGTCGCGACGCACTTAACTCTCCTCTTCCCTAACCGGTCACTTCGCTTCGCGGCTTCTGTCCCCGCGGGTCCTTCCCGCGCTGCTTTGTGCTCATCTCTCAGGCATGTCGTTGCCCGTCTGCTCTTACGGGGGTTCCGTCAGGATGACACCCCGTCCCCCGTGGTCTCTGAGGCGGCGCGGGCACAGGCTTGGCGCCCGGCGCATGTCCGTCTGGACGCGCGCGCGGCTCAGGATGCTGCCGCCGTAAACCCGGCGCAGTCTGCGTCCCGTATCCTCGGTCGCACAGGTGTGCGAGCTCGTCAGCCCAATTCCCAGCACAGGGGCTCTGCCCAGCAGAAGTCAGGCGCCGTCGCGTGATTTCTGTCCCTGGGAGCAGCGGAGACGCGGCTGCCCCGGCCGCACCGGGAGCCGACCCCTGCCGGGCTCCCCTTCTCGCTCCCAGACCGAGGCCCTGAAAGTCGCTCTGCTTGCCCGCCTCCGAGCCGCCAGGGCAGTGTTGCTGTGCTTGGCCGTGACGGGGACGGAGGGGGGCGTCTTGCCTTTAGATACGCCGCGTTGTGACGTTATGGACTCGGGTAATGCAGGTGGCTGATCTGGGACCTGCTGGGTCACTAAGTCCGGCTGGATCCAGACATGGGGGTCGTAAGAAAGACCTTTAAGAGGCTTCCCGGACGGAGAAACGTCAGCACTGGCAGCCTCTCCCTGTGACACGTGCAGGCCGTGGGAACCGGCGACGTCTCGAAGGGACCCAGACGCTGTGCCCTTCCATCGAGGCATCTGCATCCCCAGCTTCTGTGGCTCTGTGATCAGGTTCATTTCAGAGAACGAACACAAATTTGTAAAGTTCTCAGTTATCTGTGATTTCAGAAGGGGGCTTCTTAGTCCAGATGCCTCTCTTACTGATTTAAAGACAGGAAAAAGTGAAGACTTTAGGAAGTTAAGCTGGGACAAGTGATGTAGAGATCACCTGCTCAGATAGTGTTTAAGGGGACACCACATGGGATGATACGATGAATTAGCTTTTCAAAAAATTACTACCAGATTTAGGCTAATTAGCCTGGGAAGGGTGTCGTGGACGTCTTTTCCCAAATGACAGGCAGGAGAGAGGAAATCATCCACACAAGACGTCGGTGGAGGAGGAGGATAAGCTGCTTCAAAATAAGTGTGGTTATGAGTCAGCAAATAGCAAAAATCCAGCCAAAGATTGCTTAGGCTAAAGAGAGCTCAGTCACACAGGGTAACGGCTTGTTACCAAAACGTGGTGGTGGCCAAGGCGGGGGTACTGTAAAATGACAGAGACTGCCTAAGAAAGGGGCGCTGGCTTGGTGACACTGCCGAGTGGCTTTAAGACGATCCCCGTATTGTGTTCTGGGACCAGAACATTAAGGTGGTGAAGGGTCCGCACCTAGTGTCTGCGAGGGATGTTGCTGGGGCGGCTGCCAGAGGCTCTGGCTCAGCATCTGCTGCGGAGGGGGGAGGGGTCCGTCGGCATTTCACAAACAGAACGAGTGTCGCGACCGTGACACGCGGGGAAAGGTCCTCGCAGGCCGGCCAGGCAGAGGCGGGTCCGGGAAACGCATGTCCTGTCACCTCCTGGGCCAGTGGTTCTCGGGCGCGTCTGGTGGGTCTGGGGTCCTGTCCGTCGTGTGCTCCAGGCTGCCGCCTGGGCCTCGGCCCTGGTCTCATCTGGAGGAACGATATCTGGAGCGCAGGGTCTCAAGGCCCAGCGCACGCCCCAAAAGCCTGCGGGGTCCAGCATGCGCCTCAAAGCCTGCGGGGCCGGTGGAAGCAGCGGTTCCCAGACCCAGCGCCGGGGCCTCTGCCGGCGGCCTGGCCGGGCCCGGCCGTTTGTTTTCCCGCTGCTCCTGGCGCCTGACGGTCCGCGGCTCCTCGGAACCGCCGTCCTGGAACGGCCCGTGGCCGCGGTGCCGCCGTTCGCCTCGGCTCTGGCTCAGCGGACGCTCCCACGCGTGTGCTCCGGGCTGTTCGGCCCTGGGCTCCCGCCCCCACCTGCGCTGGGCCTTCTCTCCACGTGCCCTGACCACGGACGTTTGGACGTTAACACACTTGCACGCGGCAGCCGTGCGAGGCGAAGTGTGAGGACGGACACGGGTTCACCTTCACGCGTCGCCGTCGTCGTATTTGTCTTTCGATGGTAAAGAAACCGCAGCCCAGAGCCGCGGCGCGCTCGCCGGGAAGAGCAGGCGCTTGCCGCGCAGCGTGTCTCGCTGTGGGCTTTGCCGTTTCTCTGGGCTTCCCCGGCTCAGGCCAGACCCGTCCAGCTGGGCTCCCCAGAGCGGCCATTTCCTCCTCCCTGGAAACCGATCTTAGCTCTTGCCTTTAGGAAGATCCTGGAGTAGTTAGTTTCAAACGTGCTTCATCTTTTCTCTGAATTTTTCAGGGTTAGTCGGGAGAGTTCCAACATTGTAGGGAGAAACTCGAGCTGTCAGAGGTCGCCATTTTCCGGGGAAACGTGGCCGTGTGGCCGAGGGCCCGAGGGTGCGGGTTTAGGAGTGAGGCGGGCCGGGACCGTGCCTGTCACTCGTCAGTGGGGCCACGGCAGTGTCTCCAAACCACAGCGTTTACCTCTGACCTCGGGGGGACGGGGCTGCTCAGAGCTTAAATTAGCCATTTTATGTAAAATGCTTGGAATAGTACAGTTTATATAACACTCAATAATTAAGAACAAATGCTGTTTAATCAACAAATACTGGACACATGACATGGTTTCGTGCTCTAAAACTGGACAGTGAAACCAGGAGGATTCTGCCATCACGCTTTTGGTGCCGTGAGAGTTAAGGTGCCTGACGAGTGGGGGCTATAACAGGGTGACTGTGATGAAGGCCCAGACCGACCTGCGGCCACAGCAGCTGCCGTATGAGACCGGGGCGTCCTGGACAGTCCAGGACACGTGGACGTGGCGCCCGCGGCAGGAGCCCTCACTCGCCGAGCCAACGTGTCCCAGGTGTTTGGAAGTCGGCCGAGCTCCGTGTTCCAGTCGGACCCACGGAGCATGCAGGCATGACAACCTACATAGGACAGTGAGGGACAGCCGGACGCAGCTGGAGTTCGGACCCGTTTGCCCTGAGAAAGAGAAGCAGCCCCTGACATCCAGCCCGGACGTGGCGCTGCCACAAGCCGGCCTGGTGCTCTCGGTCAGGCCTCAGCCTGCCCCGTGGGACGTAAACAATGCCATAGAACAGCGACGTTGGACAGGGCAGCCCAGGAGCCTGGCGGATCACGCGAGCAAGACCACTCTGGTCGTATCCGAACACAGACGAAACATGAACGTGGTCCCCAAAACTGCCAGCCATACCCCCCATTCCCATACGGCACAAGTGACCACGGCCTTTCCACCCCTCACAGCGGCAGGAAGCCATCACCCCTTCCCCTCCGCAAGAGTCACTCGCGTGGCCCCTCACAGGATGACCCCGCCTCCCGGGACGGTCGAGTCCTGAGCGAAGCTGCACGTCCGCGCCCTCCGCCCCAGCGCAGTCCCCGGTTCTCCGACAAGCCCTAGCACCCACTTACGGGGTCGTCTCTGGTCCCATGGCCATGCCGTCTGGGTAGCGGACCCGACCTGTCCAGCCGCATCCGGATGCCGGCGGGCTCCCGCGGGGGGCGCGGTCAGCAGAGCCCTGTGGCTTTCTCGTGGGTGGCGGTGCCACCACTGTAACTACTCGAAGGACGTGTGAGTGTCCTGAGCAGCCCGGTGTGTGTGGGGACGGGGTCGGGGTCGGGCGTGTGGAGCCACCGGGGGTTGCGGGCTCCCGGAGGGCCCTTCAGATGACAAGTCCGGGCGCATCTGAGTGTGACCGATGGCCAGGAGTCTGAGCACGTGCGACACAGCCGTGGGCAGTGTGAGAACTGGTTCGTCTAGGCAGCGATTAGATTTGCGTTTGTTTTTTAGTGTGCGGTACGCCGTTCTAAACTTCATTAAAGCCAACTGGGGAAAAAAGTCATTTGACAAAGGACGTTTCTTAAGGGCTCACGTAAGATACGAAAACATTTCTGGTCTTGCAGACCAACGTTTTGTCATTCGAGGTGGAGAGAGAAGCCCACCTTCTCTGTATTCTCCAGAGGAGAAATTGGCACGAAACATTTTTCTTCGTGATTCGGTTTTTAAAGATAAGTAGTTTCTATTTTCTTTCCCGTCTGTCTCACTCTGCTCCTCCTCAGTGTCACGTAACAACGAGACAGTCCTCACAGACACCGTGATGAAACCGGCTTTGTTTCGGAAGCTCTCTTGGGTCCTGCTTTGCAGGGGATTTATTGGAACCGTGTGGACGTTTGGAATGTGGCAGAAAAGGATTCGTTGCTGCGGAATGGCTCCTCCTGGGTCGTCGCCGTCGGTGCTGGCGGACACGCGCCGACTGGAGGCAGACGCACTGATCTCCCCGCCAGAACGTGCCCGACGGAACGCGAACCCTCCGGAATCCGACCCCTTCATCACGGGAATAAGACGCCCTACGTATTTTGGGGAGGAATTAGGGGCAAATCTAATGTTTTGAAATTTTAATCACAATGTCTGCCTGCCTTTAATGTCACACGTACAGTACACGACCGTGCAGTTCATTGGAGTGAGCCTTTGAAATGTGGGAATGGACGCGGCAAAGTGCAGGGGACCCTGGGTTTCACCTGTGTTCGGAGTCGGCCAGGTCTGCGCCGTGCTCTGGGGACGTGGCTGCAGCAGTGGTGATCTGAGGGACCCTGGGGGCCAGCGCGGAACGGTCGCCGTGTGCACGGAGCTGGCTCAGGGGCGCCGCTGCCCTCGGAAGTGTGCCTGGCTTTGCACGTCAGCTGTTTGTGCCTTGTACTCTGCCTTCGCGTCCCCACGGCTTCAGTGGAGGGGACCCTGCACTTAAAAGTGACTGAAACCAATGACTTAACTCACACGGTTAAACTAGGGGCTCGAGGTAATTACGTCAGAATGGCTGGATCTTATTTCCGCTTCATTTGTGCCTCATCTTAAGAAAACAGTGATCGCCTCTGTCTTTTGATGAACGCGGAGTTTTGAACTGTGGTTTCGAGATGGAGTCTGCAGCTAGTTCAGTGGTTTTCAAAGCTGGCGAACACAGAACCGTTTCTCCTCGTTAAACCCCACTCAGCAGCCCAAACTGTGACGCACGTAACTCAGCAGGAGGGTCACAGCTCCTCCCCGGCCAGATGACATTCGAGACTTTCTGTGGGATCCTGGGAACTTCAGGGTGGGTACGAACCTCAGAGCGTCTGCTGTACGAGGGAGGAGGGCCAGTTCCTTCAAGAGGAAGTGAGTTTTTTGAGAGCCAGTGGCCGTCGAGTAATAAAGGTTGAACCAGAATTCAAACAGCTTCGCTCCGAGCTTGGCCATTTCTGATAAATCTTACTGCACGCTGATGTCACCCTTTAGTCACAGTTCACGCTCGGAAAAATAAGGTGCTTGCCAGATGGAAACGGAAGAACCAGGGAGCCGAGCACGAACAGAAATCACGAGGGTGATGGTTTATTTCTTGCTCATAAAATCTTCTATCACATTACTTCTTAAAGTTGCATCTGTGAATACCTTGAACAGCGATCAATAACGAGTGGCCCACCTCACAGAGCCTCTTTGTGGAGCAGGCTTTGATCTGGGACCACGAGAGCAGGTTATTATCTCATGAAATAAAACGTTTGCTTCGTGTCACCGTAACTGCTACTCACATACTTAGTAAAGAAAATGACAAATGGGTCCCTTTGTGCGGCCAGCTCCTTCACACGCCTCAGAGGTCAAGCTCAGTTTCGCTTCCTCAGGCCATTCAGCGGGGTTCTGCTTGTCATTTTCTGTGATGACACTTGTTCATTTTCTGTAAATGAAATCATCTAGATTTATCCTTTCGTAGATATTTCTTTATCATTCATCTGTCTGCACGTCTGAGCTGCACGCTCCATCAGACCAGCGTCTACGTGTTTCTTTCTGGGCCACTATTGTATCTTTAGCAACTAGTACGTTTCCTGTCACGTGGCAGGCATTCAATATATGGTTATTGTACGAATGAATGAATACATTGCGTAGAGCACTATGTCATGTATCTTAACGTCACCACACGTAACCAGTTTGAGATGCGCAGCGCGTGTGTTTATGTCACGTTCTCACGCTGGTGCTCGGTTTGGAGTTAGACCCGCCGTGTCCCCTCAATGGTCAACGGGAGCTGCCGGGTGGCGTCTAACGTCCGTTTGTGGCGCTTAAATGTGGTCCTGGGGTTCAGCGGCGCAGGCCGTGAGGACCTGCTCAGCCACGTGCAGCCCCGGATCTGCAGTGAGTCCGTGACTAGAGTCTCCAAGCTCTTCCTTCCAGTAGCTTCGACTTTCCAAACGGTTCGGCGACTTTCGTTCTAGGTTTTATTTTTGGCTTTCTCTCCAGTTGCTGCAAAATTACAAGTCAGAATTACAAGGGGAGATCAGACAACATAAGTGGAACGTTTCCCGTCTCCTGGGGTGCGTGGAACTGTGCAGATAGGGACGCACCCAGATTACTGAGTTGTGTTTCGTCGCGGCTCAAAGTTCTTTCCTCGTCGGTTAATCACTGGACTGTCGCTCTACTGAACGCCTGCACGGGCAGCATTGCCGGGGAGGAGCTGTGACCCTCCTGCTGAGTTACGTGTGTCTTCCTCATATTGGAGATATGAGGAAGGTCCCTTCCTTTAGAGAATATACTATCAATGATGAAAATGTCACCCTGAAAACCAGTTACTTGCTTAAGCCAACTAGCATTAAGAATGTGTAATTGCAGTAACTCGGGAATGAACGGTCACTGTGAGCTGGAGTAATGATGGAGGGCTTAACGCGGCTGGCGGGTGGGGGGCTGGGATTTCATCTCAGCTTCGAGGACTGGGCAGTTTGGCGGGGTGATGGCGTTTTCGGGTGCAGGTAGGGGTGGGAGGGCTCCATGCACAAATGCGCAGGCTGCAAACAAGAAAGGAAACGTACAGGAATTTGGTTGACTGTGGTAAAGCCGGCCTCCCGAGCTGCAGAAAGGGACGGGGTAGCGTTTTCGGATGAGAAAAGTTCACGGTGACCTGAAGTGGGCAGCTGTGTCACGCCATGTGCAGCCGAGAAGCATCTTCCGTTCCGCAAGGGATTCGGTGACGTGATGCGGAGTGTGCTTTTCGAAAAACCTGGCAGTGACATGCAGAAGCAATTTTAAAAGGAAAGAGGAGTTAGTTTACCTCTTCCCTAGAATTTCTAGCTTTATAAAAACACGTTAGTCACGCAAAATATCGTTTCTGACTAGAACAATAGATGTATCACACAACTTAAACAGGGCAGGGTGTGTACTGCAGGAACCCCATTGCGGGTGTGTGACCTAGAGACCTTTTGTTTGTGAAGCCGCATCCGGGTAAGCACTTCTTAGCCACCCATTGTCACATGGAAACAAAGTAGGCGAAGACGTCTCTGTGACAGCTGCACGAGATGAAATGTTTTCATTAGGTTTATGGTAATAAACTAAACCCAGAACAAATTCATGAAGTGTGTATGATGGTAGAAGATGAAATGAGAAGCAATCACAGTGACATCGCAGTGGCATTCAAATTGATTAGGGGACAGCGAGCAGGTGACCGCCATCGATCTGCTTCATGCGCACGTGCGGCAGATGCTGTTCAGACACCTCTGAGAACACGTTCTACGCTGACACCCGCAGCCACCAGCTGCGGACGGACTGAAGACTCGGGGTGGGTGCCGGGGTGAGGCGCGTCAGGAGACACGGCCTTCCGAAGGGGCCAGCAGGCGGGTGAGTCGACTTGTCCTTGGATTCCGTTCTGGAACTGCAGTGTCGTGGTTTTGTAAGTGACACCGGAGTCAGCGAGGGTGACTTTGATCCCAGACAGTGGCTTACCCGTCCCGTGGCACAAAGCAGAAACGCGGGCATCATCCCGGTGCGTCATCGTGACCATGGCCCCGGCCGAGCCGTCACCACGTGCTGTTGGCTCGCTCTGCACATAGCACTGCGTCGGCCAGCTGCTCGCTGTCCCCAGCGCCGTCACCTCGTGGAGATGGTGCCCCCTCCTCGTGACGTGTGCCCCGCCGGCCCTGTCCAGTCCCTTCACTGCACAGAGTGGTCGATGGGGGCCAGCGAGCAGGAGTGGCTCACAGGAGCACCTCGTCCTGGAGAGATGCCCGGGGTCTGGCCAGAAGTCACGTGGGGGGTGACACCGGAGTAGGTCAGGGAGCCGAGCACCCAGCAACGTGCTCACTTTCTGTCTGTGACACTTTGCTAGGAAGCGCAGTGCGCGGCCTCTGTGCCCACAGGTGACTCCACGCGCTGACGTATGGGGCGCCGGTGGGAACACAGGTGTGTTTAAGGCGAGCCGGGAGGCCTGCGGAGATGCCGCTGCGCAGGGGACGGCGCTCTGTGGAGGCTAAGCACGTCCCGTCTCCGGGGGGCGGGGGGCAGGCCCCTTACGCTCCGAACGGCTTCTGTTCTCTGCCGCCTTTACGAAAAGAGGGGACTTGGCATCTCCAGGGAGTCGGCTCGGGGGCGGGCCGGCGACATGGGGGCCGCGCTGCTCTGTGCTCCGGCCAGCTGCCATCACGCGAGCACGTGCTGTGCCCCGACACTGGGCCAGGCGCCCGACGCCATCACGATCTCCGTGACAGCACTTTCCTGCCCCTCGTGAGGAGGAGCATGGCGGGAACCCAAGATCCGTAGGCAGGTGACAATGAGGAAGTGGCCCGGCACTGGGTTGGACTGGAACGGGGGGCTCCGGCCCCAGCCTCTTCCCTGTTATCCTGCCTCTCGGCAGAGACGCCCAATAAACTCATTCAGATGCGTTTATGGTAAGAACTTAACCGGAAGCATTTGCAAAGCTGCTCGTGTTCACGGCCCTGTCGTTCTGCCTGAGAGCTCGGTCCTTGCCCTGTGCGTGTTGACGTGACTAGACCATGTGCGGGCTGGAGGGCATCGAACGAAGTCGCGGTGTTTGTTTCAGCCGGAATAGAACAGTCAGAGCTGGGGGGCGGGGCAAGACCACAGAATAATCCCGGTTTTCTCTAAAAATGAAAAACCATACGTATCCGAGCAGTATTGCTGCACATTATGGAGTAAGAACATGAATCACGTATTTGAATAATGATTAAATGTAATTTTCCAAGTTTCCATATTTCCGTAGCCTGCTGCAGAATTAACAGCCTCGTGTTCAGGGCGAGCGCTTTCTGTCTGTAACTGTCCTCAGCATGTAAATCTTGCTGTACTCCTGCCAAATGAGATTTATGTGGATGCATTTCAGATATATGAAAAATGCAGTTAATACTTTTCAGTGTTTCTAAAATCTCCATGTAACCTACAAGTGCTTTTTTGAAACGTACTGGTCGGAGCATAAAAAGACACTAAGAAAACTAGACGCGTTAGCAGAAAATTAACACTGCAGCCGATGATAGTTTTTATTCTGGAGGAGATTGTAAAGTAAATGAAAATGTTTGGTGAATCTTTAATTGTAAGAGGCCATTTATAACTGCTTGTATGACAGTAGCTGTAAATTTATTAGGAGGTGAAAATTGCCAACAGTTGTACCAGCCGGTCTGGCACCGGGGCCGGTGCTCCTGTGAGCATCTGACGCCTGACGACCTGAGGCAGAGCCGAGGTGGTGATGCCGGCGCTGGGAGCGGCCGCGGATACGGATGGAGCTTCGCTCGCTCCCCGCCGCTCACCTCCTGCTGTGCGGCCCGGCTCCTAACAGGCCGGCGTGTACCAGTACTGGTCAGGGGGCTGGGGACCCCCGACTTACAGCACAATGATGAGTGTTGCTGTTAACACAAAGATGATGGTAGCTGGCTGGTCCGCTGAAGGTTTCCTCCCATTAAACGGGGGGGGAACGATCACAGGACCTAGAGTAGCTACAGCAGGTGCCCTGCTCCCGGTGAAGGGAGGGGCACGGAACACGGAAACGCAAGTGACGTTTACAGCCCATTTGTCAGCTTACTGTTAAATGTTCAAGAAAGTGGGTCTTTTGCTTGGAACGCACTTTTCCTCTGCATGCGTTAAATACGTGAATTTACACGTCTATAGATAGTGGGTTCCGGCCAGTGGAAGCAAAGGCTTCTCACAACGTCACTGGGGGCTGTGGTCTGGACGTGTCATCAGACCTGTGACTGTTGGTTGCCCGTGACCTTCACTCAGTCTACGCTGAGCATAAACAATTCGGAGAATGCGTCACTTTTTTCTGACACAGAGAATGATTTCATAAATAGACGTGGGATGTAATTTGCAAAAACAATGAGATGTATTCAGAAGCTCAGTGGGGCTGGAGCTAATGAGAGAGGAAAAAACAAACATAAACAAAAACCTCTGCACATAAATGGCGTTCCAGACGTTAGTTTTAATTAACTTGATGGCGTTTGCCGCGTGGTGCACTGGCTCCTAACTTCTCTTTCAGTGTTGTTGTTGTTGTTTCGTGCTAAGCACAAAGGACCGTTCAGGTCTGCAGCGTCACGGTCACGGCACGGACTTGAGCAAACCGCCCAGGCACCGTTCCTGGCGCCCTGGTCACCCGCTGCACGTGTGTCTGCTGTGTTGTGGACGATGCAGCAGCTCGGTGGGACCCGAGGGCAGCGTAGGCCTGCCGCCACCGACAGGCGACAGGCCCGTCTCTGGCTCAGTTTCCTTGTTTAGAGCTGGGAGTCACAATGTGCTTCCCCCATCGGGTGGCCGGGAGGGTTCCACGATTGTTAAATGCGAGCGCCAAAAGCAGTGTCCAGCAGCCGTCAGAGTTCTGCAGGGAGCCGCTGTTACCGTCCATCGTATGTTAATGGTCACAAATAAGCTTAGAAGTTATTTCCAAGAATGCAAACGTATTTTTTACCGTAAGGCAGGAAGGTTTTGGATGTCCACCTGGATAAGACCTTTTTTTTGCTCATGATTATTTTTCTTCTTTTCCCAAATAATTGACTTTGATCAGTGCTTTTTCGTAAACATGATTTCAAACCTTGAGTCTCAGGTCGAGCCCTTGGCAAATAATGGTTTTAACTGGGGGTGAGAAGTGAAGAATAACTGTTTCTCTTCCTGGTAAATTGTTTCTAGTTGCAGATGATGTGAGTTTGTACACAGCAAATCCTAAAGACCACCCAAAACCTGTTAGAGCCAATCCACGAATTCAGTAAAGTTGCAGGAGACAAATTAACATACAAAATTCAGTAGTATTTCTATACACTAACAATGAATTTTCTGGAAAAGAAAGAAATTGATCCCACTTACAATAGCATCAAAAACCATAAAATATTTAGGGCTAAATTTAACTAAGGAGGCGAAAGATCTCTATTCTGAAACTTACAAGACAAGAGGAAAGAAATCGAAGACACAAGTAAACAGGAAAGTTTCCCATGTTCATGAATCGGAACAATTAACATTGTTAAAATCAACACTACCAAAAGCCATCTATAGATTCAAGGCAATCTGTGTGAAGATTCCAGTGGAATCTTTCAATGGAAGTAGAAAAAACATCCTAAAGTTTATATGGAACCAAAAAAGACCCCGAATAGCCAAAGAAAGCCCGGGAAAGAACGAAGCAGGAGGCAGCCCACTTCCTGATTTCAAGCTGCACAGTAAAGCTATAGTCTTCAAAACAGCACGATACTGGCATAAAAACAGACACCTAGACGACTGGAACGGGATCCAGAGCCCGGAAGTAAACCCCGTCATGCACGGTCAACTCATAATTGACGAACTATGTGACCAAACCTGTGAGACGGGCTGACTCCACCCAGGAAGCCATCGCCACGAATGGACGGGGGTGAGCAGGCTGCTGAGGACGGGAAGTCAGGGCCCTGTAGTCACAGGGTCACTGAGGTTTGGCGCCCCCATGACGGTCCATGTGGTCCCCGAGAAGGGAGCCCAGAACATTCAGTGCAGGAAAGACGGTCCCTTCAGTGAGCAATGTGGGGATAACTGGAAATTCCCGGGAAAGGGATGAAACTGGACCCACGCCTCGCACCGCCGCCAAAAACTAACTCGGTGGATTCAAGCCTTAAACGCAAGACCCGAAACTACGAAACTCCTAGAACACGAGGAATAAACTTCCCCGACGTGGGTCTTGGTGATAATTTTTTTGATCTGATATCTGAAGTACAGGCAACAAAATAAAAAACAAACAAGTGAGACTACATCAAACTCAAAAGCTTCTACACAACAAAAGCCGAAACAAAACAAAAAGCGTCCACTGAGCGAAAAGACGACCTCGGGAGTGGAAAAATGTTTGCAAACCATATTTCTGATAAGGTTAATATCCAAAATACAGAAAGAACTCACACGACTCAAAAACAAACAAAACCAAATAACCCAATCGAAAAAATGGGCAAAGGACGCGAATAGACATTTCTCCGAGGAAGACACACGGAAGGCCGGCGGGCGCACGTGGAGACCCGCTGCGCATCGCAAATCAGAACCGCCACGAGACAGCACCGCACGCCCGTCGGAGAGGCCGTCGCCAAACGAGCGGTGCCGGCACGTGGAGACCGACAGGGAGCCCTCGCGCCCGGCGGCGGGGACCGCGCGCTGGCGGGAGGTTCTCCGGGGAAGCCCAACTGAAACTGCCCCGCGACCCAGCAGTTCCGCTTCTGGGTCTGATCCGGAGGAAAGGAGAACACGAGCTCAGCAGGGGTTCTGCACCCACGTCCGTGGCGGCGTCGCTCACAACAGGCGGGAGCAGCCTCGGTGTCCACCGGTGGCCGGGCGGGTAAAGAAGAAGTCGTGTGCGTGTGTGACACGCACACAGCAGAACATGACCAGCCGTACACGTGAGGAAATGCGGCCATTGGCGACGACGTGGAAGGGCCTTGGAGACATCATGCCGAGTGCGGTAAGCAGGAGAGAAAGACGCGGCACGATCTCACGCGCACGTGAAATCTAAACACCTCAGCTAAGGGTTTGGACCGGGGTTACCGGGGTGCAGGGTGGGGACGGGCTGGAGGAGGGGGCACGAGGTTCGGACTTGCAGCCGTGAGACGCGTGAGCACCGGGCCGTGACGCACAGCCTGGTGACAGCCAGCGCCGCTGTGTGACACACGGGGAGGGGGCTGGCGTAAACCCCAAGAGCTCGCATCACGAGGGGGACATTCTTTCCCTGGACCGTCTCTACACGGGGGGCGGACGTTAGCCGAGCCCGTGGCAGTCACTTCACAGCACGTGTGAACCAGACCGCGTGCCGTGCGCCTCACACTTACATGGCACGTGTGTCTATTGTTTCTCATAAAACTGGAAAATAAACTAAAAACATAAAAAAGAATTTTGGGGCTTTGAGGTTTACCATGGGGTATCAGTGGAATGTAAAGAGCAGGCTGAGACCCGGGGACGAACGTTGAAACCGTGCAGTGGCGCGGGTCGCAGCATGGCGTGAGTCTGACTTGGGGCGAGTATACTTAGGAAGTGCCAGACTTGGAGCTTGCTGATCTTCGTGAAAAACGTTTTCTCCTCAGTCAGATTTAGTCTGCAGGGCATCTTGGCCACAGTGACATGGGACACACAGTCCATACCGATGACCTCCCTCTAAAACGTGAGGGCCACCGTCTGCGTCTCCAGTGACACCATTGTGAGGTCCCACAGGTCCTGAGCACGGGGCTTGGGAGCGAGGCAGAGCCTCTACAGTGTCCTCAGCTCCGTTCGCCCCATCTGGAGCCAGCCTGAAGGTCGGTTACATTTGAATACTTTTACCATGTTAAAATGTCACACCGTTGTAGTTGGAAGTTTTACAATTCTGGCAAATGTCTTATTTACTCTTTGTATTTTTCCCTTTCAGTTCTGTTCTCTTCAGCTACAAAGAAGAAGTTTTTAATCCTAGATGTTGAAACAATTATTACTAATCTGTTTCTTCCTGCTCTCAATTGATTTTCTTTCAAAAAGGATTTTTGTATTTTCTTTTGCCTCTGTTGTCATGACATACATTGTACTCTAAGCTCTTCTTACCAAGTTACATTGTTTGTCCTTAAATCATCTTAGATTTGCTCCCAATAGCAAATTTATTATTTACTTGATGCCATTTGTGACATCAACTTATCACGTTTATTCACTCCATTTTTAAATAGTTCTTATTAGTAAGAAATTCTTAAATCTAGCTGTCATGTCCTGAAGGACTTCGGGATCCTGCCACACCACGGACTTAGACAGGAAAGCACGGTGATTTGCCGCATCCAATGCCGGCGCCTGGGGATGGGCTGTCTTCGGGCACGGCTGGAACCAGGTGCTGAAAGGGCATCGTCGCCACCTGGTTTCTTTCTGAATAGTCCTCAGATTTGCTAAATCATCCCCAGAGCCGTGCGGTCATTAGACACGGCCTCCATCGTCTCCCGTGCAGATCTGTCGCCAGGAAGATCTCTGCCTTCTCCTGGATGGAACGGTGCCATCGGTCCAAGGACCTAGGGTTAAACGGCTTCTCACAGGTGTCGCATGAAGGGCTGGGCCTCGCTCAGACGTCCACTGCAAAAGCTGTGCCTTTCCAATGACGCCTCGTTGCAGATGGAGGGTTTCCAGCAGTTCCCCAGCAACCCGGCTGGGCTCTAGGTCTAGGACTGGACAGAGCTGCATTAGCAAAGGCCAGGCTTTCCTGTGACATGTGGCGTGTGGATGTGACTATGGCGAGCGTCGCTCCTGTGAGGGGAACTCTCAGAGTTTACTCTCAGTAACTTTCATACACGTCCGTGTAATGACACGTACACCCTAACACACCATAATGCGCAGTGATATTCCAGGAATACCTTGTGCCTTTTGGACATCCTGATCTGGTTTTGGTTGTGGTGTTACCTTCTTGCATTTGGTGTGTCATGAATGTGTTTGTAACACCTGTGGTAATCGTCAGCTGTCTTCGGTTGGTGAAGGTGGCCGACTCCTGTTTTGTCACGATGCATTCATTCTGTGACAGTCTGAATGGCCTGTGGATTTAGACTTTGGGGAATCACATTCCAGCTTTGCTGCTTAATCTCCCTGAGTGTCTGTCGTCAGAAAACGTGAGCGCGGCGTTATGGCGACTAAACCACAGACCGCGATGGTGAGCTGCGGACTCGGCATGGTGCGGCTCGTTCTCCTGCTCAGGTGTCCCCGGGCCCCGCCGGCCGCCCTTCTGTTTTGAATATTTGAATTCTTAACAGTTTCCGCTTCGTCAGTGGAACAAACGTCTAAGGTACAAACCTGATTCGGGTCAAAAAGTTTATTATTTTAGACGAATCTCAGTGCTCGAGCGACGTGAAATGTCTTGTTTGTCGCTGTCTTCTGCTTTATCCAGGAAGCTTCCTCCGCAATGTGCTTTGTGTGTCGGTCGATTTGTTTGCAGTTGAGAAACCTCCATTTACGTTGAGACGCCGCAGCTGCCCAAGCGATAGCAGAACAGACCGGGGCTGTTTTCTGGAGCCCGCAAACTCCAAACGCCGAGAAGACCGAGCTTTCACGGAGGGGCGTCCCGGGCCCAGCCCTTGGTCCAGACGCCCTTGTCGTCGGCACAGACGCGTCAGGGCTCGGAAATAGTCCTTGTCTGAGCGGCTGTGGAAAGTCAGGAAGAAAAAGGTGTGAAAGCAGACGGTGGCTTGTGGTCATAGTCTTAACGACTCCGACGGTTCGCTGGAAAGGGCGTCCCTCCCGGTCAAGCTCGACGCGAGAGGCGGGACGGAATCTGGAGGTGACGTGCCCACGAGGGAGGCGAAGGCCCCCGTGGCTCCCTGTCCTCTCTGAGATGCCGTGGGGCTCGGGGCGGGGGAGACACACGGTCCTCGGGCCAAACATCCATGAGGAGCACGGCGGGGTCTGATGGCGGGACGGCCCGGTCGATGCCGCTGCTGAGGGCGGGGCGCAGGCGCCACCCAGACGCCCAGCTCGCCTCCCCTCGTGACCCGCCCCTCGTCGCCTCTGTTTGCTGCGGAATCAGAGGGTTTTCAGAGAAAACGATACTTTGATTTCTAGGTTTATTATGTGATAAGATTAGAGTTATCAATAGTTATAACCAAAGACATGATCGTTAGCGGATCCTAGACTGGAAAGGGTGCTCCGTGGCTTCTAGATCCCTCCGGACGCACAGGGTACGTGGTGCGCCCTGTGCGCCGAGGGCTGCGGGACGCTCGGCGGGCGCGTGTTCGGCCGGCGGCAGCAGAACCGACGGTCGAAGTTCTTCCCCGTGCGCTGTGTCACTGTGCCTCCTCCACGTCACACACGGTGACACCCGCGTGGATGGAAGCGCAGCCTGTGGACGACCCGAAGGAATTATTTTTAAATGTGCGCCGTCGTCAGCCTCCGGGACCGCCGGCGAGCCACAATCCCTTTCTGTCTAATCCCGCAGAAGGGGATTTTCACCAGATTGAACTGATAGAACTTGGATTTAAGGTCATAGGACGGTGATTTCGTTTACGTTTCTAAAGGCAGGGCGACCTCTGCACGGAGCGGTTTTCCGTGTTTGACGTCTCGCTGAGCCACCCCGAGCCGGGGTGAGCCACACGCCGTGTCGGCGCTGGGACCGTGTGCGGGCCGCCCGCGCTAACCCCCGACGGGCGTCTCCTGGCACGGGCGCACCCCGCAGAGCAGGCCGGGCGGGCCGGACTTGCAAGCGCCCCGGGCTGGTTCGAAATTCGGGTTTTATCCTGGAACCGCGGCACGGAGGGTTTCCGCCAGGTACTGTCACCTGCTGCCCGTGCTGTCCCCTGTTCTCAGTGACCGCAGCCGCCCAGGACGGGGACACGGCGGCGGGATTAACCGACGCACGTCATTTCCCGGCAAACGTGACAGAAAACTACCTCATGTTTGACGCACCGAGTTTCCGGGATGTATTTCAGGGTTTTGGTTGTTGGGTTTCTTAGCTTAGGAAACTGTTTAAAACATAGTAATGGCGAATCTCTCTTGTTTCTCTGGACGCAATTCCCATTTTGGACCAGGCGTTGGAAATCGTCAGCGCGATTTAGACAGATCCTAGTGTGTGGTGAATGCGATCGTGAGTACGTTTGGTTGCTTGGGCTAAATTTAAGCACGATTTTCTTTAACGACTGCATCGAAATCTAAGGCTGAAAGAAGTTTATAATTCTAGCTTGACACACTTCCTCTTAAGACTAATGAACCTACACAATTTGTGTACCTTCCAGGAAAAAAAAAAGGAGAAATAAGTCGGATCAGTGAATTCAGCGATGTGACTATAAAAGCTTATTTTGCTATAGCATTTGCAACAGTATTCTGTAACCATGCAGATTTAATTCCCCGAAATTATAGTTTGGACATTTGCTTTCAGTCTTGTGTGTTAAAACTTCAGAAAAGCTGGTCACTCAGAGCTGCCTTTATGAGCCGCCAGAGCACGTCCCACGTGCCTGTCCCGAAGGCAGCTCTGTAATGCCCGCCACCATTAACGGGGTGACCACACCTGCTTATGTTGTTATCTGGCCAAACTAACAGGATTCTAATTTTAATTGAGTTTTGAGACTTCTGCTGAGATTTGATACTTGAAACACTGAAAAATGCAGTAAGTTATTGGACATTTTTTTCTAAAGGACCTAAAATTATATGATCATAATCTCTTATTTCTCTAGATAAAATTATTCCAAAAAGTCCTAGCAAGATGGATGCCTTTGGAAAAATTTACATAAGCTTTAAGAACCACAATTGGGTTAGAAAGAACAATAGTTTTTTTTAATCAAAAGTATTGATTGCAATATTTTTTTAAAAATGTATCTGTCTACTCATCCGTCCACCCATCCAGTGTCCCTAAGGAGTTCAAGCCCCCCCCCCCACCCGACAACAAGAAGAAAAAGGGTGGGAAACAGTCGTCTCTCAATCTCATGCTCTTAATTCATCCTCTTCATGACCAGATTCTGGGACTAGAACGGGCTGTCGGAAATGCAGATTTCCTGAGGCAGTTGTTAGTAAGTGACACAAAGCACCACGATTTCTTTAAACCAAGTGTTTTCCAGAATGTGGGAGGAAACCTCAGAACCGCAGTGCCAGTCTGCTCGCTCCACGCTTGCTGTTCTAGCCTCAGAACCCGGGAGGGACCTGGTACCGCGGGAAGCCCTTCCCGGTCCTGTGATGTCCCCGTTTCTGAGTGCCATCTGGGCAGGAAGGCAGGGGCCCGCCGGGAGGATGGTGCGCTGGCTTTGCAGGTGCCGCCCCGCGGTGCGTGCCGCAGAGGCCTCACTGTCCCCAGGCTGTCCTTGCTGTCCGCTGACCCTCCCTGCTCCAGGAGGCACGAAAGCGAGAATACGCATGACAGCTCTGTGACCTCTGCCATCCGCTCACTTTGAGCCGTGGCTGGCGCACGGCACAGAGCTCGCTGGCTGGCACGGTGTGGCATCGCCAGCTCGGCCCTGGCTCTCTGGGCCGACGGAGTGGCTAGAACCTGTGGCTCGTCACCGTTTCGAGTTTGGATGTAGCAAACACCAGCGGCTGCGGTGCGGGGAACACCTCTTAGTAGACTGACAGTGACTCGAAACGTCACGTGTGATCTTAGAAATCTAAGTCACTGAAGCTGTGTCACGTCCCCACGGAGCAAAGCAGGCAGCAGGGGCGGGGTGGCGTGTGTTTTGCGTCAGGCACCAGCTCAGCAGCTGACTTCTCTGGGAGCAGGCAGCGGGCCCCTGGTTTGCAGGGCACCTGTCCGCTGCACCCCCATCCGCGTGCTTGCTGTGGGCCCATCGGCGTGTAGCACGAGGTTCGCCTGGCTCCGTGCCCGCCCCGTCGCGCCCCGTGCGCGGAGTTAGAGTAATCCCTGGTCGATTTCGTGCTTCCGTGGTTTAACGGCCTCCGGTGCCGCTAGTAGATCCGGTTCGCGTGTTTTCGGACAGAGAAGATGCCCTGGGAGAAAATGGCAGCTAGTGAGCAAGGCCGGGTCCGGCTTCCTTCTCACCGGAATTGGAGGAAAGCTGGAAATATGACTCCAGCGGGGCTGACTCCTCTCTTCCCAGGGTGTGACAGGGTGGCGTTCGTGGGGTCGGTGATGTGCTCAGCACAGTTCTGTGCTCGTCCCCACCTGAGCTGGCATCTCTCTTGGCTTTGCTTTAAGCGCAGCGAGCTGTAATTAGCCAACAGCATGGAGCTTGATTAAAATGTCACATTTTAGAAATTTATGGCCCTCTTCTGGGCCTCCGTGCAAGTGAGCGACTCAGAATTCGACTCGACCTACGTGTGGTAGAGGTAGTCACTCCCTAAAGAAAGGGGACTTTCTTCCTGGGGGGTTCCAGAGTTTCCAGCAGCTTCCTTCTAACGCACATGTCAGTGGTTTGTGAAAATGAAACGCAAACCATTAAGTGGATTTTGATTGCTTTTTTTTTTTTTAAACAAAAGCTATCGAATTTCTCTCCCTGATTATTCGAAGTCAGTAGTAATGAAGCTAAGGATGAAAGGGAAGCCTGCTGTCCGCTGGCTCTGAGTCTCCCGCTGGGGAAGCCGGAGGGGCCGCAGCGGCTGAGGCGCAGGACCAGCCTCCCGTCCCTCCCCAACGCCGTCCCTGCCAT
>NW_024349803.1:26020961-26029803 GCF_902729225.1 Pteropus medius | reverse complement strand
GGATCCTGCCACACCACGGACTTAGACAGGAAAGCACGGTGATTTGCCGCATCCAATGCCGGCGCCTGGGGATGGGCTGTCTTCGGGCACGGCTGGAACCAGGTGCTGAAAGGGCATCGTCGCCACCTGGTTTCTTTCTGAATAGTCCTCAGATTTGCTAAATCATCCCCAGAGCCGTGCGGTCATTAGACACGGCCTCCATCGTCTCCCGTGCAGATCTGTCGCCAGGAAGATCTCTGCCTTCTCCTGGATGGAACGGTGCCATCGGTCCAAGGACCTAGGGTTAAACGGCTTCTCACAGGTGTCGCATGAAGGGCTGGGCCTCGCTCAGACGTCCACTGCAAAAGCTGTGCCTTTCCAATGACGCCTCGTTGCAGATGGAGGGTTTCCAGCAGTTCCCCAGCAACCCGGCTGGGCTCTAGGTCTAGGACTGGACAGAGCTGCATTAGCAAAGGCCAGGCTTTCCTGTGACATGTGGCGTGTGGATGTGACTATGGCGAGCGTCGCTCCTGTGAGGGGAACTCTCAGAGTTTACTCTCAGTAACTTTCATACACGTCCGTGTAATGACACGTACACCCTAACACACCATAATGCGCAGTGATATTCCAGGAATACCTTGTGCCTTTTGGACATCCTGATCTGGTTTTGGTTGTGGTGTTACCTTCTTGCATTTGGTGTGTCATGAATGTGTTTGTAACACCTGTGGTAATCGTCAGCTGTCTTCGGTTGGTGAAGGTGGCCGACTCCTGTTTTGTCACGATGCATTCATTCTGTGACAGTCTGAATGGCCTGTGGATTTAGACTTTGGGGAATCACATTCCAGCTTTGCTGCTTAATCTCCCTGAGTGTCTGTCGTCAGAAAACGTGAGCGCGGCGTTATGGCGACTAAACCACAGACCGCGATGGTGAGCTGCGGACTCGGCATGGTGCGGCTCGTTCTCCTGCTCAGGTGTCCCCGGGCCCCGCCGGCCGCCCTTCTGTTTTGAATATTTGAATTCTTAACAGTTTCCGCTTCGTCAGTGGAACAAACGTCTAAGGTACAAACCTGATTCGGGTCAAAAAGTTTATTATTTTAGACGAATCTCAGTGCTCGAGCGACGTGAAATGTCTTGTTTGTCGCTGTCTTCTGCTTTATCCAGGAAGCTTCCTCCGCAATGTGCTTTGTGTGTCGGTCGATTTGTTTGCAGTTGAGAAACCTCCATTTACGTTGAGACGCCGCAGCTGCCCAAGCGATAGCAGAACAGACCGGGGCTGTTTTCTGGAGCCCGCAAACTCCAAACGCCGAGAAGACCGAGCTTTCACGGAGGGGCGTCCCGGGCCCAGCCCTTGGTCCAGACGCCCTTGTCGTCGGCACAGACGCGTCAGGGCTCGGAAATAGTCCTTGTCTGAGCGGCTGTGGAAAGTCAGGAAGAAAAAGGTGTGAAAGCAGACGGTGGCTTGTGGTCATAGTCTTAACGACTCCGACGGTTCGCTGGAAAGGGCGTCCCTCCCGGTCAAGCTCGACGCGAGAGGCGGGACGGAATCTGGAGGTGACGTGCCCACGAGGGAGGCGAAGGCCCCCGTGGCTCCCTGTCCTCTCTGAGATGCCGTGGGGCTCGGGGCGGGGGAGACACACGGTCCTCGGGCCAAACATCCATGAGGAGCACGGCGGGGTCTGATGGCGGGACGGCCCGGTCGATGCCGCTGCTGAGGGCGGGGCGCAGGCGCCACCCAGACGCCCAGCTCGCCTCCCCTCGTGACCCGCCCCTCGTCGCCTCTGTTTGCTGCGGAATCAGAGGGTTTTCAGAGAAAACGATTGATTTCTAGGTTTATTATGTGATAAGATTAGAGTTATCAATAGTTATAACCAAAGACATGATCGTTAGCAGATCCTAGACTGGAAAGGGTGCTCCGTGGCTTCTAGATCCCTCCGGATGCACAGGGTACGCGGCGCGCCCTGTGCGCCGAGGGCTGCGGGACGCTCGGCGGGCGCGTGTTCAGCCGGCGGCAGCAGAACCGACTGTCGAAGTTCTTCCCCGTGCGCTGTGTCACTGTGCCTCCTCCACGTCACACACAGTGACACCCGCGTGGATGGAAGCGCAGCCTGTCGACAACCCGAAGGAATTATTTTTAAATGTGCGCCTGTCGCCAGCCTCCGGGACCGCCGGCGAGCCACGATCCCTTTCTGTTTAATCCCGCGGAAGGGGATTGTCACCAGATTGAACTGATAGAACTCGGATTTAAGGTCATAGGACGGTGATTTCGTTTACGTTTCTAAAGGCAGGGCGAGCTCTGCACGGAGCGGTTTTCCGTGTTTGACGTCTCGCTGAGCCACCCCGAGCCGGGGGAAGCCACACGCCGTGTCGGCGCTGGGACCGCGTGCGGGCCGCCCGCGCTAACCCCCGACGGGCGTCTCCTGGCGCGGGCGCACCCCGCAGAGCGGGCCGGGCGGGCCGGACTTGCAAGCGCCCCGGGCTGCTTCGTAATTCGGGTTTTATCCTGGAACCGCGGCACGGAAGGTTTCCGTCAGGTACCCTCACCTGCTGCCCCTGCTGCCCGTGCTGTCCCCTGTTCTCAGTGACGCAGCCGCCCAGGACGGGGACACGGCAGCGGGATTAACCGACGCACGTCATTTCCCGGCAAACGCGACAGAAAACTACCTCATGTTTGACGCACCGAGTTTCCGGGATGTATTTCAGGGTTTTGGTTGTTGGGTTTCTTAGCTTAGGAAACTGTTTAAAACATAGTAATGGCGAACCTCTCTTGTTTCTCTGGACGCAATTCCCATTTTGGACCAGGCGTTGGAAATCGTCAGCGTGATTTAGACAGATCCTAGCGCGTGGTGAATGCGATCGTGAGTACGTTTGGTTGCTTGGGCTAAATTTAAGCACGATTTTCTTTAACGACTGCATCAAAATCTAAGGCTGAAAGAAGTTTATAATTCTAGCTTGACACACTTCCTCTTAAGACTAATGAACCTACACAATTTGTGTACCTTCCAGGAAAAAAAAAAGGAGAAATAAGTCGGATCAGTGAATTCAGCGATGTGACTATAAAAGCTTATTTTGCTATAGCATTTGCAACAGTATTCTGTAACCATGCAGATTTAATTCCCCGAAATTATAGTTTGGACATTTGCTTTCAGTCTTGTGTGTTAAAACTTCAGAAAAGCTGGTCACTCAGAGCTGCCTTTATGAGCCGCCAGAGCACGTCCCACGTGCCTGTCCCGAAGGCAGCTCTGTAATGCCCGCCACCATTAACGGGGTGACCACACCTGCTTATGTTGTTATCTGGCCAAACTAACAGGATTCTAATTTTAATTGAGTTTTGAGACTTCTGCTGAGATTTGATACTTGAAACACTGAAAAATGCAGTAAGTTATTGGACATTTTTTTCTAAAGGACCTAAAATTATATGATCATAATCTCTTATTTCTCTAGATAAAATTATTCCAAAAAGTCCTAGCAAGATGGATGCCTTTGGAAAAATTTACATAAGCTTTAAGAACCACAATTGGGTTAGAAAGAACAATAGTTTTTTTTAATCAAAAGTATTGATTGCAATATTTTTTTAAAAATGTATCTGTCTACTCATCCGTCCACCCATCCAGTGTCCCTAAGGAGTTCAAGTGGAGCTTCCGGCAAGAAGAAAAAGGGTGGGAAACAGTCGTCTCTCAATCTCATGCTCTTAATTCATCCTCTTCATGACCAGATTCTGGGACTAGAACGGGCTGTTGGAAATGCAGATTTCCTGAGGCAGTTGGTTAGTAAGTGACACAAAGCACCACGATTTCTTTAAACCAAGTGTTTTCCAGAATGTGGGAGGAAACTTCAGAACCGCAGTGCCAGTCTGCTCGCTCCCGCGCTTGCTGTTCTGGCCTCAGAACCTGGGAGGGACCTGGTACCGCGGGAAGCCCTTCCCGGTCCTGCGATGTCCCCGTTTCCGAGTGCCATCCGGGCAGGAAGGTGGGGGCCCGCCGGGAGGATGGTGCGCTGGCTTTGCAGGCGCCGCCCCGCGGTGCGTGCCGCGAAGGCCTCACTGTCCCCGGGCTGTCCTCGCTGTCCGCTGACCCTCCCTGCTCCAGGAGGCACGAAAGCGAGAATACACATGATAGCTCTGTGACCTCTGCCATCCGCTCACCTTGAGCCGTGGCTGGCGCACGGCACAGAGCTCGCTGGCTGGCACGGTGTGGCGTCGCCAGCTCGGCCCTGGCTCTCTGGGCCGACGGAGCGGCTAGAACCTGTGACTCGTCACCGTTTCGAGTTTGGATGTAGCAAACACCAGCGGCTGCAGTGCGGGGAACACCTCTTAGTAGACTAGCAGTGACTCGAAACGTCACGTGTGATCTTAGAAATCCAAGTCACCGAAGCTGTGTCACGTCCCCACGGAGCAAAGCAGGCAGCAGGGGCGGGGTGGCGTGTGTTTTGCGTCAGGCACCAGCTCAGCAGCTGACTTCTCTGGGGGCAGGCAGCGGGCCCCTGGTTTGCAGGGCACCTGTCCGCTGCACCCCCATCCGCGTGCTTGCTGTGGGCCCATCGGCGTGTAGCACGAGGTTCGCCTGGCTCCGTGCCCGCCCCGTCGCGCCCCGTGCGCGGAGTTAGAGTAATCCCTGGTCGATTTCGTGCTTCCGTGGTTTAACGGCCTCCGGTGCCGCTAGTAGATCCGGTTCGCGTGTTTTCGGACAGAGAAGATGCCCTGGGAGAAAATGGCAGCTAGTGAGCAAGGCCGGGTCCGGCTTCCTTCTCACCGGAATTGGAGGAAAGCTGGAAATATGACTCCAGCGGGGCTGACTCCTCTCTTCCCAGGGTGTGACAGGGTGGCGTTCGTGGGGTCGGTGATGTGCTCAGCACAGTTCTGTGCTCGTCCCCACCTGAGCTGGCATCTCTCTTGGCTTTGCTTTAAGCGCAGCGAGCTGTAATTAGCCAACAGCATGGAGCTTGATTAAAATGTCACATTTTAGAAATTTATGGCCCTCTTCTGGGCCTCCGTGCAAGTGAGCGACTCAGAATTCGACTCGACCTACGTGTGGTAGAGGTAGTCACTCCCTAAAGAAAGGGGACTTTCTTCCTGGGGGGTTCCAGAGTTTCCAGCAGCTTCCTTCTAACGCACATGTCAGTGGTTTGTGAAAATGAAACGCAAACCATTAAGTGGATTTTGATTGCTTTTTTTTTTTTTAAACAAAAGCTATCGAATTTCTCTCCCTGATTATTCGAAGTCAGTAGTAATGAAGCTAAGGATGAAAGGGAAGCCTGCTGTCCGCTGGCTCTGAGTCTCCCGCTGGGGAAGCCGGAGGGGCCGCAGCGGCTGAGGCGCAGGACCAGCCTCCCGTCCCTCCCCAACGCCGTCCCTGCCATGAGCCGCCACTTCTGCAAACGGCGGGCGTGCCTTCCAGCTGTCCGCCATTGGACGCGCCGTGGGACTCGCCTCAGCCCGTGGCCTGCAGAGAAGGGACAGGGCCGGTTCTGAATCTAGGCCGGAAGAGGCCGCGTACGCCCCACAGCCCCCGACCGTTGAAGGGGAGGGTCTTCCCCTGGGAAGTGGCCATCCCCACACGAGGCTGGCCACCCAGGGTCCAGCTCAGCTGGACGTACAGCGCATGTTCAGGTGTTTGCACGACCTCTCTCTCGACCAGCCGACCAGCACCCAGCTGGCCCAGAGACCTGTGATGCAGCGTGGTCCCTTGTCACCACCAGGATTCCGTGGTCCTCAGGTAGACAGCAGCAGTGGACTCATGCGGAAGTGTGACTGTGTGTGCACAGACAGATCCAACCTCGTACAGACACGTAAATTATTCACTTTGGGGGTAGATAGCTTAAGGATTTAGCACACTAAAAAAAGGAATGTGTTTTAGGGGTGCTGGGAGCAGAAAGTCTCCCCATCGAATTATGAATAAGGACAGAGCCCCCCGCGACACTAAGACACTGGCCCGGCTGAGGAGCAGGTGGCTCATTAGAGTGAACTCATTCGTGGCTCTCTCCTGCCAGGAGCGGCCAAGGCCCTCGTGTGAAGACGGAATCCGCCGTCCTCACTGGACTGAGCACCAGGGGGCTTGGTAAGGGGCTTGAGCAGCTCATGGAGTGACTGGGGAGACTCAGGAAACTCGTCTCAGCTTCCAGGAGGGGTCTCTGAGCCGTTGCAGGGCTGGGCCCCCGAGGCAGCCACGGCCCAGCCCACACTGCGAGGGGCTGCCCTGAGCGCCATGTCCAGAACCCCCAGCCCAGGGAGCGAGCCGCCCAGCGATGGGGGACGCGGGACGTCGGTGCCCGCAGCCTGGCTGCAGTGCTGCCGCGTGCCGGCCACTGGCAGAGGCACGGGGGGACAGCAGGAGATGAGACAGAGACCCCCGTCCTCACGGACCTTGCTGTCCTGAGTGCCAGACCGACTCAGACTGTCCTAGAACTAAGTGACGGAGATTTACTTATACAGGGCCTGGGGCGTGCGGACCGGGGACACAGCCAGGCCACAGCCCACAGGTGTCCGGAGGAGAAAGGCGAGCGGAGTGACGGCAGCAGACGCACATTCCCGAGGGCGGCCGGTCCTGTGTTCCCAGCCTCAGGACTGGTCCAGGACGGTCACAAGTCAGATGTCTGGGCGCCTGGGTGGGGGATGCCAGGTGGCCTGGAAACGTGAGGGCCAGGTCTGTACCTCAGACCACCTTCCGCCAATTCCTCCTCCCCGCACCCTGCACCTGCAGCAACGCAGGTGTTACTTCTTTCTATATCAGCTTGGGGTTTTTGTCTGTTTAAGATTCTACATCTAAGTGAGATTATATGGTATTTGCCTTTGACTTATTTCACTTAGTGTAATGCCCTCGATGTCCATCCATGTTGTCACAAGTGACAAGATTTTATTATTTTTATGGCTGAATAGTTCGTGTGTGTGTGTGTGTGTGTGTGCACGTGTGTAAACAGTCATGTTTTCTTTATCCATTCACCAACTGATGGACGCTTAGGTGGTCTGCATGCCTTGGCTGCCGTATATAATGCTGCAGTGAACACGGGTACAGAGACCTTTCAGATAGTTTGGGTGTTTTTGGCTCCTTTGGACGTGTTCCCAGAAGTGGAGTTGCTGGGTCACATGGCAGTTCTATTGTAACTGTCCGAGCATCCTCCACATTGCTTTCCATAGTGGCCACTCTAGTCTACACCCCCACGTCTTCGTTGCTTTTAAACCTAAAAATGAGTTTGTCATGTGTCTTCATCAGATGGCGTTCAAAACCCTCTCTCTACAAGATTAATAAATTCTTGCACTTGTTATTATTTAGGAGACATGATCAGTTTATTAAGTCAGGTGGATTTCATCCCATTACTTAAGTTCATTCCGTGATGTCAGAGTTGATTTCCGGGCCATTAAAGTCATTTCTGTTTGCGCGTCTGTGTCATGGTCACTTTCGCAGAAGACGAGTGTTAGACCGGATTCCCTGGAGACGGAGCTGAGACCGGACTGGAGAGTCAGGACCGAAGCCCGGGGAGCTGATCCCAGGAGACGCTGCATGTGGAGTCCCGTTCAGAGGCTGGGAAGCGTTGGCGGGGGGCTTCACACGGTGACCTACCCCGGGGTGGGACGAGGCCAGTCGGCCGAGCTTGCTCAGGGCCCCCTGGCCAGAAGTGTCTGGGCCGTCGGCTCAGCTAGGCCCAAGGACTCCCGCTCCGAGGGTCATTTTAACGTAATCAGCCCTGAAAACCCACCTGCCGTCTTAGGCCGTCGTGGGGGTTCCTAGCCAGTGCTCCACGAAGCCCCCGAAACGTGTGCAGACACGTGCCGCGCCCTCGTGTGTGTGCGTGTGCGCGCGTGTGCGCGTGCGAGAGAGAATGCACTTCATCTTGAGGAGGGTCTGTTGCTCCGTCGTCTTCCGGAAAGGTCAGACGCGCGGGCCTCTGGGGAAGCGCGCGGCCTTTCTCGCGCTGGGGACTTGGAGCAAAGCCTCGTGCAGTGCCTTGCTGAGCACCGTGAGGTGACGGGCAGCTGGAGAGGGACAGGGCCGGGGCAGCCACGCGGGGTCGGCCGCCGCAGTATGGACACCTTCTGACAGGGTGCCCCGGGAATCCCACTAACTCGTCCTTTTCAATTCTCAGATGTCCAGAAAGCACCGTATGTTGGGACTGCCCAGATCGGGGACCGTCCAGGGCTGGAGCCAGTAGCCACGTGTGGCTGCCGAGTGCTTGAAGTGTGGCCAGTGTCACGTGTAGAAATGATCGCATTTTAGAGATAGATGTGTTATTCCATATAATACATGTTTTTAATTGTTTTTCACATTTTTAGCTGTTGCCTTTTTCTCTTTTAATGAAGGTTCCAGAAAACTTCATCCACATGGCTCTCGCATTTCTATGGGACAGCACTCCTCCAGTACCAGCAAAGACCCTGTCCTTCTGGACCTTCGGTTCTGGTGGAAGGAACGAGACAGCCAGCCCTAAACCCACCGCAGAATTATCAGTGTGGCGGGAGGTGACGCGTAGCATGGGGGACGTGGAGTCGAAGTCAGGGGGGCTGGGGAGGGAGCAAGACCTGACTGGTCAAGAGGTGAGGGAGGCAGCCAGGAGGAGCCTGGAGTTTGAAAACTGAGCCATGGGTGGGGGCAGGCGGTGGGTGTGGAGGACATGTTAATTGGGGGTGCTAAAAGAGGGGTGCAAGGGCTGGTTGGGGAAGAGTATCTTGGGGCAGGGCCAAGATCCAAAAGGGTGCATGTGGGGCACGTGGGGAGTGGCGGGCACAGGCCATGGAGTGGGTCAGCGGTGGGGGCCGGTGGCGGGGACAGAGTAGAGGCTCACAGGCCTGGGGGTGGCCACCTGTCTGACTTGCTTGAAGAAGGACGGAGATCAAGGGCTGGCACAGAGGGGCTGAAGGGGGTGCAGTCGGGAGGCA
>NW_024349803.1:25912030-26020349 GCF_902729225.1 Pteropus medius | reverse complement strand
AGTCGGGAGGCGGTCGGGGCACAGGAAGTGCGTGGGGACACCGACGTTGATTGGGTGAAATGGTGACCCCTGGGGTGTGAGAGCCAAAGTGGCACGCGTTGACCTGCCACCTGGCTGGCAGAGAGGCAGGCGGGGAGCAGGAGTCCCGCGTGCGGGCTCCGTGCGGTGCAGGTGGCCGAGGACGGCGGCTCAGACCGGGAGAGTGGCAGCGGAGCTTCTCAGAAGGCGTCGGACCTCCAGATCACTCAGGTCCCCAGACGAATGCCGGCCCCCCAGCCCCTCGTCTGCACGCGAGGACAGCCGAGAGCAGGCTCACATTGCTGCCAGGTCCCCCACCGGAACTGTGGCGCTGACTTCTTGGCCGTTTGCATACAGACGTGAGCTCTGTGCGTTTGATCCCAACACGAGCTTTGAGTTATGTGTTCAGTGGTTTCCTGGAAGATGATTGTTCGCAGGAGTCGGGAGCTTTGCATGTCTGATTATTAGATACGCACTTCCTGTTGGGTGTCTCTGTGGAGACTCACCGGCCGGACGGCAGTGACGAATGTTCGTGAAGCAGCAGCTGGTCCCAGGCCGTCCCCCCGTCGCGAACATACTTCCCTCGTTCGTCTTCATTTTTAACCTCTCTGGCACGCTCTCCCCCTCCGTGGCGTTGTATGTGAAATGACCACGTGCCGTGCTTCGTGCTCTCGCTTGCACGTGTCTGTCGCTGAACTGACGGTCGCGTGTGCGCAGACGGCCTCCCAGAACCTGCTGTGCATCGTTGCCGGTTCCATAGGAACCTGAAAACCGGAGCAAAGGCTCGCAGCGCGGCTCGCCGGCCACAGGTGTCTCTGTGGCGAGGTCTTGGATGGCGGCTTTGTGCTGAGAGGGTCTGTGCTTTCAAAGGAAATTCCCCTGGTGTTTAGACTCAAAAGGGGCAGAAGCGGGTGAAAGGAAGAAGCCGCCCCCTGAGGTCGGCCAGCACGCCCCTGCCCTGGTGCCCGGCGAGGTGAATTCCTGATGTTTACAGTGGACCATAGGGTTCTGTTCATGCTCCTGAAACTGCTGACGGGCATCGCCCCACAATCCTGTTGCCACGTAGGGCCCCAAACCCGGGGCCGTCCTTCATTCCAGGGCTTATGTGACTCACGGATTACTTTTTCATGACTGGACAATCCAAGCTTAGAGTGAACGACACATTTGTTCAAACGCTTTAGGAAACACGGCCAGATACACCAGTGAGTGGAAGCAGGATGCCTGTCGGACAGCTTGCCTTTGGGGGCAGAATCGAGTGGTTGGCAAGGCGGTGGCCTCCATGCCACCAGACCCGGGGCCTGACACGCCCTCCCCCCACCTCACACCTGCGGAGCCTCGATCAGGATGCCGAGCGTCGCTGACCTGCTCCCTCAGCTGCGGAGATCGTAACCTCGCCTCGCAGGGTCACCGTGAGCGTGGAGGGGAGCACCGCTCCGTGCGTGAGCTTCGGACTGCTGCATGAGACACTTGCTGGGCGCTTGGTATCCTAACAGGACAGCCGTTTCGTCATCCCACAGAGGTACAGGTGGGCTCACTGAGCTCTTCCTCGAAGGTCCTGGGACCGACTGGTTCCAGGCTTGCCTGGCCTTGTCACAGTTTGCTTCCCTGTGGTTGCAGGACTGAGACCCTGGTCTCCTAGCTGGCTCTGGCTGGGAGACTGGTCAGCTCTGAGGCCGCCTTTCTCCTCGGCCGCGGCCACTCACCTTCAGCACCAGGGCCAGTTCCTGACCCCTCCGCTGCCTGCCGCAGACGCCCCGAGCCCCGCCCGGTTCCGTGGGTGCAGCTCCTGTTGTCACGGCGCTCACGCGGGTCACCCCAGACACGTGGCTGGTTTAAGTCACCAGATCAGTAGCCTTTCTCTCGTCTGCCAAGTCAGTGCTGCGGGCCACATGGTCACGGGGGCACCTTGGGCCTAACGTCGCGGGCGGAACGTCCTCGGGGTCCTTGGCGCGCCCGCTTGAAGCAGATTGGACGCCGGCCTGGTCGCTGGAGGGCACAGCGAGGGCGACGCGACCTCGGCGCGGGCGGGCGCTGTGCGTCCGGGCCAGTGTGCGACCTGGCGCCCCAGCCACTGTGCCGGCATTTAAGATGCCTTGTCGTGAAGGTGGACGACAACCAGTGCATCTCACGAGCACGGTCCCCCTGAAACCGCGGCACCGCAGTCGGGGCGGGGGCGGGGGCGGCATCCTGTGCGGGGACCGGGCGGGAGGAGGGCGGGCACCGTGCGTTCACGGGAAGGGAGCCCTCAGGTTGGAAAGCGCGGGCACGTCACAGGAGGCGCTGGGGCGGGGACAGCGCAGAGGGAGGCCGGGGTTCTGGGGGAGCAGGGCTGCCCCCCGGGAGAGGACGCGTGCTCCCAGGCGGCGGCCGGAAGCCAGGTGGAAGGGGGCAGGTACGGCGAGCGGGCCCCCAGGTCTCGTCCGTGTCACAGCGCTTGGAAGACACGTGAGCACACGCGAGCGGACCCTCCCGGGGAGACGCGGGGGTCGCCGCCCGGGTTCCCGCGGCTCGTGCGTCCCGGGGCTCCGCCTCGCACGGCGGCGCTGGAGCAAGACGTGCGGGTCGTGCTCGGCTGGCCCATGTCGCAGACGTGCCACCGAGCCTGGCACCCCCACCGACGCACGGCGCGTCCCCGCCCCCGCCAGGACCACGGGCGTCTCCGGCCGCTGCCCACGCCCTCGGACGGGCCCCGCTGACCTGGACAGGGTTGGGACACTCGTGTGGGCGGCACATTCCCCCAGACGGCTTGAAAAGGAGATTCCCAGGCCTCAGTCCAAAATTCCTGTCGTGCATCGTGGTGCCGCTTGAGAACCTGCATCCCTGGTGGCGTTTCAGGCGACACAACGGGACCGGACTTTGGGGACCGGCGCAGAACGTCCCAGGGCTTCCTGCGCAAACGCCCGCCACGCGCAAGTCGCTCCCCAGCCACCTGCAGGGCAGGCGCAGAGTTCCAGGGAACCCGCGACCCCAGGAGTGGCCTCTGCAGTGAGGGGGTGTCGGTGAATGGCCTCCGCATGTCCCTCAGCTTGGGAGGTGGGGACAGAACCGAGACCTGGTGCCCAGGGCCTGGCAGGGCCAAGGCCAGTGGCATGCAGCAGTCTGTCCACTAACTGACCTCCGGTGGCGTCGCCCTTCATCTCACGTCCCCTCTGTCCCCTCTGCTGGCACTTCCTGGGCCCAGATCGTGACGTCAGGGTCACAATCTGGGAAAGCCCCAATTAAGGTGTAGTTGTAACTATAATTTCTAGGTTTTGGGGTGTTTTCGTCTGTTTGTTCGTTTGGTTTGATGTTTTTCTTTGTTTTGTTTTTTGAGGACTATTTTTCCTCTCCTAGCACAGGTGTTCTGATGTGTCAACTCGCCCATCCCCTCGCCCCCCGCCATGGGACGTTAGCAGTATCTGGAGCCATTGTTAGTGTTGCGTATGAATCTCCATCCATGTAGTGTTAGGGGCCAGGGCTGCTGCCCAGCATCTGCAGCGCACGGGAGCCCGCGAGGGGGAACCGGGGCTCCGGAGGTCAGCCGCGCGACGCGGAGAACGCGCCAAGGACGCGAGGAAGGCGCGCGCGTGCGCGTGCGCAGAGGGGTGCGGACCCGGGCGCGCGGCTGAGGTCCAGGGGCACGGGCACGGCCACGGGCACGGGCACGGGACACGGGCTCGTGCATCCAGGGCGTGGTTTCCCGTCCGCGGCTTGGGCTGTTCCTGGGTCAACTTCCACAGATCTCTGAACTCCTTGGAAACGCGCCTTTCCAATAGTTAAGTGTTCCGTTTTCGATGGATAAAATTTTAGGACGGACGACAGACTGCGGTTATGTGTTGACCGTTATTTTGGGGCGTCCTCCTTCCCAGCCTTCTTGCGTTCTCCCCGGTCCCTTGCAGAAAACAAGCTGCTGGCGGCGCGTGCGCTGAGCGGGGCGGGCAGCAGGCCACTGGCCCTGCCCCAGCGTCAGCGTCACCTCGGCAAAGGGCTGAATCTCCACGGCGCAGCTGGAGCGCCGAGTCCGCGGACACCTGCTGCCAGGCTTCGCGTGCGCTCGTGCCGTCAGCATGCACAGATGCTTCCAGCTTCCCGACACGCAGGCTCTGTCCTCAGCGCCACCTTTTGAAACGTGCAGTGGTGATGACAGTGTTCCAGTCCACTGGCACAGAAAAGTCAATCTTGACAAACGTGTAATAAAACACAACTGAAGGAAAGAATCACTGTACAAAGTCGCGTTTCTTTTTTTAAATACAAAATTATGATAAGTAAACGAACCTGGGGCCATTGATTTGAAGAGAAAAAATAGGAATAGGACCTAAATTTAAATACGTTCTTTGTGATAGTAATTTCTCAAAAACAAATATAAAATAGGTCACCTCAGTTTTTGAACTTGATAGTGTACTGTTTTCAAAAATTCAACTTTTATCAGTTTTAGTGATCAAGATGGCTTTCAGTTTGACTGATTTTTAATCCCATTTATTTCTGAGCAATCTGACATCAGTAATTGAAGGTTTAAATTCACTTGAGTATTTCTTTTTTAACGCCCCACAGTCTGGAATACATCTGTTAAATAATCAGCTACAGGTAAGTTCCATTTGCAATATTATACAGAAAACAAAAAACAAAAAAAAATCCTCCTCAATAGCATTGGGTTGCAGATGGAAATAGGTGGCCATTTTGTGTCATGGTACTTGATTCAGCCAACTTCTTATAAAAATCTAGTTATAAGACGATCACTACTTTCAAAACCATAGTTGATTTGTGTTTTCATATGGAAGGCCTTTTGCTTTTCTAGAGAATACACGGTAAAGTGGGGGGGGGGAGGTGACACGTGGTCTGGGGGTTCTAATCACACAAAGTTTTAAGGATTATATTTCTGCAATTTCTTTTTGAAATACTAATTTTCCTCAATGAAGATGTTACTTTCCCTTGTTTATAGTGATTACGGGTCGAATACCACCCAGTAATTATGAATATATGACATTAAGTCATTAACTAAATGAAAAGATTTTTAAAATCTATGTAATTTAGATGAATAGCTATTACATGTATGTATTTTGTTTGTGATTTCTGTGCATTATAAAAGGTTTAATATCAAAAAATGAATTTCTGAGACATCGATATGGAAAGCAAATTAAAAAACTAGCATTCTCACTGAGAAAAAAAGACACGTAAGTATGTTATTTTGGACATGCCATTTTATTTTTTGCTTTGCTTTATCTTGAATAAGATGGATATGCATAACGAACTATTCGGGTGTGCTTTTCTCCATGTCCACCAAAAATCGGGTAGATGATCGCCATATTCAATAGCTTTAGACAAACTGTAATACAAAATGATTGCTTTGGGAATGGCCAGACCTAACTTGAGTATGTACAATTTATGAATGGAGCACAGCATGGATTTTAAATTCCCTTTCGAAGCACTTTATGGTCAGCTCACAGGTTTTGGGCCCGAGTCAACACATTTTATCCCCTCTTTAAGTCTGTTCTGGGACTCAGGGAAGCAACGTCTATCTAGAAAGGCTGATCTAAACAAATGTAAATATTTGCCCCATTTGAAACACGCGGTGTTAAGTGAGCGGAGGGGGTTCTAGCCTCCCGAAGGCAAAATCAGCTCGGTTGTGCTTTGTTGGAATCGCTGTTACCTAAGGCAAGCCACCCAGCCATTCAGAGAAAGAGCACTGCCCTCTGGAAAGCGATGTGCTAACTGAAATCTAACCTGAGGCCACCTGTCAAACAAGCGCGGCCAGAGTCTCCTCCCACGCACTGCGCCGGCGCTTGGTAAACCCTGCAGTGAGCTGTGCCACGCCAGCCGAGACGCAGGAAATGGCGTTCGCTGCCCGCAAGAGCGATCGCGCTTTCGGAAGCGTTCTCTGAGACAACGGGACACACGGCCCGCCCTTAGGGAAAGGGCGAAGCGCGGCGAGGGGCGAGGGGCGAGGGGCGAGGGGCGAGGGGCTGCTGCGGTTTCGATCGTCGCTCCCGTGAGACGCTGCCGTTAGCGCGTCAGGCCTGCGTCGTGGGGCAGCTTCCAGCGACGTGGTGACCGATGACACGTGCAAGTCCAGCCTGCAGCCGTGAACACCGCTCTCGTCCAAGATAGACGTGGCTGTCGTTGCCTTCCTGGTTGGTAGAGCTCCACCGAACGCGGCAGAAGCCAATGTAGAAAGCTGTCCAGATTAGTTAGTAAGAATTATGTTGTTTTCTTTCCTTTGAGGGTTCAGTGAGAGAGAAGATGGTGGATAAATAAGAAATTGGGGGACTATAGTGACAAGGTAGAAATTAAGGTGATCATGAAGCCAGTGGAGATGAACGGAATGTGTTGTGAATTGTTTAGTTTCTTTCCTCAGTTTAGGGGTCACTACGGGTGAGCTTTTCAGCCTCTAATAGTGTCTAGTGCTGTCTCCCTAGGGAGTCCAGACGCCCCGGGGTGAATGAGATTCTCCAGCGTGTTGGCTAAAGTGGGATCCCATAGAATTATCTCTGTCCCGTAGTGGAGGAAAGTAGTTTTCCCTCTACCCTGCTGCATTGTTGACTGACACCTCTGTAACACACAGGCCTGTGATCAGCAGAAAGACGAGGTTCGTTGACACAAGCCCCACGCGTCACCCGGGAGAGACCTAGGCCGAGTGACTCTGCGAGGCGGCTTGGAGCTCCGGCTCCTCCCGCATCCTCAGCCAAGCGCGGTGAGCCCGGTGAGCGTGGGGAGACGTGGTGGGACAGGGGACAGCAGTTTCGGTCTTTGGGGTGGCCAGCTGCGGGACAGTGTCCGGCAGGAGACTGAGGGAGGAAGGCTTGTTCGCAGGCCCCCCGGCGCCATCTCTGGCTGGCGGGAGTGTCCGCTTTCCTCCTGGTGCAGGGAGGGCACCTCTCCTTGGCAGTTTGATCTCCTGCTTTCGGGAGCACGAAGCGGGGTCTGGGCGCCCTCCTTGGACCTGGTGTTTCTTAAGGGCCTTTCATTCAGAATGGTCAGTTTTCCTAAGTGGCGTATTTTGGGGCGTCACGATCCGGTGTCCTGCGATACCTCGCCCTCGTCTGCGTGGGGATACAGTGAGCACAGTACTGGCTGTTCCAGGTCGGGGCACGCAGAGTTAGGACGCGTCCGGTGCCCGACCTTGACGCTTTTCACTTTACTAGTTCTAGGCCGCAGTAAGCGTGGAGTTTCTCACGCGTCGAGCCAGGTGTTTGACGCCGTCCTTCCACGAGCGGAGAGAGGGGCGCATTCTTTCCGCGTCCCGAGCGCGAGGCCGTGCTCCGCGTGGAGGCTGGCACCGCCCGGGGCCAGCACGGGGCACGCGGCTTCCCCCGCGGGTCAGCCCTCGGCCGCACACACACAGCCAGACGCTCTTACTTCCTTTTCGATTCTCTGCTTCGAGGGAAAGGGGATGAGGGTATAAGAGGTAGTGGGTTTTTAGGCTGTGGTTTTTTTTCCTTCTGAAACCCCCCTAAATATTACTGGTTAATAAAATGAATAAGGCAACAGTAAAAGGTGGGAAGCATTTTTTAACCAATCTCCTTTGAGAGCAAAGGCAGCGCTGCGTGGGACACCGGCGTCTTGTCCTGCGTGATCGGGGCCATCAGCACGGGATGGATAAAGATTAGTTCGAAGAGGTGAGAAGGTTCTTTCTCCCTGGACTTGGCCTGTGTCCCTGCTCTTCCCCTTCGGCTGCCACTGGAGCTTCCTGTGCTCGATTGTAAAACCAAGCGTTCGAATCTGAGACAGAATTGCAGACAAAACAAAATGCCAGGAGCCGAATGTGTTACTGGGTGTGACGTGGATCAAGCAATTGTTTAGGTAAATTCCAAATGATAAATACCATCTCCTTGGACAGCCTTTCTAAGGGGAAAAAACATCCTCACTGATTTCTTTTTCCTTTTTTTTTTTTTTTTTCCCAGTGCTAACCAGTTCTGGAAAATTCAGGGCAAAAACAGTTGAACTGAAAGAAATTAACTGCTGTTTTAAAGAAAACGGCAGAGGTTACTGGAATGTCTTTGTGAGCATAACGTGCACGGCGGCCGACGGGACTTTACTTCACACGTGGCCGGTCCGGACGCGTGTCGGGGCCGACTCGAGGAGGGCAGTCTGCCGCTTCTGCGACACCCGCTTCGCTGCTGGCAATGCTCATTTTTTAAAAAAGTATTTGCCTTTGATTTTTTGTAGTGAAGTGGTTTTTGTGATAATATTGGGTAAATAAATAGATATCTTCCTAAGCTATATGTTATCTTAAGTGACCTGTCGTTATTGATTTTTTTCCTGTAATAAGAAAGTTAATAGTTGGAAATATATGTAGTTGCTATAGTAACTCCCACAGTGTATTTCTCTTGAAGGAGAAGCATATGATTAATTTGTCTTTTAATCTGTTTTATTATGAGAATATCAATGAAATGCAGTACTGCTCTGTTGTCCTAATAATTTTTCTTTTTTACTGCAACCATCTAAATAATCATTTCAGATTAAAAAATATTAATTAGAAGAATCATTTTGCATTTACAGAAAACATATACATTTTATGTAAAAAAAGTACTAATATATTCAGGTCCTTTGTTTTATTTTACATTTTATGGAGTTCATTAGTATTTCACCCAAGCAATTTTAAATTTGAGTCTTTTATTACTTCATATAATGCTTTTATTTAAAGTAAAAATAACATTCAACTTAAGGCGGCAAACGCACCATTGCTTCAGAATATATTAACATATTTTACTTTGGTATCATGTGCTATTTGGCCTAACTGTGCCTGGGCAGGTGTCTCCATGCCCGTGTAAACGTGCAGGTCGGTCCCACAGCAGCCGTCTCTGGGGGCTTCATAAACTAGTGCTAGGCAGCTCTCTAACGGTTTCGATAATGTGACATTCCTCTTTATTTCTAAATCGGAGTTGCAAACTTACAGCCACGTGATGCCAGCGAGTGTAAAGGGCCGGGCTGGGAACAATGAGGAGCTTGGGGACCACGTACCAGGGGAAAGGCAGCGGCTCCTTTTCCAGCCCTGGGAAGTATTACTCCACGGAACGTGGCAGAGTTTTCCCGATTTAACGAGGAGCCAGAATTCAGCGTCGATGTGGAATCTGCCTGCATCTAAGTCATGGAACTACAGCAGCGTCATGTGCGAACAGCACGCCGTAGAGGGGCAGAGCCGTCTGCCGGTCCCGCCTAAGTCACGGCTTCTCACCTCAGCGGGCGACTTCAGCCTGGGGAACACGACATCACGTGCCGCTGGAAGGCACTGGAATGTACACCCTCGTTTTATCGATGCAGAGAGCGGTGTTTGACTGATGGGCTGAAATCACATCGTAAATCAGAAGTAGTCTTAAAAGAATGGCTTCCCTCCTGCCATTTTCCGCACGTTGTCACCTGGATCCGGTGATTAAGATTCTGCGCTGACAGGCGCGAGGCCCTGGGGGAAGACGCCACAGGAAGAGTCCGGGCTGGGCCGTGGGGACAGGTGAGCGCGCCCCGCGAGGGCACTTGGTGGGCGGGGCAGAGCGCGACAGAAGTTTATCTTGAAAAACCTTACGGCCGTTTCAGTGCTCGGTCTCTTAAGAGAAGGTGAGGAACAAAGTGGAGAACACTTTGTCACCGCCAGTGTTCCGGGTGGGCGTGGATTTTTCTGCGTCTTTCACGACCATTCACTGGGGAATGGAGTGAGCTGTGGGGGTAAAGGGCGCAGAGGGGGGTGTCTTGCGTGGCTCCCACATGACCAGGGAAGCAGCGGCGGTCAGCGTGTCAGCCGGCCGGAGCCTCTCCAAAGGCCCGTGCTCGTTGGGTGGCACGCGGCAAGCACCCAGTGGATGTACTTGCCTCACAGCCGTGGACTTGGGAATGAAGCCAGACAGGTGTTTGCAGCAGTTGACGAGCACGGTTACGTGCCCTCATCACGGATGTCACGTTCTGTGGAACAGCGTCAGAGGGCAGTGTCCTTACTGCTGAGTTCCAGAGGCGGGACTGAATTCTGAGTGAGAAAGCCATCAGCCACAGCTCACAGGCCACTTCGGAGGTGTCACTGAGACCCAGGTCCGCTCACGCAGAATGCGGCGTCTTTCCGTGACCCTGCCTTGCCGCGTCTACATTTCCTTGTCAAATTACGATCTAGAGTCCTGAAGATGATCTGATTTGTAGGCCTGTTCCAATGGGATTGACACGTGGAAATTGATTCAAATCTGTCAAGTCAGAGCTGAGTCTTCCGCTGGTTCACACGTTCACGTCGGCCGTTCAGATCAGCCACAGAATCACGTGCGCAGCCGCCCGTCAGAACCTGCACTTCTGGCCTCCCAGACATCTCAAAATTAAGATGTCCAAAGCCGCGATCGCAGCCCATGTAGCACCAGGTCTCAGGCTCTCGGAGGGAGGAGCGACACCACCCACCCTGGCAGGGGCACCTGGAGCAGGGAGCAGTCCCCAACGTGTCCCTCTCCTCACCGTCCCAACCCCATGCCTGACGTACCGTGAAACACGCCGGTGTATTTTCAAGTGTGTACTTCTTGCTTATCTTGGTTTCGGTCACCTCGACCCAGTCGTCACGCTGTTGGGACTCCTGCCCCAGCTCCCGAGGGGCCCGCCACACGCGTGCTGGCCTTTCCCCAGCATTGTCTCCACGCTGTCGAAGGAGGGTTTCTTCCGTGCAAATTTGCCCGTGTTCAAAACACTCCACCGGCGTTTTATTAGTCTGTGAATAAAGATCAAGTCTTTGATGTGTCGTATAAAACCGCAGATGGTTTTGTTCGGTAGCTACTCAGACATGAGTGACAGGGGAACAAGAAATGGAGGCCCAGCCCAGAGGCCACCGGAGAACACCCTGCTGGTAGTTAGAGAACCCCTCCCGCGTCCGAGAGACAAGCGACAGTTTATGCCTGGAAGCTCATGAATCTAATTATAACGCTGAATTCTGGTTAGTACATGCGCAGTAGGCACAGGGTTCTACAGCAGCCAGCTGTCAGTCAAGGCGACCTCGCATCCGGATCACCTAGCACCGCCCACCAGGCCCACGTGTGAACAGACCTTCCCGCTGCTGCGTGGCTGCAGCCGTCCTCGCCGAAGACGCGCCCCCCCCTCGGAGCCGCTCTGCCTTCTCTCCTCACCTGCCTTCGCGCGGCCCGTCTCCTAAAATGCACTTTCCGTAAACCTTACTTCTCCCAAACCTCGCTGGCCTGCAATTCTTCGCTGCGTTGGCGGCGAGAACCGAGGGCCCGCACGCCCCGCCCAGGCCACGCCCTCCCCGCCCAGGCCACGCCCTCCCCGCCCAGGCCACGCCCTCGGCAGCGGCCTGGCGCCTGCCTCATTCCGCAGCGCCCTCTCGCCCCGAGCTCGGCCGGACGGCGGCGGCAGCCCTCATCCCCATGTCTGTCTGGTACGTCGTCTCCGTCCCCCGCCAGGGTTTTTGCAGAACCCACTCCTCGGCCGACGTTCCCTGACCTTTTACCCATTTCGTTTCCATGACCTCCTCAGACCCCATTGTAATTCCTCAGGGACATCGGTCCCAACGTCCAGGCCTGGCCGAGCCCTGCCTGTCCTGCGGCAGAGGACGCCACGGCGTAGCTCTCTGCACAGTCGCCGTGTGAGTCGTTACTGGATGTCTGTCTCCGCCTCCCGGGGGTCGTCGACGTGAAGGCGGGGTGACGTTTCTTCTGCTCGGCGCAGCGCGGTGTCCCTCCCACCGCGCACGTCGCCCAGCGGCCGTCACGTCTGTGAGAGAGCGGCGTGCGGATCACGTGTCCCGTGGGCCTTTCTCAGCGAGCCGGGGGGACGGAGACACGGGCCCTCGTCCGGGGCCGCCCGAGGCTCACACGGGGTGGTGAGGGCCGGGCTGGGAGTGCGAGTTGTGAGCAACAGTCCAAAGTCAGGAGAAGAGTCCGCAGATCCGAGTCATCGACCACAGGACGAGGTGACGCCCTGGGCCCGGAGCTCAGACCCAGCGAGTCTGGCGATCAGGCCGTGGAGCCCACGGCCCCTGGGCCCGCTCGACCTCTGTCGCGTCTGAGTTCGTTGGTGACAGCTCCTCCACTTGCTTGAGGAGCCACCAGGCTGTCCCAGAAGAGGAGCAGACACAGGAGGTCGGGCTTTCGCCCTCTACGTGTAGACTGCCGTCCTGGGCGTTGCGTCTGTCCCTCAGACGCTCCCCTAAGACCATCGAGTGCCAGTTCTGCCACCGTGTCGCTTGGCTTGAGTCCCGTTTGCCTCGATTTCCCCATGTGTTGATTCCGACAGATGACGTCATCTGTCTGTCTGTCGTCTGCTTCTCTCCGTTGTCTCTCTAGCCATCTGTCTATTTATCTGTCGTCTCCCTTTCTACCTATCCCCTGTTTACGATTACCAGTGCTAAAAAGTTTCCGTTGCGGGTAGTAAATCACATGGTAAAGTCACTGTAGGATGAAGTCTATGATTGAACAAATAAAAGTAATTGCATCCTTGATTTTTATTAACATCGCGGTTTAAAAAAAACGGAAGAACATAAGCACGGATGAAAAAACATAAGCTGTAGATTGAATATTACCCCCAAATGAGAGCTAGAATATATAAAATACATCTTTTGTTGGAGATAATTTTCTTTCATTAAAAAAAGTAAATTTAGAATTTTCTGACAAGTAGACACATTTTATGTTTATACATATTTTAAGTGAAATTATTGTGGACAATCGAAGTCTTTTGTCAAAGCTGCTTTCACGGCTGAAAGGAATAAGAGAAGTTTAACAGAGGCCGCCCTGACACGCCCGATCCCGTCCGATCCTGGAAGCTAAGCAGGGTCGGGCCTGGTGAGTACTTGGATCGGAGACCACCCAGGAAGACCGGGTGCTGTAGGCGTAAAAAAAAAGAAATAATAATAATAATAATAATAACATAAAAAAATTTTTAAAAAGAAAAGAAAAGTTTAACAGAAAATGTCAGCTTTTATTCAGAAACAAGAAGAAAAGAGTGTGAGGTAACCTCAAGCTCAGCGCCCCGACCATGTGGAAAATTGAATCCTTTTTTGTTTAAATTCTCTTTTCAACTTAAGGATAAAACTTGCGAATGATTCCACTTACTTATCAGCCATTTGGGGGAGCTTCTTTTTAAAGCCATCTGTGTACCTCTGTATTTCATTTTATTCTCTGTTCTCGACATCGTGCGCGTGTCAGCTGTTCAGTAGATGAGAGAGTCCAGAGAACAGAGCGGTCCCCTGTCCTGGCTGCTGAACGCATTGTGGTCCAGGAGGAGGACGACAGGAACCACGGCTTTAAATGAATGATAGATACTCCGTCTTAAACACAAAGGCTTCCAGTGACTTCTGGGTGCATTCAATAAACCTCAATTACCGGGCACTTGAAAAAGCTTACATTGCTAATCCTGTAGAACAAGCATTCTCAGAAGTTCCACCCCTCAAGTTTTCTACAGGGGGGTTCTGACTGTAGCTCTGTGCTAGGCAGTGGCAGTGGCAGTGGCAGTGGCAGTGGCAGCGTGGTGGCTCTTCCCTTCTGGGATTCTGAAAGTCGCTCGTTCGTGCATTCATGCAGGCGCGGTGTTTGAGAGCTCACCCCGCGCTTGGCCCTGTGCTAGACACCGTCCCTACAAAGATCAGTAGGGTGGCTCTCTGTCCTCAGGTGACTCAAGATCTACATCGTTACAAAAAAATATATACTATATTTCTAACATGAGGCTTTTGGCTGCAAGAAACAATCTGTGCACATGATATGCGACAAACGTTGGAAAACGCAGCACTTCAAACGTGAGCTCTGTGCTTCTGATTCCCGTGTTCAGCTTTTCTCTCAGCCACACTTAATGAGCTTTTTTTATATGTACATATATATAGGCTTTACCTGCAGAGCCGCAGCAAAAAGCACAACGTCCTCACTCAACAGCATCTAAAACCGAGGAGGGAGAGGGAGAACTGTGGGTCTTAGCTGTCTCAAGTTCTTTTTGTAAAGTAAACACAGATTGCTCAGATACCTCCCAGCAGACACCCCGTATTTCTCCCTGGTCAGAATTGTGTCCTGCGGCTGCTTCCACACCCACTGTTAAGAGGGGTGATGGAAACACGAGGTGATTTTCAAGAGTCACCATTGCAGCAGCTAAGATTCGCCTCACACTGCGCTGTGGTTTTGGGGAGGGACCCGGCCTCTGGAGGTCTAGGACTACCCGGGTTTTGAATGAGCATTGACAGAGGAGGAGGGTGTGGGGTGGGTTTGTGAGGTACACCGGAAGGCTGGCAGCTGTGACAGGTGTGATTCGAGGTGGCCGGTGCGGCAGGAGGTGTACGTACAAGACCCTCTGAAATTCTGCAGAATGATCTGAAGATGCAAAACATTATTATTACTTTTGCTAAGTTGATTAGTGCTAACTATAAGGAATTCACAGAAGGCTGAACAAATCGAAAACCCTGGCCAGTTTTTATCAAAATATTATTCCTTTATTACCAAAAACCTCAATTCCTGGGGAGAGGAAAGAACGTTAGAAAAAGCCAAAAAGAAGAAACGGTTATTCTGCTTTATTTCCGAGTCTATATCAATGGCTAATGTTACTTCCCCATCTCTAAAGTCTGGATAAGAATTCTTACGAGTGGGTTATGAAGCTTCATAGGGTAAATGTGTAAAAACAGTTTATGAACACAAATTTCCTATGTAAATATATTTGTTATTGTGTATATATCACCCCCATCTGTCCACTTAGCCATCTTTCTTCCCAGTATATTCAGTCAATATCAAGGTACACGCCTATTTTTACAATACCCTCTTGTTAACGCCATGTAATGAATTCACAGAGCTGCCTGTGGTCAATTTCATCATGATTTTCAGCAAATCAGAAGTGTTGAGAGGGGATAGAATCGCGCTGACTTTGCAGCCAGCGAGAACTCGCATCTAAGTGGTGTGGCGACACCTCCGAGCTCCATGGGCAGGAACGCGGATCTGGCGCGTTTGGTGCCTTTGAGAAGATACGAGGACCCTCCGGGTAATTCCACACCCGTCCTTGCATTGCGTCCTGCGTTCTTGGAGTTTGGGAGAAAACATTTCTTTTTCAAGCAGGGACTAACTTTAATGCTGAGACAATACGGCTGGTCAAAGAAATACTTAGAGGAGACCCTGAGGCCCTCTGTCGTGCTGTGTCCTCCAGGTCCTTAGAATATGTGTTATTTACATTTCTCCTTTCTCTAAGGAGCCAGAGGAGTCTACTGAGATGGCCTCGTTCCTCCAGTGACTCTGGTGGATGTCGTTAGGGAGACTGGATTCACATGTGTGAACGCCTGCACGAACTACACTGGATGCCGACACTAACTGGGCAAAGACACTGCAAATTCATCTACAGCCTATTAAGTTTCAAGTCTCGTCATTTTTAAATTGAGCTATAATTGACATATAACATGTTAGTTTCTGGTGTACAACACAATTCGGTATTTGTATATATTGCAAAATGATCACCGTGATAAATCGGGCTGACATCCATCATTGCACGTGGTCACAGAATTTTTTTCTCGTGGCAAGAACTGTTACGGCCCCAGCAGCGTCCACGCATGCAGCACCGTCTCCCGCAGTGCCGTGCCACGCGTCACGTCCCCAGGACTCATGTATTTCATAACTGGACGCTTGTACCTTTGACCCCTTCGCCCACTTTGCCCACCCCCTCCTCCCTGCCTCCGGCAACCACTAATCTGTTCTCTATATCTATGAGCTTGCTTTTTGTTTATTTGATTCCACATATAAGTGAAATCGTATATATGGTATTCGACTTTCTCTGATTTATTTCACTTTTCAGAATGCCCTCAAGGTGCACCCATGTTGCAGATGGCAAGATTTTCTTTTTTATGGCTGAATCGTGTGTGTGTGTGTGCACGCACGTGTGCGTGAATAACCTTTAAAATCCATTCATCTATTGATGGAAACTTAGGTTGTGTCTGTGTCTTGACTATTGTAAATAATGCTGCAATGAATATGAGATGCATATCTTTTCAAGTTAGGGGTTTTCTTCAGACAAATGCCCGGAAGTGGAGTTTCTGGATGGTATGGCGGCTCGATCTTTAGTTTTTTGAGGCGGCTCCACACTGTTCCCCGCTGTGGCTGCGCCAGTCCACAGTCCCACCAGCGGTGCGTGAGGGCTCCTGTTTCTTCACGTCCTGCCAACGCTTTCTAGACTGGCCGTTTTGAGAGGGGTGAGGTGACATCTCATTGTGGCTTGATGAGCATCTCCCTGGTGGCTAGTGAGGTTGAACATCATCTATGTCTCTGTTGCTCACCTATAAGTCCTCTTGGGAAAAATATTCAGATCCTCTGCCCATTTTTTAATCAGATTTTTTGTTTTGTTTTTTGCTAATGAGTCATAAGAGTTCTTTATATATTTTGGCTATTAACTCCTTAGCAGAGGTTTGATTTGCGAATGTTTTCTCCTATTCAGCAGGTCGCCTTTTGACTTTGTTGAAGGTTTTCTTTGTTCTGCAGAATCTTTTTAGTTCGATGTATCTCACTGTTTTTGTTGCCTTTGCTTTTGGTGCCAGGTCCAAAAAAACATCTCCAGTGTTGTGAGCAAGAAAGGCGGCTGCCGAAGTCACGCCCTGGATGGTGCTGGTGTCCTTCCGCTCCGGGTCTCCTGAGCGCCCGCAGCTCGGCACACAGACGGAACGTGCGGAGCCCGCGCGACAGAGCCTAGGGACCAGCGTCCTGGGGTCCGGGATCGAGCTCCGGAGACTGGTGGGCAGAGAGCTGCATGCGGTCCGGCCAGCGGCACCGACGGTCAGGTCAGTGCCTGCGGCTCCAACATGGTGACCCTGTCGCTCCCGGGTGGGCCTGGGCGTCTGTCTGGGGTGCTCCGCGCATGCGGGCCTTGGGGGTGGGGGCGCCTCCTGACTGGCCCTGCAGGCGGGCTGTCCTCTGCGGTTTGGGCGCCCCGTCTGTGCAAGGGGACGTCCCTGTCATGGGGCCCCTGCTCCCATCTTGCAGAGCCCGCACTGCCTCGTTTCTCGGCGCCCGTGTTTTCTCCTAGGGGTGTTACAGTTTCGGATCTTACATTTACGTTTTTAAGCCATTTTGAGTTCATTCAAATCTCATTCTTATTTGAACACACATCTTAAAACATCTTAGACACGAGGGCTGTCGTTGGGTGTCTAAGAACTGGAAGGGATGAGAGGGACCCGACTACTTCGGCTCCTGTTTAAACGCTCAGGCGTGTGGGCTTCAGGCACGTGGTGCGCGGACGCTCGCGAGGACCCCAGCATCCTCCCCGCGCGCTCCTGCGCCCACCTGCGCCCACTTGTGCACTGTGCGCCTCCTTCCCCGGTGGCTTCGCTTCAGCTGGAGGCCCCGCTCCAGGCACACGTCCCCCAGCTTCAAAACTGGAACGTCTCCTCCTTCGTGGCAGGTCCATCGGGGGTCCTGGGTAGAGTTGCCGTGGCAGTGAGTGGCCAGCCTGTCACCAGAGCTCAGCCCCAGAGCTGGGCGCGGCCGGGCCCAGCCTGGTGGCAAGAGCTGAGAGTGGCGAGGGGACCTTTATCAAAGGCAGGGTGCGCGCTGGGACGTCGCTGCGCAGACACCGCCGCGTGGCTCTGCCGGTCCCCCCAGCATCCCGTGGTGACCAGCTCCCTTCCCGGCTTCAGCAGGCTGGGTGACAGACAGCCTGACACAGCCTGTGCTCGGGCGGGTGTCCCTGCTCTCGACTCCTGCCCGACCCGGCTCTCACGCGCGTGGAGACGTGAAGGAGCTGACCGCCCTTGGGTCAGCTTGACCTGTGAGGGACAGGAGCTCCTGGGGAGCCCCAGCTTCCCTGCCCCCACGTCCTCCTGGTCCTGGATTCACGCGCGGGTCTCCCCTCCGGCTCCCATCCCTGCTGTCTGCGTCACGGTCCCCACGGTCGCCTTGGTGCCTGCTCCGGGAAACGCAGCTACGGCTGCGCCAGAACTGGCCCTGGGAAGGGGACCTTCCAGGTGGGTCTCGGAGCTGGGTCTCTCCCGGGCACATGGCAGGCGAGCTGGTGGGAAGCTAGGGCGTCAACCTGTCTGTGCCCATACGCAGGTTCCTGAGATGCCCCCACCTGCATGGGGAAGAGGCCGAGGCGGGTTCTGAGTGGCTGACGGTTGATCGCGGGGGAGGCGAGCCCAACCGAATGAACTGAGCAATGATTCCAGAAACCTTGGGAAAACAAACGATAGCCTCAAACTATGAGTTCAATAAATGTCTGCCCGACGCCGGAAGAAAATATCCACAAAGGTATACAGGACTGGTTTTATTTTTTTGCTTTGTATGTTTTTATTGTAAAATAGTTTTTATGTGTAGAAAACAGCCCGAAGTGCACATCTCAGGTGCGAGAATACAGCTGGGTAGCGAATGACTGTCTCAACATCCTACGTAAAGAGAGGGTCTACTGCCAGCCAGGAACAGCCCCTACCTCCTGCGACCCATGAACTTGCCTGTCGCCTTCCTTAAGCCCGCCCCGCCAAGCCACCCCCACCCTGCCTTTTAATTTTTATCTGTCGTTATGCTTTCCTAAAGAAATCAACTTTAATTTTACTTGTTCCTGAACATCACTGAATAGGATGATACCGTATTTGTGTTTTTTCTTTTCTTTTGAGCGACATGGTGTCTCTGGAGCTTTATTCAGTGCTCACTGAGACTCTCCCAGCAGACCTGTGAGTTGGTGATACGTGGCTCGTGTCCTGTTTGTTCAGAACCAGTGGCATGCTGCTGATTAAATATTTGCAGTGTAAGCCCTGGACGTGTTCACGTGGTTCTGTGCACCTGTCGTGGGAGCGTACCACAGTGCGTGTGTCCCCTCTACTGTCGCGGGCGCCGGGTGAGTCCTGTTGGTGACATCGTGTGCAAAGCCACTCCGACCTTCTCACCTGTGTCCTGGCACTGTGCAGGAGTTCCTCCTGGGCAGGTATCTGGCGCTGTGTCCTAGGGCACCCACGTGTGTATCACCAACTTTAATGGGTGACGTTGAATTATTGTTCAAAGTTCCGTTTGCACCGCACAAACAGTACATGAGAGTCCCCCATTGTCCCATGAGCTCATCGGCATGTGGCGCTTTCTGACACTTTAAGGTTTGGCTCATGTGGTTGGTGTATGTTGATAGCACACTGCAATTCGAATATTTATTTTCGAATTTGCCGATGAGGCGAGCAAGTTTTAATTCGTTTATTGGCCATTTGGGTTTCTTTTTTTAGGAAATGCCTATTCAATTCTTTTGTCACTTTTTTTTTCTATTACGTTACCTATCATTTTTCTTATTTATTTGGAGGGCTTATTTTTTACATTTCGAGAGAGGCTTCTTTGTTTATGAGTTACAGACATATTCTCTCACTCTCTAGCATGCCTTTTTACTCCTAAGTTGGGCTGACTCTTCACTAAACAGGTTCACGTTGGAGCTCACAGCACTGGACGTGTTGGTCGTTGTCCACGTATGATGCAGAGAAGCTCTCCTTGTTTCGAGGGAGTTGCACACCTTAGGGTCAGTTTACTCGCAGGATGAATAATGAGGCCTTGGCCTAACAGTCTTCATAAACACGGAACGATGGGCTTAGCGAGGGAAATAGACTTGAATGATCCCTCGTTCCCGTCCATGAATTAATTTCACCTTGCTTCCCCGGAAAAGAGCGAAGCTGCAGTTTCCGGCGGAAGGAATGGAAGGCCGTGCGTGTGCCCATGGGCTTCGCTTCGCCGGTTTGGGAGGGCACAGACCATCCCCTGTGCCCAGAGGTGAGCACGCTTTATTATCTGGGCCCGTTTTCCCCGTTTTCTAAAGGGAAACCGCTGGGTCCTTCTGGAACTGAACATTGAAAATCGAGTAGCTTATTAAAGAAGCACAGTGGTCTCAGGCCTCATCGGCGAGGCTTTTGGATGCACCCCACATTAGCAAGGGGAAGTTTGGGCGTCCACGTGGGAGTATTACGTCTCCCTTTCCCCACCTCTCTGTAGCTGTTCAAGCAAGTAACAAGTAGGTGTGTCATGACCACACGTGACACATAATTTACGGGTTCTCCTTCCCTCTGCAACGCTATCCCGCATCACCCTTCACACCGGTGCCCTACGGCACAATAGCTGATAATTTATGAGAGTAATTTGAAGGGAGCGATCAATCCTGTTTTGTGCTTACTGTAGTAAATAAAAGGCTCAAATCCTCAGTGGCCCAACAACAAATTCAGCTGCTTTTTCTTTCCTGATGTCGTCTATGGAAGTAAGCAAGCGAGATCTGAGAAGGTGGCAGGAGAGCAGGGGTCACAAAGGACAAACACAGTGACGTTAAAAATGGAGGGAATTGCAGGCTCGGGCCTGGCGAGTACTTGGATGGGCGACCACCTAGGAGGACCAAGTGCTGTAGGCAGAAAAAATAAAAAAATAAGGGATGTAAGCTGACAAGGTCTTTGCAATCTGTGAGGTCAACCAAGGGTTGCTTCGCCTAAAAAAAAAAAAAAAAGAAAAAAATATATTATTAGAATAAAATAAATATGAATAGGTCTAAATTTTACAATTTAGGGTTTTCGTTTGTATTACTATGATTATTGTTATTATTATTTACTTTTGAAAGAAGGGGCTTTGGAAATGGAGTGTTACTAGCACCATGGTAACCTTGTAACCGGTTGGGGAAATGCCAGGCTGATGGGGCGCCTGGCGGGTCGCGGTGGCTGGCCCTGCCTCACCATGCCGTGACCGTGACTGAGACGTAGAAGGCGCTTCCTTGATAAACGAGATCTCTGGGCCCAGGGATCCCCTGAGGCTCGTTCCCAGACAAATACCCGCCCCGCAGGCTGCAACTACCCCTGAGATTTGCTGGCAGCTAATTGTGCTTTTCCTTGGGATTTTGGAAATGGGGTTCCTCCCCGGTGATCCGCTTCGGCGGGAACTCGAGTGGGAAGCGCACACCTTTGTGCGCGTGAACGCGTGGCGCGCGCTTGCTTGTCACCCGCCCGAGCCCTGGATCCGCGTTCGCGCCGCCCCGAGATGGAGATGAGGGGCGACGCCCGGGGCCGCGCGCAACCGCCCCCCCCTTTGTCGCTCTGTGTTTGGCCTCTGGGCGAGACGCAGCGCGATGTGGGCGGTGATTAACGCGGGGACTGTCGCTGGCCGCGCCGCGAGACGCACGCGCGCCCCCTGCGCAGCTGCGGCCTCGGTCAGGGCTGCGGAGCCCGGCCGCGCTGCATGTCCCGGCGACCTAGCGTGTCCCCCGCCCTGTCGCGGGCGCCCTGCGGGGCAGGAGGGCGGCTGTCACGGGCGCCGCGTGGCACAGCGGTGACGGAGTCGGGGCCCGTCCTGTCGTTTCGTCGTCGCTTCTCCCGCGGGAGCTGGATCGGGACGCGCGTGGCGGCCCGCGGAGCGCTCAGCGGCGTCCTCTGGGCCGCGTCGCTGTCACCTGGCCCCTCCTTTCGCTTCCGGCCGCGTGAGCCCCGCGTCCCGGACTCGTCCTTCCGCGCTGCCAGCCCTGCGCCCTCAGGTGCCCCTCGGGGAGCCCCTGCTCAGGGGTCAGGTGAGAACGCGCTCCAAGGAGTGTTTGCGGCTCACGGGAGCTAAAGAGCCTCCGAGTCCCTCATGTCCTCGCATGCGCCCAAGCGGCTTGACAGGTGCCCTCGCATCACACGGTTCATGAGGACAAACCTCACTGCGCTGTTTACTCCTCCCTGTCTGTGGTCAGCGAAAGGAGGGGTCGCGGTCCCTCCCCTCCCCCGTGGCGGCCGTGCTCACTCGCATTCCTTCATCCGACACAGGTCACATTAGTGCCACCTCTGCACAGTGGCGCGAGGGCCAGAGGATGGCGTGCGGATGGCGGCCTGGGGGCCCCTGCTTCTCTTGTCTTTGCAGCTGACCGTCGGCCTGGCCCGTCGGGCAAGCACGTCTCCTGCGCTCCCTCCCGGGGTTCTTTGCGTATCTGACAAAAAGGACACGTGTCGCTGGGTCTCGGCAGGGACCGCAGCGGCAAGTGGCACTTACTGAACTGCCCCGGGAGCCAGGAAGAGCTGGTGCTGTGTGCTCCCGCCCCCTGCACGCCCGTTCACCCGGGGGCGGCCCAGAGGGTTCCACGATCGGCTCTCTGTCACTTGGCCAGGAAGCCGTTCTTGAACTCTGACTCCAAATCCCAGATTTATTCATCTAAAAACTATGAAAAGCAAGGTTCCATTCTAGTGCAGTTAGAAGGAACAGAGCATTTCTGAAAATACTCTAGATTTGGTGATAATGTAATGAGGGCTGGTCGCCATTTCTCTCAGGAGTTTAGAAAATATTAAAATGTAGCTACGTTTGCTGCAAAATCTGTATCATGTTACCGGTTCCCGGGACAACTGATCTACCGTCCTCGACAGATGTTTGCATTTCCAGTGGACGTTCCCAATGTAAATTAATGTTAAAGGAAGTTGTTGGGGGTTTGAATTTCTCTTAAACATAAAAATTCAATTATTGCAAGGATCATTTTTAAGATCAGTTATTTTAAGATTTAATTATTTCAAGATCATTTCAAGGATATTTTCCTCTTTCATGCTCACTAAAAATAATTTTCGGTGTGGTAATGGTTATATTGATTATTTAAGTAATAACTAAGCCTTACAAAAGACACTAAAATATTTCAGGAAAAAATGAGGGTGAACAAAGCCTTTCTTAATTTTTTCAGTCTTTACTGCATAAGGTAAACTTTTCTAAACAGAGAAAAGAGTTGTGTTCCTACCATGGAAGCTTCTTACTGCGTGATTTTCTCCAGTGCCGCCTCTATTTGCATTATCTTTTCCTTTAGAAAAATGAAGAAAACCTCAGTGAAAAGCTATTTCCTAGGACATTATTCTGGAGATTGGTTTCTTTGCTAGAGGAGCGAAACCTCATTGTCACCTTTCACAGGATAACTTTTTGGAATATAAGCAGGAGACTCTAAATTTATTCTTATATTTTGTTTGACGTTCAATGGAAAAAAACCTTTGTTTATGTAAACTGAAAATAAATGTGTTCCAAGTTGCATCAGGGAATGAGGAAGCGAGTTTGCTGGTCCTAGTGTGCACCTGTGTGTCTGTGCATCATGGCACAGTTACATTTGGTGATTGGAAGGCTGTGCCATTAAATGACTTAAGAGTTTTCGACAGGCATACTAGGAAGTTATCGAGGGCAAAAGAGGATGTAAAAATTTACTTTTGGATTTGGGAAGAAAAATATTTTCACAGGATAGCTTGGCCAACTGAAAGGAGTTTATATCTACACAATTAGAAGCCTGTGACTTTCTTCTATATCTTTCTGTCCAAAAGTAATAGAACGTGAAAGAAAGTGGCTGGAAGCTACCAAGGCAGGACAGCTGGATTCAGCAGGATGAGGATGCATGCACTCTTGGGTGGCAGCTCATATGTGCGCTCTGTCCAAGGGGACAAGTGCTGACCAGCTTAGGGCCAGGGTGCGACTTTTCTGCCTAATGGATTTGTCAAGGGCAAAGATTGTTTAGTTGTGAAGTGTGACAGGCTCATTGTGTACAATTTGAAAATAATAGAAAACTCCATGGGTGAAAGATGGAAGAAATAAGTAGGCAAAAGATAATGCTATCCGAAAGAAATTGATGGCATCAGGCAGTGTGTGATTTTACAGCATATTAGAGGCCTGTCTTCCGTGGCGAGGGTGTCAGCTCAGAAGGAAACAGCATTCACCTTGCATTTTCACCCTGGGAGAGAAGTTTATGGAAGTAATAACATGAGGTGATATGACAATATTATTCTCTCTGAAAAGCAGAGCTGGGAAAGGAAAGTTCTGACGGTCTTTTAAGGGTTATATCATTTGTTCAGTGGCAAATTAATATGAACTTATTTTCTGGAAGGTTGGTGGACATGTACTTCCAAGATGGAGATGCTAGGATATTTAGACAGCACTAACATTTTAGCCCCGAAATACATTATTTTCTGTGTAAAACTGAGAAAAATATGGCACTAAACCATGCAGCCAATTGCTCTTAAAAGCCGACTCGTTACAGGAAGTGTTAACGAGAATACTGATCATTTCTGAGTGGTGTTTCATGCCTCTATAAATGTCTGCCTTCCTTGACTGACTCATCAGTGGTTTTCAGTTCTCACAAAATAGGAATTATTTAAATCTTAACTTAAGCAGTTGCTTTCAAATTAACTTGATCCAATCCTTGCCACTCTCACCATGTGGAAGGCCAGGGTAATTTAAATACAGAATATGTGGCCAGCTGTAATGAGGGCGACTTTATCATCCATGAATACCTCGGTATGAACACTTCGGAGCCTGCATGCCTCTCTTGTATTAAACGGTGGTGCCACATGAACCAGTCAGGTGAGACAGTAGACGCTTCGTCTCCGGGGGTGCCCTGTGTTTTACTTTAAGATTCTTCTCTCTCATATCTATAAATCCAATTTTTGGTTTATATGTTTCTTCTCGTTTCGCTGACTTTTTCTCCTTTTCTTAGATTTGATGTCAGGAACTGATGGTTAGTAATATTTCTATAACACGCAAAAATCCAGAGGTGGTTTAAGCTAAGTTGATAAACTCTTAGAGTTGGAATAGACTTTTGGAATCCAGCCCGGTGCAAATGTCTTGGGTGCTGTGGCCTTTCCAAAGGAGACGTTCCCTCTGACACCCACACGGGGATGTGCGAAACCCGGGACCTCCCGCCACGGAGAATGGGGTTACTGGCCTCGGCCTTGGAGTGGCAGAGCTGTGTTCTATCTCCTCGTCACTCGGTGATCTGGGACATGCCTCCCCAGCCTTGGCCTCCTCGTCTCTATAATGAGGCGACCCTGCACCTCACTTCACAGTTGTGAGGCTTGTGTCACATAGTTCACACAAAGCACCTGCTGTGGTCCTGGCGTCATGGTCATCATTTCACTACGGTTTTATTGCAACTGGATCTGTAGGCCACCCTCTTCCTTCCTCTCTAGAATCTCCAAGTCTCAAACTATTGAGAACCCAAGAGGATTTGCGGGGCTGATGATAGGTCAGTCCTTTACGGGATTGTAACCGCCAGTCCTTCCAGTGTTTCGGGCTGACCCGGTCCGTGCATCAACCCTAGGTGTGAGGACACGGCAGGCGCCTGGGCTGGCCTTGCCCCCGTAGTGGAGGGACTCACGGCAAGAGTCCCTTACACGACCTACCAAGTCCCAAGTATTCGAGAGTTACAAATTCCGCTAACAGGATGTCGAGCGCAAAGTTCCGTCCTCTCAGCGCCATCCATGCACCTTCGAGGTGACCAGGTGCCAACTAAAATGTGAACGTGCTCCCCGGGGGATCCTGAGGCCGCGTGCTGAGCCACAGCGGCGGGGGATGGGACCCAGACGTGGCCGCCGCTTGTCCTCCTGGCCGCCGCGGGGCGGTCCTGGCACCGTCTCTGCGCGCACAGTGGCAGTGGCGCGGGTGTCCGCTGCCGGGCCCGACGCGCACGCTGTCGGCGCGCGCTGGACACAGCGGGGCGAAGGCCCCCAAGCCTTGGGGCTGTGCGGGGCCCAGGTACCAGGAGCAGGTCTGGTGCGGTGTGGGCTTCGGAGGGGTGTGGCTCCTGGGCTCCCCGGGTCTTCACCCCACGGGAAGAGGCGAAGCTGGAGAGCCCCTACAACGTGGGAGCGGGGGGGGTGGGGTGGGGGGGGGAGGCCTCGTCCACCCGGCTCCCCTGCTTTGCATTGCCGAGTGTAGTCCCGTGGGTCATCTGTACCAATGTCCGCCAGCCACTCACCTGGCAGAGGACGCGGGGCCGGCCCTGCGAAGCTGCGGAGAGCAGTCACGCCAGTCCTGGGGGACACACGGTCTCACTGCTCTGGGATAAACGTGCGCATGGAAATGCCGGGTCACGCAGTAGCGGCCCCGTTACGCATTTCAGCCACAGCCAAGCCGTCTTGCAGAGTGGCCCGTGCTGTTTCACGTCCCCCGAAGCGACACGAGGGGTCCGCTTTTACTGCATCCTGGTGTCGTCATTTGCCGGCGTCACTATTTTCCATTTTAGTTGTTATGACAGGTGTAGTGTAAAAGCGCATGTGATTTTAATTTGCATTTTAATTTGCATCCCTAACCTAAGGATGTCGAACATATCTTCATGTGCTTGCTTTTTCCCCCCCTTTGTATGTCCTCTTTGGTCTGTAATGCCTTTTGTCCATTTTCTAATTTGATTCTTTGGTTGTTCCGTTTAGTTTTGAGAGCTCTTTGTGCATTCTAGGTATAGTCCTTTGTCAGCTGCGTGGCTTGCAAGCGTTCGTTCCCACCTTAGAGCTTGTCTTTTTATCCTCTTCACGATGACTCTTGGAGAGCACATGTTTTTAATGTTGATGGGGTCCAATTTGTCAGGTTTTCCTTTTGTGGATCAAATTTGGTGTTAAGTCCAAGAACTCTGCTTAGCTTCAGATTCCAAAGTTTTGTCCTATATTTTTATTTCTAAAAGGTCTCAGTTTTTATGTATACATTTAAGTCCGTAATCCATTTGGAGTTTATTTTTGTGTAAATTCGAGGCTTGTGTCTAAGTTTTTGGGTCTTTGTCCAATTGCTCATTTGTAGAAATAGCTAATCTGATCCCGCCTCCTGCCACCGCCATTGAATTGCTTTTGCCACTTGTAAAAACATCAGCCAGGTATTTTTGTGTGGGTCTGCTTCTGGGCCTTTATTCTCTGCCACTGACCTATGTGTCTGTCTTTTCAACTAATATCACAGTCTCGATTGCTGTGGCGACGTGAGGGGACAGTTTGTGTGGAGTAGTGCCTCCCACGTGATTCTTCATCAAGATGGTTTCAGCTTTGCTAGGGCCCATGCCTTTTCAAATGAATTTTAGAATAATCTTTTGCGTGTATGTAAAACCGTGGTAGGATTTTGATAAGAATTGAATTAAATCACTAGATCAGTTGGGAAGGAGTGGGCATCTTCATTGTGTTTCATCAACTAATTCATGAACAGAGTTTGTCTCCCCATTTGTTTAGGTCTTTTTTGATTTTTCTATTAGCATTTTGTAACTTTTAGCATACAGACAGATCCAATATGCATTTTCTAAGGACACAGCTGTCTTTTTGGATGAGATGTCAATGGTATTGTTTTAAATTCTAGTCTCTGCATGTTTGTGGTTAACCTGGGTGTAATAACAAGACTGATTTTTGTGGGTTGACCTTGTACCCTGTGACCTTGTTAAACTCATTAGTTGTGTGTGGTTTTTGGATTTTTCGTTGTTGTTTGGTAAATTTGGGGGGATTTTTATGTCTTTAACAGATAGAGATAGGCTTATTTCTTCCTTCGCAATCTGTACAAGTTCGTTTCTTTTTCTCGCTCTGTTTCTCTGGCTAGAATGTGGAAGGGTCACGATGATGGTAGGAATCTTGTGCGTTTGGTCACTCACAGTGAAGTGTGCTTCATCAAGTTGTGCTTGTGCGAGTGATCCTTTTCTATTTTTATATGAATGTTTACTATAAATGGGTATCAGATTTCATGAATTGCTTATTTTTGAGGCAATTGATATGGTAATAGGATGCTTTCATATTTAGCTTGTTGATACGGTGAATTACATGGATTATGTTGATTTTTAAATACTGAACAGCCTTGCATACCTGGCATAAATCCCACTTAGTCATGCAGTATAATTCTTTTCACATATTGTTGGATCCGATTTGCTGATGTACTGTTGAGGATTTTAGAATCAAGTTCAATGTAATTTTGCCCTTTGGATGTCTTTGTCTGGTTTGATACTAGGATGATACTGCCTCATATAATTAGCTTCTGAGTGTTCTCTCCTCTTCTATTTCCTGGAATAAATTATGTAACATTGGTGTTAGTTCCTCTTTAAATGTTTAGTATAAATCTCCGGTGATACAAAATGGGCCTGCATATTTCTTTTTTTGGAAACTTTTAAATTATGAATTCGTTTTCTCTGATCGTTGTAGGGTTATTCAGATGATCTGTTTCGCGTTGGCTGTGTTTTGGTAGTTTGTGGTTTTTGAAGACTCAGTCCATTGCTTCTAAGTTGTCAAAATCATGAGCACAAGGTTGTTTGCAGTATTCCATTATGACTTGTAATGAATGAAGACTCTATAGTTATGTTCCCTGTTTCATTTCTGGTATTGGTAATTTATGCCTTATTTTTATTGTTGTAATTTTTACCATAGGTTTCTCAATTTTATTGATTTTTTTGAAGAACAAGTTTTTTATTTCTTTGATATTCTCTGTTGTTTGCTAATTTTCATGTTCCATTGAATTTGCTTATGTTTATTGTTTCCTTCTACTTATTTTAGGTTTTTAAATCTTATTTTATCTAATTTCCTAAGGTAGAAACTTAGGTTATTGGTTTGAAATCTTTCCTCATTTTTTTTTTTTAATTAACTTTACAAGGGTGACATTGGTTAATAAAATCATGTAGGTTTCAGGTGCACGATTCAACAATACATCATCAGTATATTGCACTGTGTGTTCACCACCCAAAGTCACATCTCCTTCCATCACCATGTATTTGACACTCTTTACCCTTATCTACCTTCCGCCCCCTTCTTCCCTCCGGTGACCACTAAACCGTCGTCTGTGTCCATGAGTCTCTGTCTTGTTCGTTTGCTGCTTTCAGTTTTATATCCCACATATGAGTGAAACCATCTAGTTCTCGCTGTAAATTTCCCTCAGTCCTGCTGTAACTGTGTCCCACCAGTTTTGATGTATCATGGTTCCATTTGGGTCTTTTATCTTCCCTATGGTAAAAATTGTCTTGTGCATCAGACAGCGTTGTAACTTTTCCTTTCATCTCAAGCACCGTTTATACAACTCATGAAGAAAAGGACAGTCTGCGCAGGTGCCCATACTTCTGCTCATCCTCGGTCCCTCTTTCCTTCCTGAGGCCCCTAGACCCCTTCTTTTATCATTTCCTCTTTGTTCGAAGAACTTTCTCTAGTCGATCTTTAAAGAAAGGTCTGATAGCAACAGATTCTTAGTTTTCCTTCATTGATAATGATTTTATTTCCCCTTCATTCCTGAACAGTAGTTTCGACATCAATTGGCAGATGTAGAATTCAGTTGACGACTTTTTATTCAATACTCACAAAATATTGTCCCGTGTCGTTTTGGCCTCCGTGGTTTCAGAGGAGAGATCTCTGGCCCTTCAGTTTGGTCTTTGTCTGTTGGTAATGCATCATTTTTTGCCAACTGTTTTTCAGATTTCTGTTTGTTTTTTTTTAAGTTTAACAACAGGATGTATTCACGTGGCTTTTTTTAGGTTTATCTTCTTTGGAGTTCTTGCAGTTTGTTGTGTCTGTATGTTTCCATTAGCCAAATTTGGCAGGTTTTCTGTCATTATTCCTTCAGACACTTTCAGCCCCAATGTCTTCCTCTTCTTCTGTTTTTCTGATGATATGAGATTGGGTATTTTGTTATTGTCCCACAGTTTTGTTTTGTCTTTTTTTTTTTCTGAGTCTGTTTTATTCTATCATCATATTTAACTGTCAGTTATTTCACTTTTTTATTAATTTATTAACCACAGAATTAAAAAAAAATTACTAAGATCAACGAAGTGTATTTTTTTTCAGTGGAGCTGTTGAGAGATATTTAGAACTAAATATTACATTATGTTATACTAGAAATATTGTCTTCTTAATTCTGTGGTAAACATTTGTTGCAAAAGAAATAGGAAGACAAAGAAAATTAAAAGAATAAAGCATACGCTTTTTTAGTCACAATTTCATCGCCTCATCTTTAGGTGATGATCACTTTTCCTTTTTCCTTCCAGACAATACATTTGGACTCGGTTTCTTTTTCTCTTTCTTACACACATGCATGCGAGTGCACGCACATGCGCGCGCACCGCCCCCCCACACACACATGTATTCCTGGCTTTTAACATATTTGGAATGCTGCCTCATTGATAATTTTAACATGTTTTTAAAGTATTCTGATATTTTAGATTTTTACCTTCTAAAACTGCATTTTGAAAAGCAGTTTACTTAAGCCACTATCATTAATAAATCCACTAAATGGAGACAAAATCTGTGTTAGTGATCACACTCTCACGATAGGGGGTAGGAAAGAATGATACTTCTTTTCATTACTTAATACCACAATAATGCCCATGCCTACTTTAATCATTCTAAATTTGAATCTATGGGAAATGGAACTTAATCTACAAGGAAATAAGAAAAACAAATAAATAATAGTTCATGGAAAGTAAGCCCAGGCATGCCTCAGAGATATCACGGGCTTGGTCAGACCACTGCAGTAAAGCGAATATTGCAATAATGTGCGTCACCCAAATGGTGTGGTTCCCCAGAGCATAGACACGGCGTGTTTACACCATACTCTAGTCTCTTGGGTGTGCAATAGCATTATGTCTAAAAAGCAACGCATAGAACTCAATTTTAGAAAGTGCTTTATTGCTAAAAAATGCTGACTGTCACCTGGGACTGTTGGAAAAATGGTGCCGATAGACGTGCTCATCACGGGATGCCACAAACCTTCAATTTTTAAAACACACAGTATCTACGAAGCACAGTAAAGCAAAGCGCAACCAGACGAGGTTGCCCGCGCTCACGCCGAGTGACCAGCATCTCAGAGGGAAGCGGGGTGGCCGTGCGCAGGCCAGGACTCGCGTTGGAAGGGTGACTCGGGTGACTCGGGAGTCACGGTCACGCCTCATGCTGTGGCCCTTTGGCAAGGTGGCTTCCTGTGTGTTTCTGCCTTTCATGGGGCCCTGGTGAGAAATGTAATGATAAGATGCACTATTCATCTATATTTACAGTACCTTGTTTTGCTATTTCTTTTCTGCCTTTTTATGAATTCTATGCTTCCATTGAACTTATTCAAGCATTATAATAATGAGGTTGGATCGAATCATTGCTGCAGAGTATAGCTACCTGGATATTCATGGCTCTGTATTTGATAAATGTTTTTGTTTACCACTGTGTTCCCTAAGTGGGGAAAAAAAGAGAAAACCTTTAACTTGATTTATTTATAATATCTTGTCAGTCGAATCAGGGTCTGAGTTAGGGATATGGAACTCTCAAAGCTGTGGTCGCTTCCCCCGTTCTTACATCACCTACGTGACTTGGAGAGCACTCCAAGGCATTCGGCCTCAGTTTCATCCATCAAATATTTATTCTGTTCCTGCCATTTTTCAGGCTCTTTGCTAGGTGCTGGCAGTGGAGTGGTGGATATGTATTGATATTTTATAGGCGCAGACTTTATACACGCATATACCATTTGCATATAATGCCATTACATTGGCTACACACACGTGCATAGACAGACACATACTTTTAGCATGTCAGTTTGGATTCTTAGACTGACCTCTTACCCCAAGCCATCTTGGGAATCCAAGATCAGTACCCTGAAAAATACATTAAGAAAAGTCAGAGCAATTCCTTTCTGGAGATTATGGTTTAGAATTTCTAAAGCATCTGCCAATGATCATTCTTAAAGTTTGGAAATTCACATTTATAAGTGGTAGAGGAGACCTAGAATTCAAGAATTGTGAGGCTAGTTCCATTTAAGAGGGGCTGGGTGGCAACTCACTGGGTTAGACTGCCCGTGGCCATCTCGGCTTACGACAGCAGGGTCAAGATGTGATGTGGCGGACATCTTTTTTTAATCTGCCCAGTGTCCGTCCTCCGTCCTGCCCCGCCGCCCCTGCCCTGTGTGATAGCAGCGCCCTGGCTTTCCTGCGGGAATAGCGTCCGTACCGTCAGCACGTGCTGCCTGGGTGGGGCGTTCCTGCCTCTGCTTCCGGCGGAGGGGGCGCCGGGCCTCGCCAGTCAGATTACCTTGTCTCGTTGGCAGGCTCATTTGTTCAGATGCGTGAACCTAACCTTATGGAAACCCATGTGGCTCAGTCATGAACATTTACCTGTGGTTATTGGGAATAAGGGACGTATGTTCTGTCTTCCTTGAATTTTTAATTCAGTAGATATATGTGTGAAGATGCTGGTTACCATCTTTGATCCCTTGCAAGGCTGCGTGAAAGGTAGGCTGGGGAGTAGGAGTCCACGAGCGCCAGGCTACGCATCCAAACTTCTCCTGGGAAGCAGTCGGATTCATGGAAGCACGTTCAGCAGAAGAATGAGGTGGTCAGGAGCATACTTGACAGAAGTAGACAATTTTGTTTGGAAAAAGGGGTTTTGTATCAGGAGAAAACTGGGGAGTGTTATGGGTAGAATTGTTCCCTCAATTCTTATGTTGAAATCTTAACCTCAGTGCCACAGAATGTGATCTCATTGGGACGCACGCCCTTTGAAAAGGTGACTGAGTTAGAAGGGGGTCGTTAAGATGAGTGACCCGTCTGACTGCTGTCTCTAAAGAGAGGGTACGTGGACTTGAGAGAATGCGCCCCAGGCCACCCGTGCACAGCGGGGAGCCGTGAGCGGAGAGAGGGTGGCCTTCTGCAAGCCACAGGCAGAGGCTGCAGAAGAGACCAAACCTGCTGACACCTTGATCTTGGACTTCCAGCCGCCGAGACCGTGGGAAGTAAATTTCTGTAGTTTGAGCCTTCCATCCGTGGTACTTTGCTATGGTGGCCCTAGCAAACTAATCCAGGGATGGGTTTCAAGGTTTCTAATACTGCAGTAGTGACAGCCGGGAGAAGTCATTTCAGAGGTCAGATCTAACAGACAGGGTGACAGATTAGATGCCAGGCACAAGAGAGAAGCAACCCTCTGCTAAAGATCCCTTAAAATCGAATTATAAAGCGCACTCCCATGCATTGTTTGGTTGGTAAATTCTCAGGCAGGACGCAAGCCTGGGAAGTGCGCCGTGTCGCCATGCCGGCCTGCTGTACGTAGCATCGACGGGGTGTTGTCCGCGCTTCATCTTGCTCCAAGGCAGGAGCGCTCCACAAAACAGTAGTCCACACCCGCGATGCTGAATTCACCTCCCCGGAAGCGAGGCTCTGCCAGCGGCTGGAAACAGAAGCCAGCCAAGGAGTTTTCCAGAGGCGCAGAGTTGCTCCTGCAGCTGCAGCGCGATCGCGGCTTTGGGAAATGAAAACTTTCCCGTTCTCCCTAAGCTGTTTTCTTCCAGATGGTACTGGGAGTGGCTTTTGTATGTGTGTTGTATATGATGGTGGTTCTGGCCAAGAAGGAAAAGCTCACAAGACCATCTACTCTCATTCCATTTCCTAGAGCAAAAATCAAATTAAGATAAGAATATTAATAGGTAACTGCAATCTTTTAAAAATATAGGTCTGTATACAGGATTTTAAGTGACTTCTTTGGGGTTTACTTACTTCATATACTGTATAAATCATGGAGGCATTTATTACTACTGTAAAACAGAATTTGTAGAACTGACTGGATTTGCTCATAATACATTTTCTGCGGTAGACAGACTGGTTTATAATGCGGTCTACATAAAAATGACATAAGGCATATCATTAAGGAAAACTTTCAAAACCTGTGATTTCTTCTACGGTAGGTCTTTTTATTTTTGTGGAGGGATTATCGCACAATGCAGTAAAGCTCTGCACACACCTCATTTTGCTTGGGTAAACTGGCCACGTTCTCTGCACAAAGTCTCTATAGAAAATATTTTTCTGTGTAGGAAGAAGACAGGTTTGGATTTCTTGTTTGCATTCGCTCTATAAAAATCAATGCCAGGCTGGCAGGTTTGTAAATATTTACTCTGGGTAGCACTTCCGAGGCAGCCATGTTTTTCCCCTGCAAAGTACTCTGTTCAGTCACTAACAAAAATATGCATGCAACAAATTCTGGAAAATTCCATGAATCAAGTAGTATGGTTGAGAGGGCTGTAGCAAAGATTCGTTAGTCTCTTGATTGCCTTTGTAAGAATCTGCTCCTGTGTCCTCCTTCCGGTTGATGCTCTCAGACAACCTGCACGCTTCATTAGAGCTCAGCATTTACCACTCAGAAATTAGATGCAAGACAGATTTTCCATGGAGAAGGAAAAATAAGATTTTAAGGATTAGCTAGCTATTCGAGGACTATTTAAAAAGTTAAAACGGCAGGACTTGATAACAGTGGAGTAGACACTACATTTTTACCCAAACGTCAAATTTAGAAAAAGAAAATAATTGCACATATAAAAGAATGGAAGAAAATGATATATAAGAACATTATTTTGAATCAGATTTTTAAATTGCTGTAACAGCTAGAATTCTAAAAATAACTTTTTTACATTTTGAATATAAAATTTTAATATAAAAACTGGTTCGTATCTTAGAGTACCACATTGAAGTACATGGTTCTCCTCCCTTTATGTTTTGTTCTATGTATTTTCAGAGTACATGTAAGTAGACTTCCTCAGTAATCTCTTTTAAGCAATACATTATTTTACTATTTTTCTAAGTAATGTTAATTCTGTATCCTTTCTTTAATAATATTTGAAACATAGACTTACACTTCAAGAATCAAGATAAGATTATTCTGTAATCTGTGACAACACATCCCCCTATTAATAGCCTGGCAGTTGCTAAGATGTATTCTACATCATGCATCAGATAATTACAATTTTTAAGGACCACAATCGAAATATATGCTGACTGCTGATTCCTAGTGTGCATATATTAAATCACCAAAATCTAGTTCCAGAGGGCAAAATGTGAAAAATCAATTTAAAAATGTAATCTAGGGATGGAAAAGAATCTTTTCACTGGCAAGAAAAGCAGCGTAGGGCGCCTCTCAGCCAGGCAGAGATGGATTTTCGACCGAGGCCCTGGAGTCCTCTGGTTTGTCAGATAAAAAAGTCAGCCTTGGGGGTATGTTTAGCCAGTCATCTCCTTTTCCTATTTAATGAAATAGGCATAGTGATACTCCTGCCATTTTCAAGCTGAGGGCCGTAAATAGCTGCTCCAGTGACCGGAAACCACCTGGAGCTCCTTAAATGCTAAACACGACAGTTTGGGCACCAACAAAATGCGGCTCAATTCTGCTGAGTTTTCTGAGATTACTGGTGTTGCAACCAGAAGGCCGATGCCTGTCAATCAACGATCGTCATTCAGGGGCTGACATGACAGAGCAGTGGGGTCTCGTGGAGGTCCTTTCACAGGATTTGATACTTCAGATAGGAAGAAATGTTAAGACGGTTGAATTTTTGTCCAGAAACCTCAGATCCAAGTTAAAAACTAGAGAATGTGATTGTGCACCATCGCTTCTGAGAAAGGGAGGGGTGAGGAAGAGGTCAGGGAGCTAGAGGGGCAGTTACTTCTTCCCAAACTGAGAGCACAGCCCATTTGTTTATGGTTAAAAGCAAAGCCACTCAGAGTGTATGGACTGAGATGTGCCACATGCTCAATACAGACAAGATTCGCCTTTGCCTCTGGATGATTCTGTTTCATTTAGGTTAAGGAAACAACCTACTCACGCCTATCCAGACGAAAGTGTTTTAGATATGGGATCATCCTAAAAATAAAGGTATACAACCTATTTGGCAGCTGAACCTTGAGATCTTTCCACATACTAGGCAGGGAACGTAACAGAGTAAAGAAGGCCAGGCTAAGAAACACAACAGGATCGGCGATGAAAAACCGCACAGATACTAAGCCTCCTCGCTGGGGAGGTACTGGGGTGGGGGAGGGGGTATGGTGGGCTCATGCTCAGTCCAAGCGGATTAGCAGCATTTCAAGAGAACTGAACATGTAGATTTTATATATAATCTGCATCTTAAATTTGGCAAAGTCATGAAAATAATCAGAGCTCCAGAAATGTGAGAAGCCAGGAGTACCACAATGGAGTGAAGGCAGGGACCACCTGGGCACCACTCTCCGTTGTCACAGGAAGTAGCTCCCCACTTTTCTCTTCTTCCTTGTGCCACTTGCTCCAGATGTAAAGTGCAGCCGGAACACTGGCAACACCGTCACCACCACCCTTTCAGTTCACAGCAGGGGACTGACAGACACAGACGTTTCTGATCCCTTGAGCTTCATTCGTAGGAGGGGGTGTTGCAGGTTTTACTGAAGAGGTCGAACACAGGGCTGGCAAACTGTGGCCCATGACTAAAACCAGATCGTTGCCTGTTTTTCTAAATAATTTCTTTTGGAACACAGCTACACCTATCCATGTTGTCTGTGGCTGCTTTTCTACTCCAATGGCAAAATTGACAGTTGTGGCCAAGCCCATTTGGCCTGCACAGCTGAAAATATTTACCATCTGGCCTCTTACAGAAAAACTCTGCAGGCTTCTGCAATAGAAAAGGGGGTGTTAATAAATGGTAGCATATATTCACTACCCATCCCAAACATACCATGCTTTAAAATGCGCTCTGAAAGCATTCTTGCAACTCTTAGCAAATGCCATGTAACACATCTCTTGGGGAGACTGCCAAGTGCTGAGATTCAGATCAGGTCATTGCCGGCAGAGACCTCTCAGACTTGAGAGGAGAACGGACTGAAACACCTGGTTATAATTGATGCTACTTGAGGTCATTAGAGAGTCCAAGGCCACATCCGAGGCGTGAGGCTGCAGAACCTTTCCGGGATCATGAGCACACTGTGTTTACCTGACGCACCAGACATCTTTGCAATCATTAAAGCAGGCATAATTTTTTAAAAATGATACCTTTTCATTAAGGTTTGTTCCTGAGGTTTAGTTTCGTTCCTCTGTTTGGACCGTGTTCCTGCGTTCACTTTGCTTCACTCTGCCAGGTTCCTACGCATCAGCTGAAGCGGCCTCGCGTGGCAGGTGAGCCCCGCGTGTGAACAAGGAGGTTGGTGTCTCCCTAGCTCTGCGGCTGTCCCACGGCCTGTCTCAGCCTTAGTGGCCCCCGGTCGTGGAGGGTGTGCCAGAGCCTGCCCGTGTCCCAAACGGGAAGACCTCGTGGCACGTACGCGCAGGCTGCTCCGAAGCCGGCCATCAGCCGCAGCTTTTAGCGTGTGCGGATGCGCACGGTCCCGGGCCCTGGGTGCGAGCCCCTGCTGCCAGCAGAGCCAGGTGCGTGGGAGGCGTCCCAGGGCAGCGATTGCGAGTGGCCGGGGCCAGACGAGCGGACAGGGCCGCCTGGGCGACACGCGACCCGGGCGAGGCCGGGCGCAGCGCAGGGGTGGCCACCGACGGCGCTCCGCAGGCCCGGCCCTCGGGTGAGGCCCGGGGCGGGGGGCGGGGGGCGGGCCCTCACGGGGACCAGGCCGGTCTGCGCGTCCGCACCGGAAGCCCCGCGCCCGCACCGGAAGCGCGCCGTCGGCGGAGGGGCGGGCCGCGTCGGCCGGAAGTCGGGCCGTCCAGGCCGGAAGACGGGCCGCGGCGCCTGAGCCCGCCTGGGGCCGCGCGCCCTGAGGGAGGCGGAGGCGCCAGCTCGCGGGAGGCTGGAATGGGGCGACGGCCGCCAAGACAGACGGACGCCCCTGGCGGGCGGCAGCGCGGACGGGGCGGCACCGGCGGCTCCGTTCGCTGCTCCTCGGCGCCCGTCACAGGAGTTCCGGGCCGAGCGCGGTGAGTGGTGCGTGTCCGCGGCCCCGGGCCCCGGGCGCCCGGCTGGAGACGGCCTCGGCGCCGCGGCCGCACGTGGGGCCCCGCTCTGCAGGCCGCGCGGCCGCGCGACGGCGGGCTCGGCGTCCGGGAGAGGCCGGTGTGGCGGCGGCAGCGTCGGGAACGCGTGCGGAGCCCACGGGTCTCAGGCGACGCGGAGCCCGGACGTCAGCGTCCGGGGGGCGGAGGTGGCGTCCTCGTTGCCGTGTCCCGGGTTTGCGGGCCTCAGCCCCGGTCTCCTTCGTCGCGCGCGTTCCCGCCGGATCGGGGCGCTGGGGGGCGCGAGGTCCCCCTTCGCGCTTCCTCCCCGCTCCGTCCCTGGAGCAGCCGCGGCGCCCAGCCCTGAGCGCGCACCGGCGGGGTCCTGCCGCGGACACACCCGCGCCACCCATGCGCGCCTCGCAGCCCGCGGCTCGGAGGCCCCGGTCCGGCGTGGACGGTGGTGACCACTGGCCCGGCTTCCGACTCCGCGGGACAGAGTTTCCCGGTTCGGAGCTGACTGGGATGGGATTATGCAGTGAGCACTCTCGTGGCCGACGTCGTTTGCTGGACGTCGCAGTCGCGATGCTGCGGTCGCGTTGGGCGGCCGTGCAGCTCGTCGGGTCGCATCGCAGCGGAGCATTCTCCCACGCTCGCTCACGGCAGGGCCAGCTCGCTGGCGCGGGCCTCTGCGTCGTTTCCTGGGTCAGGCTGCTGTGAGCGGTGCTATCCGCAGTCCCGTTGGTTTTGAATTTTGGGGATCACGTCCACATTTCTGTTGGGAGTATAACTCGGCATGCAAATGCCCAGTTCGTACGATGTGCTAAACATTAGTAGATGATGCCAGTTTCCAGAGAAATTTTGCCAACTTATAGTCCCACCAAGAGCGTCTGAGGGTTCCACTCCTCCGCATCCTTACCAACACTCGATGTGATCAAACTTTTTCATTTTAGACATTATGGCACTTGTGAGATCCATCTCTCCTAAGCCAGCATTGGCCAGAATTGTGTCGTAAAATCAGTACGAGCTGCAAGGCGCTGATGTTCTTTGCCCATTTCAAAGGGGAAAACTGAGAACATGAATGACTGGCGGTTGGTCAGCCCTCAGACTCTAAGGAGGGAAGAGGCTGAGAAAGGGGCCTGAGCTTCACCACTGGGGTGTTAAAGGGGGTGTTAAGTGCTGTGACTCACTTTGCTTCTCCTTGTTCACTCTTGGTGGGAAAGTGATCGCTGCTACGAAACAGGGACGGTGAGAAACTTCTAGTTTTAAAGAGTGCTAGCATCTTACAGTCAAATGCAAAGAAAGAAGAAAACTAGGAAACAGAGAAGAGATTAAATGTCCCAGAGCCAGGGCAGGAAAGCTGCCCTGTGGCTGCTTTGGGACAGCCACGATTTCAAACATCATTCGGCATAGCACGGAAAGTCCTTTATCTGGTTAGAGGAGTGTCTGTTTCACCCATGGGAGAGGGTTTTATCAAGGCAACAAAGTATGTTATGGTGGTTTTGGTCCTGGGACACTGCAGAAGTGGGGCACTTAGGAGAATCCTGCCGCTGCGAAAGCAGCTGGATTGAGTCAGTGGGCTGAGATCCTGAGAAAACTTCTAGTCATGTTATAGGAAACCTACTTTACTTTCATTTATCTCCAAAATGAGATAAATTTATCTCTAAAGTGGCAGGAAGTCCCTCGGACTGGTACACAGGTCACAAATTCACAGGCCTGCAGAGGCTGGGCATATGACAACTGAATTAAATGGGCCCAGTGGGGATAGCCATGCACTCAAGAGGGCACGTCTCTTCCAGAGTCAGTAGCCCCTGCTTCATTCACTGGGCCTGTAGTTACTTGATGGCCTCATTTTTTCTAGATTTTTGTCATTATATATCTAAATCTTATCAAATAACCCAGTTTGTTAGAAAAAGAACACACGACCAGCCAAATAAATGTCTGTGCATGTGGAATAGGGGTTCCAGTTGGGGACCACTAGCGACAGAAGAGTCCTGTGAGAAGCTTGCTCACGCCTCTCACACTAGAAGAGTTACGTGATTTTGATAAAGGCCTTAATTCACGAGTCCATCTCCACTTTGCTCCATGGTCAAATGAGTGTCTGAACTAGTTGATGATCTCTGATGCCCCTCCTCATACTTGAATGTGAGGACTCCGAGGCGCCCAGTGCTTGAGGCTTTTTGCAATCATGAGGGTCTCTTTCAGGTTTTTGACCCACATTTTAAGTCATATTTCTTTTTTTTCTTCCTCCCTCTTTAATTCCTTTCACCCCTGACCCATGGATGTTGCTGTTTCCCCTTAATAACTGGATCTCTGAAGGCGGGACATGCCCTCCCACACACTCGCAGCGTGCACCTGGGGCCTGGCGCACCGCACCCGGGGTATGGTTCGTGGCTCCACCTGGGGCGTGAACCCAGGACCTGCGTGCAAAGCAGACGTGCTAACCACTACACTATGGAGCCACCCCTAAGTAATATTTTGAACGGTTTTTGTCAGGTTTCTCCTTAGCTTGATGAGAAAATCTCATCTCTGTGTTCCCAAGACAGGATTAAGATGTGGCTATTTTGCGGTGGTTCTGCACCTCGTAATTGCCTTGGACATCCAGCAGACACGTGCAGGTTCTTGGGCCGCGTGTGGCGCCTTAGTTCTTTCTCACTGGCTTCTTGAGACTGGCGGTCTGAAAGAGACCAGTGTAAGGGGAGTTGGTAAGTGTGTCACAAGGCAACTCAGGAGTTAGAAGTGAATGTTCGGGTCGTATCTGTTCACAGCTGCTCGGAGATTCACAGACCTCACCTCACAGGTAGTGACACCAGTAGGGTTACAGTTACCTGCATATGTATATATGAAATGTTAGAATATGCAAACATATAGTGTTTAAAAGTGCGACTGTAAGAGTGGGTAATTGTGATATGTGTACCTGTATATTAAACGACTATAGTTTATATTTCACACATATACTTAGGATCTGGTTATTTTCATTTTTTTGTTATGTATATGTTTGTGTATGGTTTCTATATTTTCTGATTTGTTTAATGAGTATATATGACTTTAAGGAATACTATATAGTTTAAGATATACTTATCAAATAGCTTATGCCACATAAAATGTTTTTCACATGAAATCCCCATGTTAACATACTAATTCAGCAAATATTTATTGAATAACAGCAAAGCATACTATATACTCATCTGCAGTGTTTTATATTATATTATTTTAACTTACAAGCAAGAGATAAGTAGAGGAAGCAGATCCGGATTCCTCACACAGGTTGCCGGCTGCAGGAAGCGGGGCGTCTGTTAAGTGGGTAAGCTCAGTGGGAAGTAGTAAGAGCGTGTGGTTTCTCTACGCTGTCTAGACGTCCAAAGGAGACAGAAGTGAAGAGAAAAGTGACTGTGGATAGCAAATTAGATGTGAATTTGCAGTCTGCGCTGCCATCTAAAAATCGCTGTGTTACTTGGGGTTGAACAGGCGTCATATCACGAACCTCGCGGGGAGACAGTTGCTGGCCTGTCTCTACTGCGGAGCAGCTGCAGCTCGAGCACCATGTCTGTTGAGAAAGGCAAAGGACTGAAAGCCTCAGGTTACAGCAGGGTTAGAAAAGAACAGAAAAGTATAAGAGGAAAGGAAGCCTTAACTGAGAATGAAAACTAGCTGAATTAAGTATCCCTAAATAAATTAACAGTGTGGTCAGAAGAAAGAGAAAAAGAACTATAAATGATGAAGCGAAGAAAAAAAAATTGGATACAGAAAAATGTGATGGAAATGTTTACAGAACATTCTATGACAGTTACAAAAGTGGAACTCAAATTCTAGAAAAGCTCCTTACTGATGGTGAGTGTTGTTGGCCGATATACTGATTTCCATTTGTATTTCTTTTATTTACTGGTCTTTAGTAAACTTGAACTGAATGGGGTGAAAAGATTGCATTCGCCCATCTCATTAATAGAAATAAAAATGCCATTTTGTTCTCCCAATACTTATAAAAAACAAATAAAATCGTTTTCTACAATCAACATTTCAATTGACTAAAATGCTACAAATAGGATAATTATTATTTTAAGTTAGTAATAATTGATATTTTTACAATAAAATGAATGACAAAGGTCCTGCAGGTATTTTTCGAAATATAGTGGATGATACGATGCCTGTTGTTCTGAAGGTGACATACTAAATGAGTGAAAATCTAATGAAACTTGATAAAGTTCAGATAACATAGTTCTCAATGAAATAGGAAAAACTTATTCATCACTCTGGCAGCTCTGGTGTGTGTCTCTGAGACCTCCCGCTACGGAGGCGGAGGTTTTCATCCACCACATTCTGTAGCTTCTCGGGAACCGTGGCTTCATGTGGGCTGCCCAGTCCATGAGCGAGCAGCGCAGGGGGCCGAGCACACGTTCTCGGGGAGTGCAGGAATCCTCTCAGCCAGGCTGTGGCTCGAGGACCCCCAGAGCCACGCCAACATTTTTTTCGAAATTTCACCTGGTTGAGGGTGTTTCTGTCCGACTTTCTTCCTTCCTCTCCTTTACTCAGGGTCTGACCGGCGTGGCTGTTCGCTGGCCCCTCCTCACTTTCTGCTCTCCCCCTTCGTGAGTTCATTCCCGTCTTGGCGTCTGCCTCATGAAGAAATTTCTCAGTTTTGCACCTCGAAGTTCTTCTATTCAGAGAGCTCCCAGGTGTGGGTAGTTATTTCTGGTAGTTAGCTTTTTGCATTCAAAAATGTTTTTGCAAAATTAAGAGAGATTTAGATCAAGATAATCAACTAGAGACAGAGTTGCTTCAGCCAAAATTTTAAGAATTCAAAGGAAATAGATAAAACATGCCCTTTATAATTCTGGTAAGAAAAATAAGACCAAAAGTATGAGGAACTTGTGAGAGAAAATAGATAAGACCAAATTAACATGATAAAGAAAATGTAACTCAAAAATTAGGAGAAGAAAAAATATTTGAGAGTATGAACAAAAAGTATAAATTTTAATAAAAAGGTTTAAGGGAAATTTGGAATGAAAAAAATTTGAAGACAGAAATTTGTTTACATACCTATGGTAAAAATTAAGTGTATTTTAGAAGAGCTGTAAAATGGTCAGAGGAGCTAAACAAACACTTCTAAGAAGACATACATGGCCAACATACATGTGAAAAGTTGTGTAACTTCACTAGCTGTCAGGGAAATGCAAATCAAAACCACAATGAGATATCTCCTCACACCTGTTAGAATGGCTGTCATCGACGGGGCAAGTGATAGCAAGTGTTGGAGAGGTTGTGGGGAGAAGGGACCCCTCATGCACTGCTGGTGGGAATGTAAACCAGTGCAGCCACTGTGGAAAACGATGTGGAGGTTCCTAAGATAATTAAGGACAGAATTACCACATGAACAGCAATCTTCTGGATATTCGCCCAAAAAACTTGAAAACATCTGTAAAGATACATGCGCCACAATGTTCACAGCAGCATTATTCACAGTGGCCAAGACACTGTGAATAACCAAAGTGTCCTTCGATAGATGACTGGGTAAAGAAGCTGTGGTATATATATACAGTGGAATTTTACTCAGCCATACGCAAAGATGAAATACTGCCATTTGTGACAGTATGGATGAATTTTGAGATTATCATGCTAAGTGAAATAAGTCAGAAAAAATTGAGAACCATATGATTTCACTCATATGTGGGGTATAAAACCAAAAGGAACAGATAAATGAGACAGAGGCTCATGAACACAGGCAGTGGATTAGTGGTCACCAGAGGAAAGTGGGGAGGGGGAGGTAGGTAAGGGTAAAGGAGGCCAAATATATGGTGATGGAAAGAGATTTGACTTTGGGTGGTAAACTCAATGCTATATACAGATGATGTATTATTAAATTGTACACTTGAAATCTTTGATTTTATTAACCAGTGTCACCCCAATTTTAATAAAAAATATGTCAACAAATGGGAAAATAAAAGCACTGGCTGGAAGTCAAAAAAAAAACAACAAAATAAGTATCTCTCAGTAAGGGAGTGAACTAATAGATTATGCATATTCTTATGAGAAAGTACTATAATAAATGAACTAAATCAACCTGTGACAACATGAATAAATCTTAAAGCTGAAACTTAAAGTGAAAAAAATTCTCTATATTTTTAAAACCTTATGTAGATGTCTTACTAATATACTCAAAATTAAATATATATATACACACACATAAATTTCAGTAAACATTAAATTTGCATATTAAACTTTAAAAATATTGGATTTGGAGCGAGATAAAACAATCTAGATGCCTATGCATAGATTGGTGGCTTCTTTAGGGAATCGAATGAGTAATAAATGCTTACTTAACTCCTTGACTAATGCTGTTTGTTTTTACATTGGATATATTCACAGCTCTTGACCTTCAAATGTTACTTTGATGTACAAAACTTGATTCTATCTGCCTGACAGTTAATGACTTCAGCATAGCTAATTTGGAGTGATTGTAGTCTTTGCTGCCCTGGCTATATAGATGTTTTTTAGAAGTAAGATGTAACTCTAAGACTGGAAAGTGTTATTCAGCATCCAAAGAAAGAAAAAGAAAAAGGAACTGCTTTTGGACTTCTGACTTTGAATACATATTTTTTTTTCATTTCTGTTCTTTTCATTTTTATTTCAAAGTAATCCGTGTGTGTGTGCGCGCGCATGTGTGTGCATATGTATGCCTGTGTCCACACACACACATACACACACAGCTCCCCAGTCAGTATGTTTGCTTTGGTGTATTTTCTAAGATTCTCACTCTTCTATGTTGCCGTATATTTTGGGTGGTTCTAATATAGACATTTTAAAATTGAATTGTAATTAGGTGTTTGTCTTTCCTGCTGGATTATAGATTTCTCAAGATCAGGGGTCATACGTTATACATCTTTATGTAGTGGAATCTCATAAAGTATTTCAGATACTCAGTGAATATGTGTGAAAACAGTCCATTCTCCCTCTTTTTACAGTGCTGAAAGCTTTGCATATTATGTGACAGTTACAATTTCCGGCATATGTTTTTTCCTGTTTTCTACTTCTGTCGAATAATGAATTTTTAGGCTGCCTTTGCTTCAGGTTGATTTGGAATAATGGCTTGAGTTGGTTTTTGTATTATTCAGTCAAAATTTATCTTCTATTCCACAGGGTGGCCACTGAATTTCAGTTCAGAAAACCAGCTTGTGTTCACAGGTTCATGAGTATGGTTTTAGATTGTTTGCTCGCTTCGCTCTCTGAGAAATTACTTGCGTTGGAAAGAATAACAATTTGGTTCAGGATCTGCAGCTGCCAAATGTCATCTCCTACTAGTTGGTTTCTGTAAGCGTTCAGGTGGGGGGCTTGTCAGAGTCTCATCTCGCTTCGTTGCTTTCCTGCGACGCGCTTGCCAGTTTTAGATATTCGCAGCTGGGGAAGTGGGTTTTGTGCGGTGCCTGCCTAGGATTAGCCGATAAGCAATCACTACTTCTTTCATTCAATTTCTATCCTTTTCGGCTTACTAAACTATGTGCCACTTTTTGGGAAATCTGGCTGTCTTTTGACTAAAGATATTTATCGTGATAAGTGAGGAAACAATGCGTAAATTAGGCGGAAAGGCACAGAGAAGCCGAGAACAGCGCCTTCGCCGGTCCGCGGGAGGCTGTTTCAGTCTGCTGTCCGCCTGCTTTTCTTCCAGTTGCTGGCAGCCTATTTGCCTTGCCATTCACACTGCGGGCAGCGTGCAGCCAGCTCAGGAGAGGGGCGCCCTGAGACGCGCTCCCCTCGGTGCTCCACTCCCGCGGAGGGGTTGGCTGACCCCGAGGCTGCGGCTGTTCTCCGCGCTCCCCTGCTTGGTTTCCCTCCCCTGCGCTCTGCATGTTGAGCATAGTGAACGTTTCCTGAGCTCCCTCTCACCTGCACGCACTCCCCACGAACAAGGGAACGTTTTTTGAAGCCAATTTCATTTTATATTAAGTTCTGCCAAAATGCACTCAATTGCATGTGGATTTTTAATGATATTTATATATTTTTTCCTTAAAAATGTGGGTTCAAAAAAGAATGATCTATTTAAAGTGGCTTTTGCTGACACATTGCCAGTAGGGTTTAGTAATGTTGTGTTGAGTGTGTTTTCCTTCATGTCAATTAAAACGACGGATAAATATTTCCACATGCGTAACTCCCTGTTTTGCTCACGAAGACTCACGGGAAAGGGTTGGAGAGGACTTGATTAGAGAGTGATGTACGTGGATGTCCACGTGTTGTACATGTGTGTGATATTCATCAAAGTCTACATACGAACTGCAGATCTGAAGTCGGAGTCCACCATGTCCCAAGTCCTGTTTGCAAATCATCGAAAAAGAAAAGGGGGTCAGGGAGCTGAGAGCACAGATGTTAGCCCGAAACAAATAAACGGATAATTAAAATTCAGAAAGTAGTTTGATGGCGTGATAGGTTATTATGGGAGAAAACATGTTATAAACTAAGTTTTATTCTAATTAAACATGAATCACAGCCTAAATATGACGAAGCTATGATCCGTGACCATTTCATCTGTGAATATGATAGTGAGTACATAGTCATTGGTGCCTTGGTGGGTGTATGAGATTGAGAGAAACTATGAAATAAGATTAAATAATCAAAACATTTTAATTTTTCCTCAAAAAATTAGATTTTTATTAGAGAATGTACAGATTGAAGCAAATGAATAAACGGCATGTGGAAGGAGAGAAAAATTGACGGGATGCATTTTCTATTATGTTTCAATAGTTCTTTCTTTACCATAGAAAGAAAAATACTATCAGTAGGCATTTGGAAGATCTGATGGAAAATTATTAGCTTTAGGAGCTGCTAAATTCAAAAAGAGCAAAATTTACTAAAGTGCAGTGTTCAGCTCTGCAGTGAACACTATTTACTAGTCACAATAATGTAAATTTGTAATAAAATTACATAGGGAATGATAACTTTATCAGTAAATAATGTCATAAATGGATAAATCATGAATTAGCAGTATTGTATTAATTTTAAGTATTACCGTATTACTATTAAGCTTATTAATAGGATGAAGACATTTTAGAAGGAACAATTGAAAAAGTAATTCTTTAAACTATTTACATACATTTATTTGGTAAAAATAAAATTTAATCTCAACAAAGGTCCTAGAATACCTGGGTATTCACGTTTAAAAAGGTAATCTAGACACAGAACTTGCACCCTTCACAAACATTATCACAAAATGGATCATAGACCTAAATTTAAAATGTAAAGCTATAAAATTCCAGAAAGATAATGTAGAAGAAAACCTGGATGACCTTGGGTATGGTGATTGCTTTTTAGAAACAATACTGAAGAGAGGATCCATAAAAGAAACAATTGGCAAAGCAAACTTCATTAAAATTGAACATTTTTGGTCTGCAAAAGACAGTGTCAAGGGAATGAGAAGATAGGCCACAGACGGGAGAAGCTATTTGCAAAAGACGCACCTGATGAAAAACTTATCTAAAATCTACAAAGAAGTCTTAAAACTAAACAACAACAACCCAATTAAAAATGGACAAAAAACCCGAACAGCTAACTAAATAAGATATAGTTATGGCAAATAAACATATGAAAAGATGTTTCATATCATGTGTCATCAGGGAAATGCAAGTTAAGACAATGAGCTACCACTACAGACCCATTAGAATGACAAGAATCCTAAATGCTGACATCATCGATGCTGGCATAATGGAGAGCAGCCGGAGTCCTCACACATTGCTGATGGGGACGCAAAACGGTGCAGCCATGTGGAATACAGGTTAGCGATTTCCTGCAAAGCTGAGCACACTCTTACCGTGTGATCCAGGAACTGCAGTCCTTGCTGATTGGCCAAAGAAACGCGTGTATGCTAAGCCTACACACCGTAGTTTAGTAACTGTCAAAACTTGAAAGCAACCAAGATGTTCTTCAGTAGGTGAATGGATAACTAAACCGTGGTCCTTCCAGTGGAATCTTATCCAGCATTAAAAGTGAACTATCAAGCCATGAAAAGACACTTAAATGCATATGACTAAGTGAGAGAAGCCAGTCTGGAAAGACTGGACACCATGATTCCAACTATGTGACATTCTAGAAAAGAGAAAACTATGGCGATGGTAACAGGGTCAGTGGTTGTCCACAGGTTGAGGGGGAAGAGGGATGAATGGGTGGAACACAGAAGATTTTTAGGGCAGTAAAACTGCTCTGTTTGATACTATAATGATGGATACGTGTCCTTACACATTTGTCAAAACCCATAGGACGTCCAATACCTGGAGCGAATTGTAATGGTAACGATGTGTCCACGTAGGTTCACCCATCATAACAGATCAACCACTCTGGTGTGGGCTTTTAAAAGTGGGGGAGGCTGTGTGTATGTGGGGGCAGGGCGTGTGTGCGAACTCCCTGTCTCTTCTGCTCAGTTGTGGAGTTAAAACTCGTCTAAGAAATAAAGTTTCTTTTTAAAAAGAAATAAAATTTAATTTAAAAATAAAGAAAATGTGGGTCTTTACAAAAGCATTCTTGAAGCTGGAGTTTCAGAGTTTTACATCTGGAATCTCAAGAGAAATCCCCCAAATTCACCTGTAGACATCGTTTCCTTTCCTTCAGTGGTCTACACGCACCCCATCTCTCTCATCTTGCCTTCAGCCCCAACTTTAACTCACCGGGACAGAGCGGTGCCCCTTCTTAAGCATAGTTGACTTTATTCTGTGGGCAAAGGCTTCAAAGTATTTTCATGACATGCAAAATCCTTATTTATAATAAGTAGAAATATTTATGAAATTGTATCCACATTTTCATAAGAGCTAGAGAAAAACCATGTATCAGAAAAGAAAAAAAAGACACCAGAGTAGTCGTTTGAATGTGGTAAGCTATCAATCGTATATATTTATTTTTTGTGCTATATTTCCAAATATAGTATAATTAAAACATAGCCTTCTCTTTTAGCCTCGTCAATGACACACACATCCTTCTGCGGTTTCGCCTTCCTCCTCGGTGCCTCCGAGGCCCGGCTGTGGGCGTGCGCTCCCAGTGCAGTTTCCCACTCACAGTTGTTATTAACCGTTTCATCTCCTCCACTTCGAATTTTCAGCCATCTCTTTTTGGGTTGTGTACTTACCTCCATCTGTAGACCCCAGCCCAGACCGCAGTGCTGTTGCACGAGGCCTTCATCCTTGCCACCTCGGTCTAGCTCAGAGGTCTGGCCCATTTTCTCTGCCCTTCTGTCTGGGAGTGCAAGTTCTCACAGACCCCTGAGCCTTCGCTGCTGTCAGATAGAGTATGTAGGGAAGGAAGGAGCATTCCCTTTTACAGAGGACGTCCAGCGCCTTCTGCTCTTTCATAGTTTAGTTATATTCATAATGTTTGTTATGGGTGGCATTTTATAAAAAAGAACCAAAAGAACCCCAAAATTTCTAAAAGAATGTCTTTTAATGGATGTCATGGATGTATGAGACTGAACTAAATTTAATTTAATGTAAATTTGGAACTTACTTGACTCCCGAGTAAGGAAGGTCACCCTCCCCCTGCATCCTAAGTGAATGGCGACGTCCTCATAAGCCCTAACGTTTAGGCTGCAATTCGATTTATCTGCATATACTTTTAATTCAGCTTGAATGTGAGATTGTGCTATTAGAAATATTAGCATCGTCCAAGAAATAAACTGCTAAGAATTCAGAAATGAGATATTGGTTTGGTATAAATAATGTGTCAGACTAAAAGCAGAGTCTTATTCTCTGCTTGGAAAGTCATAGGTGTTATGTTTTTAATTACCTTTCATTCATGTGACTTGGGGGGCAATTGTATTTTGGATGAGTCTGATCTATGCACACAATGGCACATTTAACATTTAACGATTGGAAATTATATACTGAAATACATTATTTTGTTCAGGCTGCAAATTCTATAGCTTCAATAATCTTTGCTAATTTTGCGAGACATATGGTCATAAAATAACAGCGTGACCCCATGATGGTTATTCTGAAGTTATATTCTTTTCCCTCACCTGTTTTTCTTGCTTTCCTGCTAATGAGAGCAGATAACGATTGAGGTTACCCAGGCTCTGTGGAGCCCTGGGAGGAAGTCTGCTCCCCGCCCCGCCGCCCCGCCGCCCACCGAGGACCCCGGTCGCAGAGCCCTAGTTTTGACAGCTGTGTTTATGAGCACGCACTTCTGAGCTTTTGCTTTCTGTCTCTTTGTGGCACTGCTGTGGGAGAAGGAATGTCTGCCGAACCTGCGGACTCCTGCAGTGACTGTCCTTTGAACTAACTTCTTAGACTTCCCAAGGCTAGGCCACATTTTTAGGGGGCAGGGTGCTTTCTCCTAGCAGAGTAACACGGGAAAGACTCGGAGATGAAGGACCTGTTTCTTCGGAGCCGCTCCCTCACGGGGACAATGAACCTGGGGCTGGACGCCGCAACCCCTGGGTGAGGCCAGGCTGGGCAGGGTGGCGAAGGAGGATGGCTGTCTGGAGTGTCCCTGCGCCCCCGCTACCCAGCCTCACTCCCTCGGTCCTGGGCCGTGCGCCCCGTGGAGCTGCTGCAGGCCCTGCGGGACAGACCAGCGTTCTGGAGGACTGGCGGCCCGTGGGGGACCCACCCAATTCCAGCCGCCATCCCGAGTCCACGGGGGGCGCACCGCACGAGGCTCGGCCGGAACCATGTGGGAGCCGTGCTCGCCCAGCATCTAGTTCCCTGCCTCCGCACTGTCCTCTGCAGAATGACCTTTCTGCCGCTCAGTGCTTGGACTTGGGGGCTGACCAGAGCCTCGCTCGGTGCATGTGGCATGTCAGTCGGCTCCGCTGCGGTAACAAAACACCATGGACTCGGGGCTTAACCCGCAGAGCTTTCTCTCACGGTTCTGGAGCCCGGACAGTCCCAGATCAAGGTGCTGGAGGTTATTCCTGGGGAGATCTCTCTTCCTGGCTTGCTCTGTTCTCACTAGACAGAGAAAGAGAGAGGGTGGGGGGCCTGCCTGCTGTCTTCTGATGACACATATTCTACGGACTCAGCCCACCCTTCGGACCTCATTTAACTCAATCACCTCCTAAAGACCCCACCTCCAAATACAGCCATGTTGGTCGGGATATCAGTATATGAATCTGTGGGGTCCACAGTCCAGAGCAGGAGGAAGCCCTGTGGTCCAGTAGACTAGTCCCTCTTGCCACATGTTTAGTTTAACAGTGACCCTGTAACCCCAGCCGTGTACCTGAGCTCTAATCCGGGGAAAGGGGAGAAGTTTCTGGGAAAAAGAAGCTTTTTAAAAAATGTTATCTGTTAGTAATATAAATAAAATGAGTGTGGCCATACTTCGACCACCATGTGGTGTTGAGGATTCGGCCAAGAGAGAAAAAAAGGGCCAAGGAGAGGAAGGAGACAAGTGGAGGTAGATGCCATTTTTTGAGACCCTGGATCCAGCAATGCCTAGAACAACTCATCACTTATAACCTCTCCGTAATAGAGGCCAAGACTCCCTTTCTGGATTTCCGTCACTTGTAACCACGATTCCTGGCCAGTGCATGCAGCTACTGCAGAAGAAGTCTGATGGGAAAGAGCCAACTTCTTTGTCTTGGTAAGAAGCTTGTCCCGGAAAAATCAGTGGACTTTGCTTTTCTAGTAGAAATGCAGCACAGTTCTAAATGGAAAAGGAAATACCTCCGTGGAAGACGGCTTTTGCCTGTGTAAGCTTGAAGGAGGACATGAGTCTCAGTGCTTTTAATTGATTTATATAGCCCTACTTAAAATCATTAATCTCCAGAATTCAAAATCTATTTGGGAAAGTAAAAATGAAAAATGAAAGTCATTTCATGGCTCTTACACTATTTTTCATTTAAAAATGTGAACAGGATGATTAAATTTCTATCCAGTTCCTTACAATATATAAAAATATCCAAAACCCAGTATGATTTAAAACTGATATAGTGTATCCCTTTGAAAAGTCCATTGAGTATACAGTTTTGAACCTCAGTTCCATGCCTAAAGCGTCACGTGAACAGGTGTTCAAGGAGAGGGATGCCCACGCAGCTTACTGAACTGTCAGGCTGTGGCACGGCAAAGGGTGGTGCAGGATCTCACAGCGAAATCAGACCGGCAGGCAGAGTGACCCGTAATTATGTCTCAGGTGCAAGGTGGAAGCTACGATCTAAGGTGACAGAAGTTTCAGAAGTCACGCAACAGCAAACAGGGAAATAATAGTGGCAAACAATACAGTGTGGATAAGGATGTAAACTTTTAGTTTCAAATAAACTCAGATTTGATTCCAGTGTTGACATTTGTTAAATCCAAAGTTTGCAACTTCTGCAAGTTACTTAATATTCTTAAGCCTCATTTTCGTGACAGCTTATCTGTAAAATGGGATGATAGTGCCTACTTCAGAGGGTTGTCTGAGAGAAGTGATTGAAATCCTGCCAGAGCTCAGAGCGCGCGGTGGCGCACACAAGGCTTAGGGAGGCCCTCCATCCCGTTAGCATTCAGTAAACAAACAGCTTGTGATGATAGTCATCAAACTCACTGTAAGGAACCCAACCGATTAGATCCTGGTTTTCGCGACAGCTCATTCCTGACCAGCCCAGTTCTCCCTCTAAAGGTCCTTATGCCCGCAGCATTTCCAGAACTCATTTCTTAAGTTTCATTCATATATTTGCGGCCCAGACACAAAGTGTGTGAACAGACTAGCCAGCTATGCAGCAGTTACAGTGATGCTCGTAGACACGCTTCTGTAGTAAGAACCTGAGTATTTACATTGTTTTTCCCATTGCATGGGGTGTGAATTTCATCTGAAGTTGCTTGAAATGATAGTGCTTTCTGTCTGTCTGCTGTTCAGGTTTTTCACATTAGATAATATGCTACCTTAAGGTTCTCCTTTGTGGGACTCGATGCAGCATAGTAAAAAGAATTAGGCAGGGTGGGATTGAGAAAGAGAAAAATGTTCCATACTATCTGCTGATAGATGATTCTTAGGGTAATGATTTCATTTGAGGTTCTTTCCAGGTACTACTTTAATATATGTCATTTTGCAATTCATTCCTAAAAGCTTTAAGACTTTTTAAAAATTCTGATTCAAAATAGAAAAAGCCAAAAATAGAAAAAGCTGAACACTATCATTATGATTATTTACCATATTTCCAACTTTAAAATGAACAAGTGAAAGGTTTCAGCAGGAGAAATGGAATTCCATTTAGAGCAAAACGGAATATTTCAATCGGTAATTTTGAAGAGATTTGAGAGAAACAGTAGCTGTTCTTTAAATAAATGAAGGTCTCTATTGGCTAAAATTTAGTTAAATGGTGCTCTTTAATATATGGAAAGCAGTGGACTTTAAGAGGATGTTCACAGTAGCATAGTAACTGAGGTTGGAATGAGGTTTGACCTTGATACAAACTGATAAAAAAATGATAGCAAGGCTTAGTTCATTTGCTTGGAAACATGATATTACTGGCATTTGTGCTTTGATAAAATTCCAGATGTTTCTTATTCTTGATTTTTGATGTCTTGTCACAAATTATCTGGTGACATGAATATTAATTTTCAATTAGCTTATCATGTTATAAACTTTAGGTTATCTGTAAAGTAGTTTAAGAATGTAGTAGCCTTAGGCAACACTATTATAGTTTTGCAAGTAGAACATATTTGAATGGATGTTCCCTAAAATGTAATTATATCCTGAGTATTCTTAGTGTATTATCTAATGCTAAAACTCATTGTCCTGTTACAGGTTGTAATGTTTTCAAAAGAAAACATCGTCTCAAGCATTAGAGACATAGTATTTGATTTGTTCAGCACAATTATTGTGGCAAGAAAATTACTGAAATAGGCCCACTTGGCACTCTGAGCAGTAGTCAAAACAAAATCACGGTTTCGAAGGGAGTCTTTCTGCGGAAGGTCTGCAGAAGCATTTCGAAATGCCGATGGCTTGCCTGATGGACAGGAGTTTTCTTTCGGCAACCCCTGTCCATCTGCAGCACTTTATTATCCCGCTGTACGGAGCAGCGTGTGCGTGCGTGTCTGTGTCTGTGTCTGTGTCCGTGTCTGTCTTGGCTCTCCCTCCTCGCTAGAATGCAAGCCCTCAGAGACAGAGGTTTCGCTTCGTGTGCTGTGGTCGTCCGCGCACAGGAAGAACGGTGCCAGGGCGCATGGCAGGTGCTGGGCCGTCAGCGTGGGTGAGCACGTTAGGGATGGACAGCGGCTGGAAGCGCGCCCGGCGGGGCCGCGTCTGCCAGTCGGGCTCAGTCTGCACGTGGACCCGCTACCCGTGATAACAGACACTGTCACACGGGGATTTGCAGTTTATTTTTTTTTTTATGTTGCGAAAGAACTCTCAAATCCTGAAAGGCAGAAGCATTTAGAACAGCTGTTCTACAGTTTAGTCCTTAATTTTCACCTTGATACTTTGACAAGGAACCAGTTTTCAGTTAAGCTCCTTAAAAATCACCAGAACAATGAATAAATCTGTGCTTTCTTTAAAAATATTAATGCAGATGAGATACTAATTTAAAGTGAAACTATAAGGAAATTAAGAAAACACTTTGCTATCGAAGTGCATTCCTGCGAGCCCGCCCTGCATTCATTCCTCTTGCCAGCCGTTCAGCCTTTCTCGATTGCTCCAGGGCTGCGTGAGCTGCAGCCGCCTTCCATTTCCCCATCTGAACGCATGTCCCTGGTCACCCCCTGGGTGACCCGCCCGCTGCTCGTCCCCTGAGCTACTGCTGTAGATCCTTGGAGCAGATGTCACACCTGTGCTATTGTTCTTTCTGGGGTGGGGCGAGCTGTTCACATGGATCCAGAGCCACCTTCTGCCCAGTGATTTCCCTTCAGATCGATGTCAGAGGTATAAATAAGGCTATTACCAGCCTTCTCTTCACTACTCCTCTTTCTCTTCAGAAAAGGATGTGTTATCTATGAAGTAAATAGAGTACACCCCCCTTTTCGACTAGATGTTGTATCCACTTGGCGTTTTCACTGGTACAAATAAGCCCACTCCGAGTGTGAGATCTCATGCTGTGGAACAAGCGAATGAGGAGCGGCCATGCTGCATCGCCCTCACCGGATGGGGGGGGGAGAAGCTTGGCGGTTTTGAATCTGTCCTCTCGCTGCGCCCCCGTGTCCCTTGAATGCCAGCATCTTTTCTTAGACCCAGTGAACTAGCACAGTGCATGGTAGACTGAAAATAAACGCTCTGGAAGCTGAGATGAGGCCATTCTAGTGGGAATATCTAGAGGAGAAAATTAACGCTGTTGCTCCCGAGCTTACCACTGTCTTCAGCTTTTCAGGTGTTTTCTGGAATCTGAGCACAGCTGGGGATTGCCAGAGTTATTTGAGTTTCTGTTTTCTGTTGTTCGTGGCTGTGCCTGGGAATTGCATATTTGCCCAGGTTTCTTAAACTCTGGAGGAAAGTGAAACACTTACTCCTCTATTCCTCGGTCCCGTCTGTCTGCACTCTGGGGTCTCCGGGTGGGGCTGTGCGTGAGGCAGTAATGGCCATGAGACTGGACCACCGTGGAGGTCGGTGGGTCGCTCAGGCATCAGGCTGCAGCCCCACTGTTGTGGGGAAGATAGCAGGTCTGTCCTTGAGCTGGGATCTGTCTGGCAATTTTCAGCTTACAATCCCTTATTTTTTTTATTTTTTACGTCTACAGCACCTGGTCGTCTTAGGCGGTCTCCCATCCAGCTACTAACCAGGCCCGACCTTGCTCAGCTTCTGAAATCAGACAGGATCGGGCTTGTTCTATAAAAATATTTTACATATAATTGCTGGGAAGAGGCATCATTAAAGCAGATTTTATATCTGACTCAGCAATTCCATTACTAGGTATACACCCAGGAAATTTAAAACCATATGTCACATAAAGAAATGCTCATGAATGTTCACAGAAGCATTACTCATATTAGCCAAAAGCAAAAAATGATTTAAACGTCCATCCGTTGACCCATGGGTAAACGAAATGTGGTATGGCCGCACAATGGGCTTTTATTCTGCAATAAAAAGAAGAAAAAAGTGAAACATCAAATCAGTGTGAATGAACCTTGAAAGCAGTACGGTAAGTGAAAGACGTCAGTTGCAAAAGACCACATGTCATGCTTTTCTATTTGTATGTAATGTCTAAAACCCACAAAGGACAATTCTGTAGAGACAAAGTAGAATATATGGTTCTGTAGGGTTGGGGTAGGGTGCAGGGTTTTTTATTGGGTGGTAATGGAAATCTTTAAAACGAGATTGTGGTGATGGTTGCACAACTCTGTGAATATCCTAAAAACCGCTAGATTGTACACTTTAAAAGGGAAAATTGGTCTACGGCCATGCCACCCTGAACGTGCCCGATCTCGTCTGATCTCGGAAGCTAAGCAGGGTCAGGCCTGGTTAGTAGTTGGATGGGAGACCACCTAGAAATAATAGGTGCTGTAGGCGTTAAAAAACAAAAAAATTATTAAAAAAAATAAAAAATACATATCTGTAAAATATTACATTTTTAATATCTATAAAGTATTACATTTTTTAATATCTGTAAAGCATTACATTTTTTAAAAAGCAAGTTTTCAGCGTAATTTAGAAATTACTATCACTTGATTAATTTGCAGATGTTTCTGTTCCCACCACATGGTGTCGATGATCTCCCTTGAAGTCTTCGTCATGCTGTTGGGAAGTGGGGTTGCTATTAGAAAAGCTCCTTTCATTTTAGAAATCTCAGTGTAGCACATTTGTATGTAAAGAATGAAGGATTGTTGCATTTGAAAAACCACCAATATATGTCATGAACCCTTTTCATTATTTCAATAAATACATTTGGATCTTGTATTCATGCTCTGTTTCACAAGTTAGAAAAAAAAATACAGTCTTGGCTCTGGCCTGGATTAATGAGTTTCAAAAATATGTAAATGACACATTGAATTCCAGACTCAGTTATACCAGTTCCAACTAAAGAGAGGCACATTAAAATATTCAATCCATTATAATCATGCTCTTTTGCCGATGTGTTTACATATTGGGATTTAGTGATAAAGAAAAATAGTGTGCTTAATAGATACAAAGTATCATTTATTCAAATATTTAAGAGTTTTAATGAAATCTGCATAAGATTGGTGTTACATACAAAAAATAAGTAAAGCAAGGACTGTCTAGGGGCTATTGGATGATCGGGGACATAAAAGGACACACACACAGTACCATGCAAACTTATAGGCAAAAATATACCCGTTAATGCACACACTAATACATACGTGAGGCTATGAGCATCAAACACATGTGCCCACAGTACGCAGTCGGTGCAAAAACAGCACAAAGGGAGAGAGACTGAGATTCTCTGAAGGATGGGGTCAGGGGCGGGGAGCGGAAGATGCGCATCAGGAAGATGTGCTGGGAAGCTAGGAAGAGCAGAGTTGGAGTTTGGAAAAAAAGATGTTGAGAAATCCGAGATATTTGCATAGAACCAAACCAGCAAGCACCGTGTGTATAGGTCGGGGCGGGCAGGGGTTCTTTGTGGGGGAAAGCGCTGCAGTTTTAGTGGCTGGGGACCGGAAGCAATGCTCTTGGGCAGCCGTTTACACGATGGGGTTGGAACTCGGTGAGAGCAGTTCTCCGGGAGTGAAAAATGGCGAGATTATGGCCATGTTGAATCCAGGTGCGAGTTCTTCTAAGACAGCCCTGATCGCTTGAAGTGCAGGCCGAGTAGAGAGGCTAAAAAAATAACAAGAGGAAATGATAAGCCTGAAACGTGCTCAGTTTGTGCCGAGAGACGGAGGGCTCTGTCTTCCCGACGCCAGGCATCAGTATTGTTATTTCTGAGACCTGTCATTTCTCCTAGCTGTTGAACTGTATGTGGTAATGATTTTTAATCAGTTTTGGTGGATGAAAAGTTCAAGTCCTAACAGACCAGGCGTATTTTCATAGCTAACAAGCAGCAGAGCAAGGACTCAAACTCAGGGTGATCTGACCTCAAAATCCATTCTATTCAGAAATCCCTATGGTTTCTCGTCTTACAAATAGGTCGATAAACTCTGAGAGTCATTTTAACTAATTTTATAATGAATTAAATTAATCTTGATTTCAGTTTGATTCCAATCCCTTGTTGCCTCTTGACACTCTTAGCATAGACTTTTTACCCATGATGCTGTATTATTCCTATTATTTTTTATTTATACACCTTCATCCTTAAACATGTTTAACTTTCCCTGGTGAGATTTTGAAGTTGTTATACATATAAGCCCAGTGAAAGATCAGTAATTTGGAACTCAAAATATACGATCTCTTAATAATCCACGTGTGTCTGTACATATGAACAATTTGATTTAGCTAATTAAAGCCCTTCCCTACAGCATTACTGAGAAGGTGTTGATATGGCAAAAAAAAAAAAAAAAAAAAAGAGATTAGGCATTGACAGGCATCCCGCGCATGATGACAGCTAGGTCCTGGACAGCGGTTCGAATCTGCAGTATTTCCACACAGCAGGGCTTATTCGAGCAGGTTTTGTGATCACCGTTTTACCGGTGAGAAAGCAAACTCAGGTCATGTAGCTCCCAGTGTCGCACGACTGAGTATTCAGTGCCAACTCCTGACTGCGGTCTGCCTGCGTTTCGGTATATTCAGTTGTTCACTTCAGTTTATGAAGCCAGTCTTGAACGTTAGCACAGTGAAACAGTGAAAACTGAGAGATGCCAAGCGTTCAGAGACCCAGAAAGCTCTCTTCCCTGGGTGATTTCGATATTCTGGTGATTAACAATCATCTTGTGGAATTGCTAAGGTATAGAATCTAAGCGAGCATGGAAAGGCAGGGCACTTACGTGGGACCCAATTTCGCCAAACATTTGTAAACAAATAACACTCAGAGCGTTTACACTGTGTGTGAAATTGATGAATTGTCAACATTGGAGACTGTCATCTAAGCTTTTGTTTTTGTTAATCTCAGAAAACGTATTACATTTATACTTGATGCTACAGGACAAAAAGTGGAAAAACACCGGAGATTCGGCATGCAATTTTGAGTTTCTAAGACATCCTTAAAATGTAAATCTAATGTATCAGTGTCAACATACTTTAGTCAGATACTGATTACAGGCCAACGATGTTTCAGTCACTGTGTTAGTCAATGTGTGAGTAAAGCCTAAGATTTTCAGAAATGGCGACAGATCCATGCTTATTTAATCTCTGTGGCAGAGGCTTGTCCGCCAGTCCATTTCCTCTCCGCCCAGGGCACACAGCAGGGCTGTATTTCCCAGCCTTGCTAATAACGGGTGGCTGTGTGACTAGACTCTGGCCGTGGACGTGATTCGCAGTGCTGTGCGCCTGCCACGAGCCATTCTTCTTGCTCTTCGTCTTCCAGAGATGACCTTGGATGCCAGGTATTAAAGATGGCAGAGTCACAGGAAGACCCTTGAGTTCCTAAAACTGCCACCTAGCCATCAGGAGACCCATTGCTGGCTTTACACGAGCAAGAAATAAACTATGTTCTGCTACCGAGATTCAGGGCTGACATTTCGTTAACTGGTAAAATCTCCTTTATAACAGAAGTTACATACAGGAGTCGATAGAATTTTCTCTGTCCCTTTAGGCCAGAGGAGTGTGGTAAAGTAGCCCCCAAAGAGGTTAAACATGTGACCTAATTCTTTTCTTGATTAAAGTATGTGTTAAGCAAACACTGTGCAGTGGGCTTTGTGCTGAGAGCGCAGATGAGCTAGAGAGCCAGGCGCGCGAGAGCCGCCGCTGCCTCGCGCAGCGTGCACGTCGCTGTGGGGGACGGAGACTTCAGACCGAAGAAACGAACACCATAATCGTTGCGCGTTGCAGTCTCTTGAAGGAAATTAAAGGGCCGTTTGATAGAAAACGATGGCGTGGCGATGGAAGGCTTCTTGAGAGAGCGATCGTGAAGCGAGGCTGGAGAGACGCCGGCGGTGGAACCGGAGCAGGAGGCGCGCAGAAATGTCGGAAGAAACAGCTCCAACCCACCGGTGTACGTGGCTCCTGACTGACTCCACAGCTTCGTGGAGCGGCCATTTGATGGTCAGTAATCGAGCACTCTTGCCTTTTTCCGCACTCTCATGTCAAATGAAAATGTTTCCATCTACGTAGAAACCTCCACAGGACTCCAAGGAGTTGCACACCTAAAATGACGTCCCTAATTAGCGTAGCTTACTATTTTTGAACTCCTTAAATTTCACATGCTCGATGTATTTAGCTAGGCTGGGACTGACAGCGAGATAAATCTTTTTAGTTATTCATGGCCAACTTGAGTATCATCATAGTTAATGTTCCTCGGAGCAGATTTAACTCTAGCGAAGCTCTGGAAGGCGCTTTTTTGCGAAGGTGGTAAAAGCAAATTTAGCATAGTTGTGTCTGACTAATAAAACTGTTTCTAAACTTATTAGAAAGGCTGTAGGGGCAAATTCATTACCTTTCCCAGAGGCGCACATCAGAGGCATCTGCCACTTCTAAGTCTGGTTTCAGAAGCTCACCTTGGAGACCTTGACGAGGAAGGAAGCACCGCGCAGGCCTTATGTACACGAAGTTATATTAAGACATCTCACTTAGAATCACACCGGATGGGGTTTTCAAGATGTCAAAATAAATTTCACATTTGCATATTTTATCCGAGATTCTACAAAAGGGAGGTTTTAATTTATGGATAAATTATTCTAGAATCTTTAGGCAAGTTGTTGGGGCACTGGCACATCATTTGTAAACGAGGTGGCTGTCTCAGCTTCTGAGTGTGACTTAGGTGCATGGGAGAGGGAAAGGGGCCTGGGTCCCCTGAGCGTGCACCGCTGGCGGCTTCCATCTCACCTCCCATTTCCTCCCAAGGTTTTACTTAATCACCGATGTATTTTTAATTGATGTATTTTTTTCCCTGAGTACTCTTAATGGTGATTTATTTTTATATTTTTGGAAAGTATAACGTCTCCAAGTGTTTTGAAAATAATAACATCATTTAAAATTCGTAACAAGGAAACAAAGGAAATAAAGTTTTGCCATGTAATTAAAAGGTGTAATATTAAGTTCTACATGAAAAAAAATCAATAGCATAAATTTAGGACCTTAGATCTCCAGGATTTGTTTCTTCCTGTTTAATATTTTATACTCAGGTATTTGATTAGAAAAATCTTGCCTCAGAAAAATCGATGTCACTTTTTGTGGCAGTAAACAGCTGTTTTAGTTCTATAGGAGCCTGTCAGGATATTTTCTCAGTGCCAGACAGCGTGTCAGAGCAGTTACACATCCTGTTGTGTCACCGATACATCTTATGTAAGTTATTGTTCACAGTAATCCTGTAAGTGAGCGTTATCGTCATCACCCACCGTCAGCGGTGAGGAAGCGCAGACTCAGGAAGAGGGACCGTCCAAAACCACACGACTGCCAGGCGCTGGAGCTTGTGCTTGCGTGCCGCACCCGACTCTCAGCTTCTGTTCTCAGCCGCCGGGGGCGCCCCTTCCCAGTGTGCTTCCTCCGACGCCTCCAGGGTTATTAATGAATTAAATGCTAATTCTTTTCAGTTTGTCTTTTGTTTTGTTTTTGCTTCATTTCTTGCATATGATCGAATAGAAACAGACAAACAGCAACAAATAAAATAACAACAAAAAAAATCCAAATCAAACAGAAAACCTAACCAAAGATTAAAAAGGTAATTAAAGGTACATAATAAATATAAAGTGAACAAACAGACAAAATCAATCCTCATTGCTATTGCCTGATCAGATATATTCCATCCAAAAAGAAAACCTAAACAAATAATTAGCAAGCAAACAAATAGCTCTTGGAATTTAAAAATATGATTCCAAAAATATTATTATGGATTGTAACATAAAATTGAAGAAATCACCTAAAAATTAGAACAAAAGGATAAATAAAAATAAAAACAAGAGAGAGGATGGAACCAGAAAATACTACATCCGACTTCTTGAATTTCCAGAGGGATAACAGAGTAAGTAGAGGCTGATGAAATAGAATAATAGACTGTTGAACAAAATTAAAATAGGAATGATCCATCACGTGCCTAGTCACACCAAATAAAGACCTGAATTTGACATGTCTTGTGAACTTTCAGAAACCAAAAGGGAAGGAAAGAGAGGCCGGGGAGATGAGTGAGAGGGAGCGAGGTGAGGAGGGAGAGAGGGGGAGAGAGAGAGGGAGAGAAGGAGAGAGGAGAGGAAGAAACAAGAAACTGCAGTCAAACCGCTGAGCGATGGGGAGCGTGGGGTTCGTACCAACAGACCCACCCCTTCTGAACAGTAAGTGCGTACTTTCAAACTGGAATTTTATACCCAGACACACTGTCATTCAAAAAGGAGGACAGAAAAGGGAGACACTTCAGATTCACAAAGATTCAGAAAGTACATTACTCACAAAGACTTCGGAAGTTTTTGTACATGTGCTTCAGCAAAATAAACAATTAACCAGGAGACTCGGGAATCCCACACGCGCAGAAAAGCGGCGAGGGAATTTTCATGAAGAAAGCTGTATCACTGGAAACGGTCAGGGACGTCAGGGCACAGAGGCATCTGAGACTCACACCGCCGTGGGGATCAGGCAGTGATGGCGGTAGAGAGCCCGGGACGCATGAGCAGGTAACCACTGGTTGGTCGTGGGGTGTCAAAATGAATAATTTGAACTTCACTCTATCCCGTGATTTCACAGTCAGGACAGTAGGAGGCAGGATGAATGCACCCCACGCGCCCTCGCTGGCCCTGACGTGTGTATTATTTCCCCGATATTAGTGATGTAAGCAGTTCTGATGGTTTACGTCTTCTAGAATCAAAACTTTTAAGTTTCATATTTTCTGTTAACTGTAGTCACATGTTCTGTTCTGTGTGACTGCGATTATAGAAAATAATATGAAGTTTAAATCCAAATAAAAGGAAAGGTACAGATAAAAGCTGAGAGGGATGGTGAGCAGAGGTGGGCGGGGATGGCGAGGCTCACGCTAGAGCGTGTGTGTCCTCATGCCACACAGTGGTGCAGCCAAAGGACACCGTCTAGATTAATGGAATGAAAAATCGAGTTCTCCATCTGGTAAATCTCCAGCAGGAGAGAGACGCGATGTGCGATGTGTTGAGAGAGAAGCGGAGATGCTGCGGCTCCTCAGCTCCGTGTTCGCCATCGTAGCAGAACGACGTTGACGATGCCTCGTGCGTCTGGGCCAGACTTTTGTAGACAGCCGTGGGAAGAATCCAAAACCAAAGCGAGTCCGGCGAGGCGGGTTCTGTGTGTGATTCCAGTGGAGAAGGTCGGAGGAGGAGAATGACGCAAGCGGCCGATTTCCTTCCACCCGCCCGCAGGGTCGGGCGTTTTTAGCTGTCTGCATTCCAGCCTTGGTTAGAAATAACAAGAAATGATGCCAGCAGCTCGGAAACAAAGGTTATCTCTTTTTCTCATGTGTGTTTCCGAGGAAATTTAAATTCTTACTGAATATATCTGAAAGATGATTCACTACAAACCGATTTTCTTGATATTTTATGAAAATTTCCTTGGCGGGTAAATATAATCATATTCCTATAAAATGCTTCTGCTAGCAGAAACAGCGGCATCTAAAAATTTCCTTTTATGACTGAATTTAGTATGTTTTAAAACACTTAACAAAATTTCGATGATACCTTTTTCTTAAGGCGTGGAATTCGGTTGCGCGTGCATGTTCTGGGAAAGTAACGCTGTCCCGGGGCTGGTCGTACAGGCTTTGCGTCGCCATGTCAGCTCCGACAGTCGCTTGAAAGGATTCAGAGATCTCTGGATGTTGGCATAAGACTCAAAGGAGCATAAAAGAGTGAGGAAAGGAGGTGGAAGAAGACTGTTGAATGGCGAATGATTACTTGCGGTTATCAGTGGGGATTTGTCTCAGTTTTCCAGTAAGATGAGACCAACTTAGGGGTGATGGCATTGCAGTAAAATGGGCAGGTGCACCGTATGTCAGCGCCCCATCCTTCCCCTCCTTAAGTACAGGTGTCCCCTTCTATCTGAAAGTAGAGTGTTCCTGTGAAACCTTTTGTAAGCTGAAAATGTGTAAAGCGAAGAAGCACTCACCTTAGGCCACGTCTTGCTAATGGTGCACAGAATCGATGGAGATAAAGGCCAGTCGCTGTCAGACGCAGCTCAGAGCCACGGACAGCTGCTGAGATGAGGCCTGTGGCCCAGGGAAGGGGCCGGAGCAGCTGGGGCGGGGGGGTGGTGCTCCGGGTGCTGCCTCCGTAACGGCGGCTGCAAAACAAGCCCTAAACGCTATATTCTCTTTTCACCCTTTTCCCGTAAAAGTGAAAATCCTCTTTGGACTTCTTTTGATTAGTAAGATGAGGTACACATATAAGTCTTTTGTAAAAGCGAAATGGCAGAAAGCAAACTTTTGAAAAGCAGGGGATACCTGTACTCTAAAGAAAAACCAAATTGTTGTATTTTCTGTTATTGCGGGTGACTGATGACGAGAACCTCAAGGAAAGAGGTAGCAGGAAATGCACTTTCTCTCATGTTTGGGCTGCAGCACAGTGTCATTGAAACGAATAGTGAATTTAATGTGTAGAAGCATCCTCTGAATGCCTCTGAATCACTGTGTTACTAAAAACGTGGCAATTATTATATCAAACTATAATTTTATATGAGATGGCTAATATTTGGTGGCAATTTGCCTGCAGTAATGGCATCTTCATATCACTCAAACTAATGTAATTAATTCTTTATTTATTTGTATTGTCTTTTTTCTGATAAAGTTGACTGAAAAAAATTGGAAAAGTAAAACAAAAACAAAAGATAAAAACACTCACAATTTTACCATCGAGAGGTAAACATTAATGTTTCGATGAATTTACTTCTAGCACCGTAAAATTACAGGTTATTTTTATCTTAGTACTTTATAATATTAAGGTGTATAAATGTAATTATTATTTAAAGCAACATTTTTAAGTGTTGTCAGTTGTAACCATATTCTTTTCTTCAAATTCATTAAAGTGTAAGGGAGATGAATTAAGGAGGGGGATCCCAGATAGAAAATTATAAAACATTTCAACTCATTTTGTTTTGCAGAGTGATTCATTATCTTGTACTCTTTATCTTTATTACATTTCTTTAATAATCATTTTCAGAATAATTTTCAAAAGACTGAAATAATGTATTATATTTAGAATTGATAAAACTTGCTTAATTTTAGTTATAGTTTAGTAGAAAACTAGTTTCCTTAAGGGTTCTTATTTAAAAGGAGAAAATGTATGGACTCTTGTTCTAAAAAATGTATTGTATGAACCTCTGTTAATTTGATCCTCAAGAGGAAAAATTCAGTAGAATGTGAATGTAGCAGAAACAGTTACACAGGATATTGGCTATTGTTGCTTTTGTTTTTTAGATTCATCTAGTTATCTTTTATTATATCTGTGTAGGCTAAATATATATTGACAAGTACTCTTGCCATTATGCTACTAACGAGGATAGTTTAAAAACCCAAACTAAACTCTTTTGGGTATGTAAGTAATAACCCATAGGGCTTGTCTGATACAAATTTTGGAAACTGTCTCTAAAATATAGTTTACTTTCAGACATGCAGGTCACATTATAATAACGCATAACTGTGCATGTGTGCGTGTGAGTGTGTGTGTGTGAGTGTGTGAGTGTGCATGAGTGTGAGGAGGAGGGATAGAGAGGGAGATAGCTTGGTGGGGGAAGGTGGCGAGCACCTGCCTGGAACCTGTGATCCAGTAACTCCTATTCTGTTTATTGAATTAGGGGAATATTTCTTGCTGCCTTTAGTCCAAATGGTTTTGACAAGTTAGACAGGGCCAAATCTACCCTGCCCTGACTTTTGATCCTTGGGTGGATAAATAAGCTGTCTGGCCAATCCCCAGAGCCAACTTGGTGAGCCCTGGGAACTGGTTGAGGCATGTACGTGTGACCCAAACCAAGGTCACGAGCCTCATTCCAGTGTCGGTGTACTGGCTGGTTCAGGTGACTTGATGACTCAAAAGATGAGACCAGCCTAAAGCTGTCAGGGGCCAGCATGCGGAGAAAGACAGCCAGAAAATAAGACCAAAACCAAAACCAACAGAACGAGATCTAGTCTCGGACATGGCTTCAACTCCTGAGTACAGCTGTGCCCGAAGCTCGTGCTTCTCCAGACTTCACGTTCTACACCAATGAGTTCCCTTCCTGCTCTTGTCCCTGTGACTCTGAGTAGATGAGTCAGACACACCTGCGCCTGCCTGATGCTCCGCCCGATGAGGGGAAAAGTCCAACTGAAGGACTGTGATAGAAGGCGACACGAAGATCTGGGGCTTTGTCCTCAAAACTTCTGAGGCTCGGGGAGTTTAAGGCGCCGTGGCAGGTGCTGCAACTTTCACATGTTTTCACGGGTCTGGCCGGTTTTCCCTGATGAAAGGACATTCACCTTGCTGGCAAAGGTCATTTTTTTTTTTCTAAAAATATTTGGTCCAGTCCTGACTTACAGTTTTCACCAGAAGCCTAATGGAACAGACTGAAAGAATAATGTTGCGCTGTCTCCGTGCTCTCAAATCAGACGGGGAAGTGGGGAGGATGCGGTGGAATTTCAGAAGGAGAGCTCGGTGTCCTAAGATTATTTAATATTCTGTGAGCCGAGTAGAATTTAATGACTCTCTTATTTTTGAAAGTTATTTGCATAATTACCAACATTCAATCTGTCTGGATGGGAATTTTTTATATTTCTCCTCTTGAAATCTCATCGTTCATCCAACCAGCATTCATCTGTTTATCAAAATGTGTACCGAGTGTTTCTTCTCAGGAACTGTGGGAAGGTGTTCAGGGTGTTGATGGGAGATGTTTACTGCCATGGGATGGCAATAGCAAGAGGGAAAAGACCCAGATTTATGTAGAGAATCAGGACACCTTAGATTTGGAGGGTGTCTTACCCCATGAGAGGACCTGCTGAACTATCTTCAGTCCTCCGAAGCACGTGGCCTGTCACATAGCCGGTGCCCCGTATATGTTTGATGAGTAACTGATGGAAATTGACAGCTTCTCGAGGCCGACTTACTCGTTGGCCTCATTTCCAGGGCACGGGCCACTGCCTCCTACCTGTGCGGGAATCCCTAGTGGATTGGTGTTCAGTATTTTGACTCAGGGCCAACGTCCAGATCTTGTGGTCCTCTCTTCCTCTAGATTTGTCACAAGCTAAGTAACAATTCCAACCACTTGTCACTAAACGACAGAACAGTACTTGTTATTCAGCGTGCCAGTTCTGTCTGAGAAAGGCGAGGCTCTAGCTGCAGCGAGTTGGAGTCTCACCCGAACCTCCCCTTCACATGTCATCGTTGTGTGTCGCATCCAGGAAAAGTGTGGTCAGGAGAGGAGACGCGGACCCTGCCAGGAGGCGACCTTCCGGCTGCATGCTCGCGTGGTCAGCGCAGATTCTGTGGACTCCGCGGAGCGCGTTGTGGCTCCTGTTCCCTCGCTCCGCGGACTCCCGCTGGCTGGGTGGACGTGGGGATTCAGTGAGGACCGCTTCTAGCATCCGGGCATTTGGGAGTCACTTCAGCCCCAGAGAGCGACCTTGTTTGACATTAGAGAGAAAAACTGATGGTGACAGAAAACAGATTACAATAAGGCCTTGTAAAGATCAGAGACATATGGGGGAATATGTTCCTTTTCTTTCTTTGTTGCTAAAATGTCTCCTTGGTATCGACTTTGCCTGAGAACCAGAATTAGTATGAAAACCCGATTCCTCCATGCAGAAGGGCCAGGATGTCGCATTTAAAGCATGTTGATGATAATGTAGCTTTTCGGGATGTGATTACAGTGTGCACTTTGCTTTCCAGCCTGCCTTGGGGACTTGGGGACTGCTACATTAGTCTGTTTTCTGACTGGACAGTTCTCTCTTTCTCTTTTTTAATCTTTATACTGAGCTTTCATCTCTCTGCCACCTGTAGGTCTCAGTTCCACTGGAACCTCTCAGAGTCCAGCTAAACATTTGCGCCTGCCTGCGTCTGCATTCGGAGACAGCTGGCGCTCTGGCCAGCGTCTCAGATGGGTCCCTGGGCCATCTGCAGCAAAGCATTTCAAAGTAGGAATTTTCATACAGTCTTTTATGTAATATTTTATCCACCTCCACCAAAGTTACTACTTCATACATGCGTGCGCACATACTGAGCACACTTAAAAAGTACTCTTATTCAGGGCCATAACAATAGTTACATTAGCGTTAGCAGTAGGGTAAACCATCCTGTTTTGCCTGTAGCTGACGGGGTTCCCAGGAGGCGAGGCTTTTAGAGTTAAAGGCGGGACAGCCCTAGACAGACCATGCCAGGTCGCCTGGCCTCTGGAGGCCCCCGGAACACTGGACGTGCCGTGCTCGGCTGTGGGACCTCAGCGAAGCTTGGAGGCAGCAGGAACGAGCCGCTGACATTACTGATTGCTCCCCACGCAGCACAGGTCAGCTGGTGCCTTACGTGTGATGGCGAACCTTTCACCTGCCATAAAAGGTCAGCGTTGGATGAGTTTAGTACTGTTGTTAATATCGCATTAGGAAACTGTCACTCAGAAAGATTAAACTACATGTCCACACACTTGATAAATAGTAGAGCCGCGTGTGAACCCAGCCACGCCCCTGCTCTTCCCAGCCCTGCAGCTCACCTCATGGATGGAAAGTGACTGGGAATTTGCCCGCAGTGACTCAGGCAGCTGTCATTTGACTCCCCAGGCTTCTCTGACTCTTAAGTGCTACAGTCCCCCTTGCAAATAGAGACCATTTGAACCAAATGTCTTCCTCATTTGGGGATCTTCCATGGTAAGTTGTATAACAAGCGTTAACGATATGCCTTCGTGGACGCGCATGGGTGGGAACTCACAGCTTTATCTAAATGCATTCTGGTAAGAGACAGCGATGAGCGTGCTCTAAGATCTCGTCCCAACTGGTTGCATCCTTTATTTTTTTGTTCTTATTTTATTTTCTTGTTCTTTCATGTACAATATAAGCATCCTAGAGAAATATGTTTTGTCACTCACTACGCAGAAATTAAGGAAGTGGTGTATTTTATCTGCATGAGAAACAAGAACACCAACCAAAGGTTTACAGCGGTTCTTCATGCGAAGGTTCTCGGTATCAAATTTTTCAAAATTAATATTCAGATATATCACAGATGTTCAAATTAGTGTGTGTATTTGGGTATATTTTCTGTTTCTTTCACTTACTATTGCCATGCTATTGCTTCCAGGTATTAGTGGCATCTAATAAAAATAACCCAGTTACGCTCACAGATTGCCAGGAGGAACTGATGGGAAGAAATGACATTATCTTTAACAAAAAATAAACTTCTTTTCTCGATTTCGGTTTATGTTATTGTAATCTGCTGATGTCCCTTTCATCAGTAATATCCGATGATTTCTTAGCTCCTATTTGTGTAATTATTTTTCTCATCTCCTGAATAGTTACCATTCAGGAGGGAAACGAACAGGTTGCATGGTAGTTGTCAGCGCCGGACTGATCGAGAAGGGACGGTTTCTTTGGCGAGACGCCCGGTGGGAAGAAGGCACGAGGAGCCAAGCCCGGTGGGAAGAAGGCACGAGGAGCCAACGTGAGAACGAAACGAAGGCACCAGCTGTCTCGCAGGGAGCGCGCTTCTGCTTCTGCTCCCCTTCTGCGCCTCTTCTGCATCCCGGGGGCCTGCACGGGCTCCACACATTTCAGAGTACAGTAGAGGCATTAGCCACACATGCGTGATACAATAAGCTGGGTTATGTTTACATATTTTAGGCGCGGGCGCCCTACTACACTAATGCAACATTCTAAACCGGGGTCTTATTCCTAGCTGCAAGCCTGGATCCCAGCCAGACCTGGGACCAGCCAGGCCTGGACCCACAATAATCTTACTTAAACATCCTGCAACCATCAGATGTAGACTTTATAGCCTCCATTTTACAGGGAAGTACATTTAGGCAAGGAGAGGTCGAACAGAGTGTAAGTAACCCACAGCTAGTAATTAGCAAAGCTGGGCTTTGAATTGAGGTCTTTGTGACTGTGAGTCGACATTAAACAGTGAAATAGATCCCTTTACTAACCTGGGTGGTAAAGCAATCAGTTCTTCATTCCCCATCTTTGAATTCTGTGGAATTAGCACAGGGACTTAGGGGAAGGACATGATCAGGAAAGGTGAGTGGATGGGTTGATGAATAGGAGGATGGAGGGATGAACAGATTTTCCACTGTCTGGAGGAAATGGCCAGTGATGTGTTGAGCTGGTTAGCAAACAATAGGAGGGATGACAGTTTCAGCTATAAACGTGGCAGATGAGAATTTTATCGGAAGGATGATACGTGGCATGCCATTTTGAGTTTCGTATGACCTGTTCTTCCTGCTCTGTGATGTTTTCTTGATTTCCTGAGTGTGGTTTAGCCACGATTCAGACGGTATCCTTTTTTGTGTAAAGATTTAAGTAAACGTTCCATGAAATAACTTATTTTTATATATCTTTGTAATAACCACGTTGATTTGAAAAACATCTAACTTCATTATTGCTCTAATAGTTATTAAAGACCAATGGAAAGAAAGCTTCTGCTCGGACTCACGTGTTGTAACATGTAGATGATCAGTGTCTTGGCTGAAGTAAAATCGATTAGAGCTAGAATCAGAACCGTGGGTTTGCCTGCATGGATAAGAATGTTTTCTGGAATATCGAGAAGTGCTCCGTGCACCCTAAAATTACAGTGATAATGTGGAAAACGTTTCCGCTCACTGTTTCAAAAAGGAAGAGAGAAAGTCTCTCGAAAGTGGAGGAGCTCGCAGCTCAGAGTTCATGTCGCACGCCAGACGTGACAGCGCGCCGTGTGGAGGGGACGAGCCGCTGGGTGTGGAGAGGCTGCGATGCGCGCGCGTGAGGGACAGGCAGCGCTCGCCGGGCGAGGATGAGACTGGTTTCCTGAAGGCCGGAGACCGGATTCGCAGGTAGCGTAGCCAGGCCCCCCTCCGCGGACTCGGCCCCCTTGGTAGGTGTTTGCACTGTGAGATGCACAGGGAGCCTTTCTGCAGAATCACAAGGTCTTGAAAAGGAGCCCATTCAGTGGCCCGTGGCAGGTGGACCTAGAAATGTAAGTATTTTGCGATCATGACAAAACAGAACGGTAATAAACCCGTGTCGGCTGTAGCCTGTGCTGAAAATGAGAGGCGACAAAATATCTGCTGAGGATATTTGTTAGCAATTTATTTTGACCACATGTGGAACCGTAATAAGTCTCTGGTGTTTTCTAAATGTTCCTGTGTTTGTATTTAATTAAACACCTGGTGTTTAATTTTTTTTTCCTATTTGTTAAGAGAGAACTTGTCAAATCACACACTTTTTTTTGTTACCTCACTGTTAACAGTCTGTTTTTCAAGACCTCAAAATAAATTCTGAGAGTTGCCTTTGTGTTAGTAAGCATCTAGCAGAAACTAAGGTATCCATTCAAGTAAAACGTCTTTCCCATAAATATTCCTTACTTTCATTGTGTTGTTGATGAGTCTGACTGATTGGTGCATATGGGATTCACTTTTAAACTTAGGATCAACAAAGGGGCTTAGGCGACTTTGGGAGGTGATGAGCCTGGACTTCGCCTTGATGGTGGCGATGGACTCACAGGTTTATGTCCAGATTCATCAAATTGCAGACATTAAATATACCCGTTTCTTGTACGTCAGTTATACCTCAGTAAAGCTACTAAAAAAGTAATGTTAGGTAGAATTAATTTAAACCTGGGTGACCTGTTTTCTACTTTTTATTGTGGAAATATACTATTTCGTTTTCAAAAGGAAACCCTCTCCACAGGGCAGATCAGCAAGAGCAGTAGATGAGTCATCAGAAGAATTAGAGGTGCGAATATATTCAAGTAGTGTGTAAGGAACTAAGAACATCTCTAAGTGTGGACTGTCGTGTGACATCCAGCCTGCTATGTAATGGATTTAACATTTGGTAATAGTGACCTCAGTGGAGATCACACTTATTCCCGATCACCTAATCATTTTGGAAAGCTGAAGTTGATGATAAAATTGTATTTAGAAGTCATTTTTCAGAAATCCTCAGGACATTATTGTGTTGCCACATTGCAAAGCTTTTCTTCCGTGTGCCCGGAAATGGAAATCCGTTATGGGATGGTGATGTTTTGGGTCTCAGCAGCGGCAACCGTTTGCAGCTAGATTTGGGATCGAATCGTGACCCTGGTATTCTCCAGTTCTGTGGTCTCAAAAGGGAAGAGGATGGCGTTATGGTGGTGCTGATAGAAGTAACAGGGACTTGGCATTTTGCACACATTGTTTCTAATAGTTCTGAGAGAAAGACCTTTTTAATTTTCATTTTGTAGGTGAAGAAACTGTAGATCTCATCAGTTAGCGATTTACATGGGTTTGCTCTCCTACTAATAAGCTCATGGCTGGAATTAGAGCCGATTGTGCCCGGCTCAGAAGGTCAGTGCCTCCCCCGCCTTCCCACTAAGGCAGGATGTCACACCCAAGGATATATTGTTTGGCTCTCAGATTTAATCAAAACAATTGCAAGTGCATGATCATAGTGAATGTTTCTTTGCTCCGGGTATACATGAACAGTTTGAGCTAATTAGGCCATTAATTTCCATGCTGTCTGGAAGCAATTATGAAATATTTTAATATAAGTCTATTTTCTTGGGAGGTCTAACTCTTTCATTGTCTTCATAATCTATTGTTAACGGATGAAGTTAAATGTAGGAGTCGGGGTCAAGTCTGTCTGAGTCCAATATCTGCCCTCTGGTAGCTGTGTTCTGATGCCTTGCAGTTAAATATTGAACTGTGGGCCCAGCTGCAAGGTCACTGTGGGCGGACTAGGGGGAGGTTCCTAGGGGGCTCTCAGTCCCCAGAGGACAGCAGGCGATCCTCGTTCTGTTTTCCGTTTTGGTTCAGCATCCAGAGCTTTATTTCTTCATGATTCGATGACTATACTTCATTACAGGCTGTGCTCATTTATTTTACTGTTTCTTTCACTTGTTTTATGGAATTTTGGTGATGCCATTAAACGAGAACACGACAAAGCATAGATTGACTTTAATTATTGAGACATGCAGATTTTGTATCCTATTATTGTTTCTCTTGGGGTTATAATTTTATTATATTTTATAGAAACTAAACATATATAAAGTTTTTGGCTAGACACAAATTTGGTTGTATTGTAAGTCTTCATTATTGAGAAGCATGTGGATTTTGTTTTGTAAAAGATATTTAGTAGCTAATTATATTAGAACAGGCAGTAAGTTTACTTTAAAACTTAGGATGAATGAATCACAAGCCTTTCTGTCCTGAGATGCAGAGAATTGGAGGGAGCGTTATTCTCGCTCCTAAAGTAAAAAACAGAGACTTTTTTGAATGAATTGGCAGAGGATCCAACTGACCTGAAGTCTAAGGAGAGGTAAGTGCCTGTAGGAAAACAGATGGCGCACCTGAGGTGGACACGGCCTGCCCTGGCAGAAGACTTCGTGAGAGCAGTAGACAAGCTAGGAAAGGCCAAGTATGAGAAGTCAGGCGTGGGGAACCTTGTGGGCAGAACCTCGCAGGAAGCGTGCCTTCCTCATTGCTTACAAGTCCACCAGGTCACGCCCTGAGCGGCCCTCGTGGAGGAGACCAGGAGGCGAGACAGAACGCAGGAAGTGTGGAAGAAAAACTCACCACAATAGGCACGATCTGGACCATGACACAGGCCGCAGCAAACGTAAAAGAACAGTCATCATTCCAAGTAGATTCTTGCACTGTCGATGGAATTAAACTGGAAATCAGGAACGAAGATATGTGGGAAACCCACAACTGTATGGAAACTAAGCACACTTCGAAGAGAATATCTAGAGAGAAATTTTAAAATATTTTTAGAAGAAAGTTAAATACAACATATCAAAATGCGTGGGACGTGGCTGAAGCTGTGCTTAAAGGAATCTGTGTCATTGAAAGCTTACTGCAGAAAACAGTGAAGATCTAAAGTTAATAGTCTGATTCCACCATCTAAGAAATTTAAAAAGGAAAGCTAAACCAAAAGCAATCAGAAGGAAGGGGTCAGAGCAAAAACCAATGAAATTTAACACAAAAACAAAACAATAGTGAAAATGAATGAAAATGAAACCAAACGCTGATTCTTTTTAAACATGATTAAAATTGATAAACATCTTGTGAGGATAACCAAGAAAAAGCATGGAGAAGACACGCTTCACCAGTGTCATGAAAGAGGGCACATCACTGTAAGACCCCGTGAACATCAGGAGAGTAGTAAGAGAGACTGTGACCCGCTGAAGCCCATCAGTTCAGAACTTAGGTGAAAGAAGAGATTTTGGAAAGACACCATCAAAACTCACTCAAGGAAAACAGGTTGTGTCAGTAGTCATATCTATGAATGGAACTGAATTCTTGATTATAAACTTCTAAAAAATGAAACATAAGATCCAGATGTTTTTAATGGTGACTTCTATTAAACAATCCAGGAATAGGTGATATCAGTTCTACACACTTTTTTTCCAAAAATAGAGGAAGGAAACACTTCCCAGTTCATTTTTATAATAGCTAGCATTTCTGTAATTCCCAAACCACACAGAGATGTTACTATTCAAGAAAACTACCTGTCACTATATTTCATGAATAGAGTTGCAGAAATTGTCCACCAAATGTTTGCAAATCAAATCCAGCAATATAGAAAAAGGATAATATATCATGCCTAAGTGGGTTTTATCCAAGGAGTGTAAGCCTGGCTCAACATTAGAAAATCAGTGTAATTCATCATAATAAAAAAATAAATTCGGTATAATAAAAACTCAGCAAACTAAGAATAGAATAAAACTCCATCAACGACAAAGTTTAAACTTATCGGGACCTCAGAAAACCTGAGCTAACGTCATACTTAATGGTGAAAGATTGAATTTTTTCCCTCTAAGATCAGACAAAAGACCAGAGTGTCTTATCCCATCATTCCTACTCAACATCATCTTGCTAAAGGTCCAGCTGTTACACGACGAAGTAAAAGATGTAATGCAATTTGGAAAAGGAGGTATAATAGTCTCTATTCATAGCCGACATGGTTGTGTATGTCAAACATCCAAAAGATCCATACACACACATGCACTCATATACACACTCACACGTCCCCACAAATAATAAGTGAGTTTTGCAAGTTTGTAGGTAAGAACAAATCATATATTTCTATATAGCAGCAATGAACTACAAAAATACAGCATTTTAAAATCAGTATCTTTTTAAAAGCCACCAGACGATGAAAATAGGTATATATCTAGTAGGATAGGTATAGGATGTGTATGCCAAAACCACAAATCACTAATGAAAGCAGTGACAGAAGATATATATGTATGTATCTATACATTTTTATATATATATATATATATATATGTATAGATACATACACAGTGTTCATGCATTGGATGACTCAGTGTCATTATGTATATGTATCTATACATTTATATATATATATATATATAAAAATGTATAGATACATACAATGTATATGTATCTATACATTTATATATATATATAAATGTATAGATACATACACAGTGTTCATGCATTGGATGACTCAGTGTCATTAAAATGTTGATTCTGCCAACTTTGATTTATAGATTCAGTAGTATCTCGATCAAAATCCCAGCAAGATTTTTTTTTTTTATTGTAGCCAATAGATATTTATAAGCTGATTCTGTGGAAGGACAAAGAGACTGGAATAGCCAAAATGTTTTCAAAAATCATGTAAAACCAAGTCTAGCTTACTTTCTCATAAAATTGTTATACGTAAAATTGTTTTGACTGTAATGGGAGGTTATAGGCATTTAGCGGCGATGTATGTTAAAACAGCCGATGTCAGAACTTTTAAAGTGACGGTGATCAGACTGCGTGGTGGTAAAGAACAGACACGTGAGTCAGTGGAACAGACCAGAGCGCCCGGCGATACATTTAACCAGCTGTAGTTATTTGATTTTTAACAAAGATATGACTCAATGGAAAAGTAAAGCTATTTTGAAAGACTGTTAATAAACTAAAAAATAGTTTAAACTATGCTAGATTTATGTCAAATCAGTTTGGTTTTAGAATTATTGACCTGGATGCAGATATTGTGTTAAGAAACCTTTTGTCTTTGTTAATTTGAAATAGATATATAAAGAATTTATAAAAGTTGAGTATCCTCAGGAAAAAGAGAGGTTGATATATGTAATAAGAGTTTGCATGGAAAATGTGAAGAGTCTTCAAATTCAATTTCTGACCAAGTTTGAGAGAGAGAGAGGACGCTGTATGTGCAGGAGTGGGGAAGGCTTTGGCTGGCCGTTTCATCGCGCGGGTATGTAGAGGGAGCTCTTCTGAAAACTCTGAGGAGTAGTTTATGGATAGATGCACATTGCCCCTAAAGTCAGTCCATCTTCAGAAGTGGGGGTGGGAGGGGGAGAGAGAGGGAGGGAGACAGACTGATGGATGGACAGACAGACACAGTGGGGAGGAAGAGGGAGACATTTCGGAAAGAGAAATGTACCACAGAACAAGTTTCTGCCTTCCCTTCCTCCCAGGATGAATGTCACATTATTTTGTGAAAAGTAGCAGGATTCTAAGAAATATGAAAATACTTGATACATTTGATTTTCAAAATGATTTCAAAAGTGGCCGAGGTCTCCAGCGAGGAGATATTCGCATGAGCAACAGAATGGATCAGGCGCCGCACAGCTGTAGCTTATGTTCTGTATGATTTCTTGTCTCCTGTTAATCTAGTTATATTCAGGGACAGAGGTCCTGATAAACTCTGCGACATTCCACTTTTCCACGTTTTCCAGTAAGTCGGTAACGAGCACGCGATGTGTTCTTCTTTGCCACCTGTCCGGGTGTACTTACAGTTCAACGTTGTCATTAGCTGCTTGTGAAAATACAACAGGTTCTGTTAGCAACTTTCCATAGAGTCCTGGGTTCCACGCGGGGCATAGGGGCTGCCATGTAAAATCCAGGGCTGGGGGACTGGAGAAGGAGGCTGAGAGCTCTGTCCTAGCATCGCCAGTCAAGGGGACACACATGCCAGGCTGGTCTTGGGCAGCAGCAAGACCACGTGCATATCTCCTGTGCCATGCGGCAGGTGCTGAAGGGTCCCACAGGACAGGGCAAGGTGGATGGGGTACCAGGATGCGGACCCCCAGGCAGGGGCAGACGCCTCACGTGCCTGCCAATGTGCGCGGGGCGAGGGCCCGCCCCGGCAGAGCGCACCCCGCGGCATAGTGCAGGGCTCAGCCGCGCCGACTCCCTGGGGCTGCGGGAGCCGTCTGTTCCGGCCGGATCACGCCGGACCTAGCAGAGCGTCCGGCGGCGGTCAGCTCACGGGACAGTCTCTCCTTCACAGGGGTGCCCCAGGTCAAGCTCCAGAGGAATGGACAGGAGGGGGTCTGTTTTATCTGCTTCAACCCAAGAGGGTGCCAGGCTTACCTGCTTCGCGTCTGAAAGCTCTGTGAGATTTTATATTATTCTGATTGGTTGTTTTAATGATATTGCATTATGTTATATGATATATTAGATGATGTTATGTTTTCTGTTTTTGTTTTTTTTGGTTATATTACATTCTGTTTATAAATGGGGGGTACAGCTCTGTGGCTAAAGAGTCTGGGGGACTCTATTATAGGCATCTCTCTGTACCAGTGGAGTTTCATATATGCAGCTTAATAACATACGTCAAGACCGAAGGCCTGTAACAGTAGAGTTAACAGAATTTTGTATGCCATTCTGTATAAAATTTCTGCTTGTTTTTACTCAATGTTCAGTTAGAAATTTCAGAAAGACATTTTAAAGTGAAGGTGGTCAACAGCCGTGGGATTGGCTCTACGATTTCACGTCGAGTTAGTGACTGGCCCGTTGTAACATTAACTTGTGTGTGACGGACATTACGTGTGAATAAGTAATCAGCTAGACAGACGCATGTCAGCGTTGTCGTGGGATCATTTAAACGAGGTATAATAGCAGGTTATTTCAGACTTTAAGGTACAGTTACCTAATGGGCAGAGGCATTAAAAGTCCTACTCAGCATGCACAGATTTAATCATTTAAAAATGCATTTAGAAGAAAACTTCCGTCAGGATACTGCAGAAGTCTGCTTTTAAGGATGCGTGGAAAACGAAAAGCTAAAGTAGTTTAATCTGCAGAAAGATAAACCCTTTAAATAGTGCGAATTTACTGAAGGGATGACAATGTGATCTTTTTGGAGACATAATTTAAAAAAAATCTTGTTTTCCTTCTAATTATGCTGACAAGACTGAATTTAAAATTTTATAAATATGGAGTCATCTATGAAATTCAAATAATATTCAAATTAAACGATATTTACTGTTACAGGGATTTAATACATAATCTCAGGATTTATCAGAAAAATATCACAGTGTCCCTTAAGTTTGGCTTAGTGTATCCTGTAGGGAAAGACAGTAAAAGTATGTCACATATCTGCACTTTTTACAGGTTTTTACTTAATAATAATTATTTGTTGACCCCTAAGGAGATGCCCTGGTCTGTCTGCACGAGCAGATTCTGCCTGACCCCTGCGACAGCTACGTGGATTGGTGGCACGTTGGGGTCCTTTCAGTTTTTCACACGGTGTGCCCTCTGAACTCGAGTCAGGTCCTCGCGGGGCTGGTGGGGTGTCCCGCACTGTCATCAGCAGGCACCTGCTGTGCGGGGATTCTGCACCCGGCAGCATGCTGAGCGCTTTGTGCTTCTTATTGCTCCTCCCTCCCGTTCGCGGGCATCTGAAGTCTTGTCTTAGGAGGGCGACAGTTGTACTGGTGGACGTTTGGGTTACTAATGGGAAGAACCTGAATAGAACACGTTGCCATCGACCCCTTGTGCAACTTTCCAAGCACTGTAATTAGCTGGCATTGACTTTTTAGTAAGTCACTGGCCGTGACCACGTTGTCCATTGTTTTTGTATTCTAAATCAGGCTTTTATTCTCAGCCCCGTCAGAGATTTGTTCTGGAAAATGGCATTAATTAGTCGCCGAATAGAACCGTAAGACACAAGTCGAGTCTAATGGTGAAACAATGAGATTGCTTTGGGAAAAAGTATGACACATTTAGCTTTAAAGTCCCTGGAATCGAATATTAATGCCTCCACAGTAACCTCACCACCAGGAGCGGTGGGCCTTTCCCTAGGGGCACCAGGAGGTCCTTGGTCGTTGAGCAGCAGCAGAGCATCCTTTATGTGTCTGTGGTGCAAGCTGGTCCTTCTGTAAAGGCGGTAAATCCTCTGTATTGAGTACAATGCTTAGCGGTGCAGTGGGCCCGTGAGCTAAAGTCCAGCAGAAGAGACTGTTCTAAAATGATTGGAAGACAAGACAATCTTAAGCAACTGTCCATTGATTTAGTAATTGAAAAAATATAGTGGAGAAAATAGTCATTAACATAAAGGTCAGATTCCTTTATGGAAAGAAAGGGGAAAGTCATCTAATTATAGAAATACTCATTTTCAGTGCCACTTTTATTATTTCCTCCAGTATCATTCACTCCTTCATGTACCTCTTCAAAATCTTTCAATATAGCATATTAAGCTGTATTTTTATTCCTAATATGAGGTAACTCCTGCCTGTAAAACAAAATATTTTCTAACAGATGCTGACTTTGAGGAGTAATATTCTTTTAGGTATCTCATAGAGGACAAAGTTTGAAAGTCATAAGAATAGTGGATTTTGCACAAGGGGAATGTCCAATACAAACTATTTTTAGAACAATTGTTTAGGAACTCTAGTTGTGTGTGTGTGTGTGTGAATGTCTATATAATGGATTTAGTTCATTAGATATTTTTCAGTGATCTTTTATATTTTGTTCTTAATAACAGAAAATACTAAAATTTAGGAGGTGGTTAGAAAATTAATCAGGAGATAAGAGTCCTGGTTTTCGAGCCCTGATTTACTCGTAAGGGAAATTGCATGAGGCGCATTGCTGTGGACCAAAGTGTGTCCCCTCAACATTCACACGTTGAACTGGTAACCACTGATGTCTGGTACTTGGAGGTGGGGTCTCTGGGAGGTAAGGAGGTCATGAGGGTGGAGCCTCATGGGGATTCCTGTCCTCATCGGAAGGCCCTGGCGGAGGTGGCTGTCTCTCCACGTAGACACAAAGAAGAGATGGCGTGAGCACACAGCCAGATGGCAGCTGCCTTCTAGCCAAGAGAAGAGGCCTCAGAACGAAACCTCCCTTGCGGGCACCTTGGGCTTGGACTTCTAGCCTCTAGGACTATGGGGAAGAAACGTGTCAGTCAATCCGCAGTACTTTGTGATCGTGACCTGAGCGGACTGAGACCAGCCTGGAGGCCCTGCGCAGAGGCCACGCAGGGGGCAGGCGCCGAGTCCGCTGGAGGCGCACTGGTCCCATGTGGTCGCCAGAGCCGCCAGGTCCCTCCCCCGCCTCGCCGTTCGTGGCCCGGGCTGTGGACTGCGAGTCGCCTCTACTTCAGCTCTGCCACCTTCTGCCCCTCGCAGGGGCTACCTGCCTGCTCCCCCTGCACCCAGGACGCCACTGCCTGTGACCCAGTTAGAAGGGACTGTTTCCCATGCCATCCCCTCCCCTAGCTCAGCGCTCCTGTGTGTGGAGGGATTGGGGGAGGGCGGGGTTGTTTTCTCAGACTGCTGACTCCTGTGGCTCCGTTCGGGTTGTGGCCGAGTGTCTTGCAGTCCCGGCGTCTGTGGTCAGCCTCTTCTTTGCTCGCACTTCTTGGCTCCCTTTGCTTCCTGTGTCGCTCATTGAAATCACCGTTCCCCCAGGAGCTCAGACTAGTCACGTTCACCCCTCTTCTCTCCCTGCGATTTGGGACACAGACTTTTGTCTCGGTCTAGTCTTAGGTCTTGAACTCCCCAACAATTATGCTGAGTATTGCGACAAAAACTCTTGAGTGTAAGTGGCTGTGCTAGGTATTTTAGTATATGTTATTGCATGTAATACCACCAAAATCCTTTTGAAGAGTGTTATAATTATGTTAATTTGTACTCTTGAGGAAATTGAGGTTGAAAGATTTAACGTCTACACATGGGATTACACATGCAAGTAAGAAGTATCAGGACCAGAATTTGGACCCACTCGTTTTAATCCCAGACTGTCCGCCCCGTCACACTCTCATTGCCCCCTTGCTGGCCCCCTGCACCCTCCACATTGCCACCCATCCCAGAAGCACAGAGTGGGTAGGTCACACCCTTGAGAAAACAAAAACACCTTGATTCCCATAACAAAGCCAAACTCCTGGGCAAGGTGTTCGGCACAGGTCGCAGTCTGATCGCCCAGCCCAGTGCCTGGCAGCGTCTCCTGCCTGTGGGACGAGCGTGCGCCCTCTTCCCGCGCCACGCGGTCGCCGGCTCAGGCTTCCTTGCGTTCTCGTGGGTGCAGCCTCCTGTCGTCGCATCTTTTAATGAAAGCAGGCCTTGTTTCCACGAGCAGCTGTGGATCGACAGAACAGGAGCAGAAAGCACAGCGCCCTCTCGCGCTGCCTGCTCCCTTTGCCGCCTGCAGTTTCCCCCTCGTCACGTCTCCCGTGGAGGTGCATTCGGTACAACCGAAGAACCAGTATGGACACATTTTTCCTACCGAAAGTCAGGCGGTTACTTCGGCTGCGCTCTGTGGTGTACAGTTCCTTCGAAGTTTCCAAATGCAGATGTCGCGCCTCCCCATCCAGGTCACACGTGGAGCTTCACGGACTCGAGGAGCTGGCGGGCTGCACCTGGCCGTCCTTCCCCCACAGACCCTGGCGGCCACTTTCAGTTAACCGTGTGCGGTACGGCGTTTTGCAGTTCATTATGTATTCCCGCTTCTGCTTCTGGTCTGCCTCATAATTTACTGTAACTAACATGGCATGGCTTCTCCTTCACAGAATGTTGCATAATTTCTCCTGGAAGAAACCATTTTACTTATTTAACATTCTGTACAATTTACGTGCTGCTCCCCGTGGTATTTATCACCTTAATATATTATGTCCGTCCGTACACCTCTGTGTACATACATTTGGTAAGTGATGCATGAATACGTTCTCATTTCAAAATCTGAGCGTTACAGGTAAAAATATAGTTTTTACGACCATCTCCCCCAGCCTCAGTGTTTCACCCGGAGGGAAGCGCTGTTCTCATTTCCTTTACATATTTCCAGCCCTTTCCCCTAAGCATTTCTATACATGTTACATGCCCATAAATATCTAATATTTATGTGGCCATATTTATTCAGCAACTTGCTTTATTCGCTCAAACTCTGGATTGGGTTGTTTTTTGAGCTACTTAGTGCCGGTGTGCTATTACATATTGTGAATAATTCATATTATTTTAGCCGTTCCTCTCTTGATGAAAATTTATGTTCCCTGTATTTTTTTTATTTTTTGCAAACAATGCTACAATGAGCATCCTTGTTACCCAGTTTTATGCACATAGGCGTGGATCTGTCATATATCTTCGTATGTATGTATGTATGTATGTATCTGATTATCTTTATCAGGACAGGACTTCTTTAAGACCAGGGTCTTTATCTTTTGTCCTCCCCAGCAGTGAGCTTGGTGCTTTTTATAGTTAGTATACCTTGATATTTGAATGAATGCTGGACAAATGAATTTGTTAATGAGCAGATACATCATGAAATCTTCTGGCTTGGCTCACCTTGTGCTTCAGGATCATTTAAGATTGTTGTTAACACTTGACTATTGCTGGAAATTAAAAACATTAATTTTAGCTTTAGAGATGAGCTAATCCAAAGCTAATTCTGTCTGCTTTCAGTTATAATGCCCTTTTAGGTTTTCCTACCTTCAAATTGGCAGTACGTCCCGATGTTAAGAATTCCTTCCTAATAAAAAATTCTTTCATTAAAATAGATCTGTGTGATGCATTTTAGGTTCATTTTTAGTTTCGTGGATTCTGTGTTGGCAGAGGAGACCTGGCAGGTGTCCTCGGTACGCTAATCCACTAGATAATGCCATGCGTTTGAGAACTAATTATTAGGATGATCTTTCATCTCTTTGTTTTTCCAATGAGCTCCTTTTAGGGTGTGTGTGTGTGTGTGTGTGTGTGTGTGTGTGTGTGTGAGAGAGAGAGAGAGAGAGAGAGAGAGAGAGAGAGAGAGAGAGAGAGAGAAAATGGTGAGTTAAACATCAAGTTGACTGGACTCTGTAACCATAAGAAATAAACACGAAGTCGAGGTGGGACTCGGAAGTGTTCATTCCAGCCTGTTTAACCAGCCAGTCGTGAACAATCCATTGCCCGTCCTCGTGCCTCTTCTTGCTCCATGAAGACTCATTCGGCAGAAATCCTGGCCTTTGCCCGAAGCCAGATGCACGTGAGGCAGTCGGTCCCGCCTGCCTGCGCGTGCTGTTTGTCTTGTGGCCCAAGAGCAAGGAAATAAATTGATTATTACAATTTTCTTCCCTTATTTTGTAGTTTCTTCAGTCACTTTCCTGAAAATGTGTTGTTTTTTTTCTTTCCTTTGACAGTTTTGCTCTATCTTTTGATGTTGCCACTACTTCTCACTTATTCAGTGAGATAACATGAAAAAATAACCCGCCTGGTGCCGTTGGCAGACAAAAATGTGTATTTCTACCTTCAAATTAGCTTCTCTATGCTTCTTCTTTCTCTCTGAAAGGGAGCACCCATTAATCCCACGGGTGTTGGGTGGCTTCAGGGTGCCACACTCGTCACCATTGGAGTAACACAGCCCCTAACCCCATGGTAAATCTGGCGTTCGAGCTTGTATTCACGAGGTGGTGTAGTGGTGGCGATGAGAGGCGGACGGGGACAGGAGGAGAGGGCGCTAACGGCAGTGGGTCGTGCAAGGCACAGGACGATGGAATCGACAGTGCTCTGTCCTAAGGCGTGTTTGCTCCAGGCGCTGCATTTCTAGGGTGTAGTTTTGCAATTAACCCTTACGTTTAAAACATGACACAGTGGAAGGAGGAATGGACCGGGGCCGTGGTCGTTGATGTGGCCCTCGTTTTGTCCCTTACGCGGTGGTCAGTCCTGTACAGATTACTCCAGCTTCCGTACCATGCTTTACTTGTGAACACCCTGGCTGGACTAAGCTACTTTAAAGGTGATATTAGCAGTCATTAGAGAAGTAGATTTCATGGTCTACTCAGTTTGTTATTTTTTTTTTTACTCGTCACTTTTGGAGCACCATGGTGCCTGGGAGCACTTTCAGGCTCTGAGGACAGGCTCATAGGATCTAAACAGATTTCACTTTGCTTAAGCCAGCATTTCACTGTGTCACTTGGCCTGAACGCTCTTAGTCATGGGACATCCGTATATCTCGCTCAGCTCCTCTTGGAGAGAATAGAGTTTTTGCTCTTATTATTTTTTATTATAGGTACTTCTTTTTATCCTGGTAAAAATACAACAAATGTGTTTATAAGTATCACCAGCATGGAATGGGGTAGCACATTTGCTCTCACGTCAGAAGTGCTTCTTCCCCGAGGGGCATCGCTGCGTGCATCTTGAGTGCTGATAAGGCAGGACAGCCGTCAGTGTGGCTGTTCGGTCGCTTTGGAATGCCTCGGTCCAGGGCTGTCAGCCTCAGCACCGCTGAGATGTTGTCCCTGGCAGTGTTTGTCCTGAGGGCCTGCAGGGGTCGGGGTGTTGTGGGGTGTGGAGCAGCATCCTTGGCCGCCTGCCTACCTGACAGGTAGCTCTCCCCCTCAGTCTTGACAATCAGAAGTTTCTCCAGGCATTGTCAGATATCCCGTGGGAAGCGCAGTCACCCCAGTTAAGGACCTCTGGTCACCAGTGTTACAGAGCATTGTCCACTTCAGCATGAAACGGCTTGCTCTGGAGCGGGACCTCGCGTGGTACCCTGACTCTGCAGATGGCGTCCTGTGGTGGAGAATGGTTGCTTGTAGGGGCAACGTCGACGTGTCACCTGTGTGTTCTTGCGTGGACTGTGCTTCCGTTTGAGGGTTGAGCTGTAGCATTGACGTTGCTGCCAGTCGGGTTTAACAGGCAATGAAAAGCAGCTGCAATATTTCAGAGCGTTGGGCAGATTGGGCAGAAGGTACGTGGACAGTTCCTATTAACGAGTAACGGGACGTGTGTACATACAGCGCCCCCCACGCTGTCGCCGTCACTGTTGTGCATAAGTCACAGGAATTATAAAAATTGAGAACAATGTTCCCACACACGTGAAGGCTCCGCCTACGTTCCAATGACTAAAACCTTCTTGGATTATTTGTCAAAAAAGATGTCTTATGAAACAGACCTTTAATCCAGCTTGGTTTTAAAGCAGCCAGAAGATATTAAATACATCTGCTCTCAATTTCTAAACTTAGCCTTAAAAAAATACTAATGAACTCTTTAATGGAAATGTTTATGTGAAAGAAAAATAATTAAGTAACAGTCTCCGCAGTGGGCCCGATGCCACTGAGAGATTCGAACAGAATGACTGCTCAGGTCCCTTCCAAACCTGGGCGACGACGAACTCGCCATCTGGATGTCCAGGAGGCGGAGTGGTTTCAATGAACGGTGTCCCGCTTCCCTCCACTGTGTGCTGCGGTGACGTGGAGCTGCCGCCTTTCCTCTAGTGCTTGTCACTGCTGTATGCGCGTGTGGCGGAGCGCCCAGGGCCGTGACTGCACGTGCGAGTAACCTGCAGACGACGCGGGGCCGGCGGGCTCGGATCTTCCCAGCGTCTGGTTCTGGATGTCTGGGAGCAGCAACTCCGTGCGTTGGTCTTTGCCGTCTGCCGTGATGAGTCCACAAATTGGAAGTGACGAAGCGTGGCCATAAGTGGAGCGATGGCGGTTAAGGAGGCTGGGCAGTCAGAGGGCCTGTTCGCCGGGAGCGTCTGGCTCCGGGCTGTGTCGTGCGCGGCGGCGACGCGTGTAGGTCTGCGCGCGCGTCCTCCCTCCCTTCCTCCCTCCCTCCTCCACTCCCCTCCCTTTTCACTGTCTCCCGTTCTTTCTTGTTCGAGGGTCCGCATACGTGTCGGGTCGTGTACGCATGACAGCAGGGACTCGTGTCACTGCCGGGATCCTCTGGGTGACCTCATGAACGCCTCCCCTGGGAACCGGGGGGTCATGGTGCCCAGCTTAGCGGGCCGCGGGGGAGAGTAAAGGTGTACCACGCGTGGAGCTTTCGGCGTGGTGTCTGGCGCATGGTAGATTCTGCAGACGCGGTGCCCGTCTTCGTTCAGTCGTTCGTCCAGTAAAGTGCACCCCTGTTCTCAGTCGAAGGGGTAGCGTACGAGAGGTCAAAGGATATGTTCTCATGGAGCTTTTGTACAAGTCAAATGTCTCAGATAAGGGAAATGACCCGGTCAGCAGCGGGGGCTGACTGTGGGCAGGAGGCTACTAGGTGGCAGGAAAATGGAAAACTTTTAAATGATTGCAGTAGAGGACGCAGTGGAAGTGAATGCAGTAATGATTCGGTGCTTCCACCCAGACCCCGTTGACCAGGCAGTGCTGACCAGGCAGCGCGCCGTCGCCAGCTGCTGTGAGCGTCGGCTGTAAGCCCCTGACAGTCTTCTGAGAATTGCCCTTGGTGCAATGCGGCCATCTTTCCCAGAAAGTTCTAAGAGGTTAACCGCCACCCCAGGGGACGGATGGCTGATGGAGGGCGGAGAAAGGGGCACAGAAGCCTAGACTCTTGGTGCCGTGTCTGTTCCAGACTCTGCGAGGCTGAGACTGAGGCTGGAACGCGGAACCCAGGCCTCTGCCTCACTGCGTTCCTGTCCTCCTGCTCCCTTCACGGCTTTCTGCATCACCCACTCAGAAGGCCGTCTCACGCGGCCTCACTAAGGGGCTCAACCTGTGAGCAAAATAGACTGGCAGAATCCTGGAGAATTTCTTGGCAGGCCTGATGACCTGCTGTAAAATGATGATCATGAGTGCACAGTGATTGAAAGCTGTCCAGTGTGGGCCTGTGTCCAGTCTGCTTCCAGAGCACAGACACAGAGAAAGCGTTGGTCAGGATTAATTCAGGGGGGTGTTTTTTGCAGAGGGGCATGAGGGAAAGTTAGAAATGCCTTGGAGTTGGGGATGACATGAGCGTAGGAATAGTGGCCCATGGCGTCTTAAATGAGTAAGGGAAGACGTCAGGACAGGGAAGGGCTGAGGCAGAGGAAAAGTCACAGGATGACGTGGTAGGGTGCGCCAGCAGGGTCAGGGATTCAGGTGGAAGAGGATTCAGCAGTTCACCTGGGAGGAGTGAGGGTGGCGGCAAAAATGGGACAGGCATGGGTTTGCACTAGTGACAGGGCCCTGGGTGTCCCCTCTGCCCTGTGGGGCTGCAGTGATGCTAGACTTAGAGGTCAGGGAGCCAGGAGACCGGGTGATGACTGGCCGGGTCTGTGTACGTGTCCACGGCACTGGGGTGCTAATGAGGCTCGGTTCCAGAGAGCCGCGGAAGTCAACCTCCGGGCAGCGCACTGGAGGCTTAGAAAGTGACTGCAGCTCGGGAGCGGGGAGCGTGGCCTCGTCAGTCGGTTTGATAGTCAGGGAAGCAGGAAGTGCTTTGTAAGAGGCTGGAAGAAACAGCCCAGAAGTGACAGTGAGAAGCATGGAGTACAGAATCCCCTCCCACCTGGCGGCGAGGTCCGTGGAGGGTGGCAGGACAACAGGATGCTGACTGTCATGTGAGCGAGAGGACTGGACTGGCGTCCAGTCTGAGCTAACACAGGACAGGTGAGGACTCCACACGGGTTTAGCAGTGTTTGCTGCTCTTCCCGTGAACTCGGTGGTGACACGTGGGCAGAGTAGCATGCAGGTCAAGCCCACGTGCAGGACCAGATAGCAAATTGGTGGGGCCAGGTGCACAGCGAGAAGGTGGGGCCCCTTGTCCAAACGTGAGTGACGATGTCAGGACATTGTGGAGTTGGGGTCCACCTGAGCGTGGGGCTCTGTGTGACACCAAGGGCAGTGGGCCTGGCGTAGGTCCCAACCCCAGCTTCAAGCAGCTCGCCTTCTCAGTGTCCTCTTTAAAATGATAGTCTTAGTAACTCGGTCTCGGGGTTGATATGGTGAAGTGTTTGACGCATACTAGGCACTCAGTCTGTTTTTTGAATTTGATTAGTATGGGGAATAGAATGCACGTCAGCTACTGTAATCACTGGTCAAAGCTCTCGCCGAGCAGTGCCTGTAAATCACGTGAACAGGTTTCAGTTCCTTCACGGGGCATCTATATTTTCATACAACACTTTGATCTTTTAAGTGGTCGTTACTCGCAAAGGGCCGCCATATCCAATCTGTCCTCGAGAGAGAACCTTAAAATGTGGTCTGGTGTGTCTCAGTCTTGTATTTGTGAGAATAATTGGGATTCTGCTGCTTTCACACAAGCCAAAGTTTAGGTATTATGGGATAGTTTTTCCGTCGTCACAGAGCAGAAGGTGACTTCGCATCCTGCAAATTGGCAGTTGGCGCTGCCCCTGCAGACTGATCCCCTGGTGCGAAAGAGCGAGCTGCCGCCCATCCGCGCTCCCCCACGTCCCCCGAAAACCTGCAGACTGAATTTCTGCCTGGCTGCCAGACTCCTTCGCTGCTCGGAAACAAGACTGCGGGAAGTTTGACTGTGAATGGAGACTTCTGTGTGGTCCTTAATTGGGAGAGAAACCTGTCAAAAATAATATATTCACAAATCCTCTGAACCATTATGGGCCTGGCAACATTATACAAACTGTCACGGGGCTGGTGGCAGGTGGGCTGATTTCTCAGCCGCACTGAAACCTGACAGGCACATCCTTCAGACACCGACTCCTTGAAGATTTCTAGTTAAGGCATCGGGAGAGGCACGGGGGCGGGAGGGGAGGCGCCTGGGCGTTCGATGGCAGGGTGTGCTGCGAAATGTTTGAACTGTGGCAGCCGATTTCCGTTTAATTCAGGGGAGCAACTAGTCTACTTTGAAATCGGAAGTCGGAGTGAGTTTGAATATTTCTTTGCTAGATTTGGGCTCTGGATAATTTGGGGAAAACTAATGAGAAGCAGGATAACCTAAGCGGACAGGAAGAAAACGCGAGGGGGGAGCCTTTGTTTCCACGGGGAGGCTGCTGCCAGCTGTCTCTGGATGGTGGCTGTTTGGTGTCGGTTTTGTCTTGGTTCACACAGAAATCTGCGTCTCACCTGCCTTCACTTCCTGGCCTCAGGCGAGTTTGGCCTCGTGGATTTCGCACTGCTTCCCGCACCATTGCAGGTTCTTGTAAGTGAAACAGGGACAATTGGAATGAAGAAATGTTGGCCGCCGTCTTTGGTCGCTCTCCCCTCTGGAGCTTCAGGAGCCCTTCACCCTGATCTGTGCTGGGACTCCTCTGGCCAGCTGGGGGACGCCTAGGTCCTTCCTCAGAACGACATTCTAACTGTCTAACCTGGAGGTCTCAGCATCCTGAGACCCCCCAGCTGGGCTGGCACGCGGTCCTCCCCGGAGCCCCTGGCCCTTGCCGGCACGCAGGCCGCATGGGGCAGTGGGATAAATGGGCAGGGGTTTCAGTTGTGTCAGAGGGTCCTGCAGGCTGAGCGTGAGGGGAAACACAGCCCGGGGTGGGCATCCTGCAGGGGCCCGGGACGGGTGGGCATCCTGGAGGGGCTTGTGGAGGGGCCCGAAGAGACGCGAGGGGGAGCAGCGAGGGGGCGGACGCGGGAGGAGGCGCACGTGGGCTTTAATGTGGCACCTCGGATGCCCGTTGAGAAACAAGGTCAAGGGCTCAGAGTCATGGTCTTAGGTCAGAGGGTTCATCTGCCCTCGGCTGGGTCGTGCAAGGCTCCGGACTCGCTGCGGGTTGGATGTGGGGCCTGCTCTTGTTTTCAGTCCTCTCCACGGCCTTCCCGGATTCCAGGAGCTATGTCCCCTTCCCTGATGTCCTGCGGGGCCCCGCCAGGGGCTGCTCCCTCGCTTGCACTGTGGTCACATGTGTTGAGTCCTTCAAGTCATTGTCCTTACCGTTCTGACGAATGGGTGAGAGATTACATTTATGAATGAATGAATGATGGATTCATGCCAGAGTCGCTGCCTGTATTTTTGACGGGTGCTTGTAAACACAAGACCTCATCATCACAGGAACCTTAACCGTGGACTGAGGGCCTGTGAGGTGCCGCAGCGCCCACTGACCTCTCACAAAAGTTATCCCTCACCAGCCAGCAACTCCAAAAGGGACGTTTCATCAACCCTGCACCAGCCACGATGGCGCGAGCCGGGCGTGTAGCTGTTTCCTGCTCATCGTGCAGACCGCGCTTGCGCAGATTCCTTCCAACTTCAGTCTGTCAAGCTGCCCCGGTGAAAAATGGACACTTTTCTCTCAATATTATTCCATCGGTATTCTTACTGATAATTAATGCTGACGAGAAGCATATTTTAATAAGTGGAAATATGGTCTGAGAACCAGGAAAGCACATAATCCTTTCGTTCTCTTTCTTAAGAAATACTGTTAATATCCACCTTGATTGGCAGTATGTCAGTTAACACAGGAGTGGTCTGTTATAGTAGGCAACTTCGATAAACTACCCAGTTGGACCTCAATCATGATTTCAAATTTAAGTTCTGTGCCATCATTATTAACAAACCATGAACTTATCTGGCAGAATTATAACATTTGAAGTATATTTGATTAATCAGTTACTGTTTCTGATGTTTGTGGCAGCCACAGCATCTTAAAAAATGAAGACTAGAACTGAACACTCCTAACACCCAAATAATGATGATTAGGGTAATGATACACTCCCAACAGACCTGGAAAGTAGATGTTCCGACCCTCATTTATAGAGAGAGGTTGGGTGATGTTCCGAGATGTGAGGTCACCCAGCCCAGGGGACACAGCTAGCAGGAGCTGGGGGAAAGACTGAAATCTATTCTTGAGTTGAGATTTCAGTTTTACTTAATTAAGCAACTTTGTCATATCAACAATCAAAAATAGTATCTGTCTTTAAGAATTCAACATGGGATTTGTAAATTGGAATGGCTGGTCAGGGTAAACGAGAGGTAATGAACATATAACGAGATCACGTAATTACTTTAGTAAAGAATGTTAATTTTACAACACATCTGTTTACAGAGTTTTAATTAAAGTAGTTTATGTAAATAGATTAATCTTTCCTATTTGACTAAAACAAAATAAATGCATGATGTAAACTAATTTCCCATTTCCATATTAACATACTAAGTGGGTAATGTGCCAATAGAAAAAATATTTTTGTGACTTCACTAGTTTTGGATTTCTAAAATAGTCTTTCTTGATATTCCATTGAATTATAAGGTAAACATTTCCCATTTGTTCACAATAATACAGTAAATATTAATAGTTATTTGAGAAGCAATTTGAGTATTCGTTTTTAAATTTATTCATGCATATTCTTATTTCATATGTCCCTAATTCAGCTGACGTAATAAATGTTGTAAATTCTTTTTACTATTTCAATTTAATCAAACATAAGATTGTTGAACATCTATTTGCTACACATTATCTTAAGAAATAAAACTTAAAAAAATCTCTTTTTAAGCCTTGCTAAAATTAAAATCTTTATTATCCTTAGTAGGCTTTAATAATATTTTCAAACGGGACTAAATTTGTGTTCGTATATTTTTACAGAGATTTTGATTTATCAAAAGATTTAATTTTTCTCCCTAAACTTTTATTTTTGCCATTAGAACATTACTTTATATTCTGGTTCTGAAAACTTAGTGCTCTGGATAGGAAATCCCTGTTTAAAAATTCTGAGATCTCTTTCTAAAACCAAACTAAAGTTGGTAGTGACAGGTAGCCAACAGCCAACTTGATTCTATCTAACTAAACTTTGATTGAGTATCATAATAAATGTTGGGTGATGGGGGGGAATAATGAAGTACATCCTGGCAAAATTAAATTAATGTTTCAGTTACTGAGAACAGAATATTTGTAACACTCAAACCAATATTTGTAGTAAAAGAGTAATAGAAATTTCTACTAGTCAAACCAAGGTAAATGGACCCGGAAAACAGTAAATTTGTTGTACATTTGAAAGGGGGACTGTTCAGAAATTTTAATTCAGATCTTGCAACTGTATCCTTATTCACAAGGAAAAGATCACTCTACCCCCTATTCTCAGAATTTACAGGGACATTTCCAAAAGAGCTCTCTAAAGTAGAAGGTCATAGATAAGAATTATAAAAAAGAAGGATCTTTCTTTAATGTGAATGAGCTTGGTGCTCAAGAGGCTGCAGAGAATAAGAACAATCAACATCTGCAGATTGCCTAAGGACACAGAATACTGGTTTCTTCGAAAACCCAAAAATCTACCCTGAAATCCTTCAATCTTTGACCATGTTAACTCGTAATTAATTAATACCACAAAGTAATTCAGTTTTTCCCCCAGTTTCATTGATACACAGTTGACAAACAAAAAATAAGGCATTTCAAATGTGCAACCTGATGATTTGATATACACTGTGAAAGGGTTCCCTCATCCAGTTAATTAACACATTTCATCTCACATATTTACCTTTCTTGGGGGGGTGGGGCAGCGAGAACTCTTTTACTCTTTTAGCAAATTTCAATTATATACATTGTTATCAGCTATAGTTACCATGTTATCTATTAAGTCTTCAGAACTTATAATTAAAAGTTGTTACTCTTTCCAGCCTCTTGTTTCCTGCATTGCCTAGCTGTGCAAACTACTTTTCCATGCTGTTTCTATGAGTTTGATTTTTTATTTTCAGTAGATTCTACATGTAATCCACATGGTTTTTCTTGGTTCTGCTTATCTCACTTAGCATGATGCCTTCCAGGTTCATTCATGTGATCACAAATGACGGGGTTTCCTTCTTTTCCAAGGCGGAATTGTATTACATACACTACATGAAATATTCCACAGTTTCTGTGTCGTTCATCCACTGATGGACACGTAGGTTGTTTCCATACCTGGGCTACTGGGAATAACACTGCAGTGAGCACGGGATTCAGGTGTCTCTTCAAGGTAATGCTTTTGTTTCCTTTGGGTGTGTAATCATAAGTGGGATTACTGCCTCACATGGCAGGTCTCTTTTTAATTTTTTGAGAAAACTCCATACATACGAAGCCATGTATTTTCTGCGGTGGCTGCACCAGTTCACATTCCCACCAAAAGTGCACGAGTGTTCCTTTTTCCCCTACATCCTCAGCAGCATTTATCACTTGTCTTTTTGATAATAGCCATCCTAGCAGGTGTGAGGTGATATCTCAGTGTGGTTTTTTTAAATTTTTTATTATTTAATTAATTAATTAATTAATTTTTTTAGGCGAGGCAACCCTTGGTTGACCTCACAGATTGCAAGGACCTTGTCAGCTTACAATCCCTTATTTTTTAAAATTTTTACGCCTATAGCACCTGGTCTTCCTAGACGGTCTCCCATCCAAGTACTAACCAGGCCCGGCCCTGCTTAGCTTCCGAGATCAGACGGGATCGGGCTTGTTCATGGGAGCGTGGCTGCAGACTGTCTCAGTGGGGTTTTGATTTGCGGTTAGGGTTAGGCCTTGATTAGTGATTTGGAGCACATTTTAGTGTACCTGTTGACCATTTGTATGCTTTCTTGGGAAAATATCCATTTAGATCTTTTGCTCATTTTTGAAATTGGGTTATTTAATTTTTGCTGTTGAGTTGTATGAGTTCCTTGTGTATTTTGGGTATTAACCCTTTATCAGATATATGGTTTGCAAATATTCTCTCTCATTCGGTAGGTGGCCTTTCACTTTGTTGATGATTTCTGCAGAAGCTTTTTAGTTTGATGTAGTGCCACTTATTTATTTTCACTTTTGTTGACTTTGCTCGCTTGTGCTGTCAATCCAGACAGTCATTGCCAAGACCAGTGTCAAGGAAATTACTCCCCCGAGTTTTCTTCTAGTTTACAGTTTTAGGTCTTATGCTCAAGTCTTAAGTCCATTTTGAGTTGATTTTTGTGTATGGTACATAGAGGAGTCCAGTTTCATTCTTTCGCATGTGGCAGTCCAGTTTTCCCAACACCATTGATTAAAGAGAGTACCCTTTCCCCATTTTATGTTCTTAAAGTTAACTGGCCATATATTCATTTGTTTGTTTCTGGGTTTTCTAGTCTGTTCTATTGATCTCTTTGCCTGTTTTTATGCTAATACCACACTGGCTTGACTCCTGTAATTGGCTTTATAATGTCGTTTGAATCAGAAAGTGTGACGCCTCTAGCTCTGTTCTTCTTTCTCAAGGTCGCTTTGGCTCTTCCAGGTACTTTGTGGTTCATACAAATTTTAGGATTTTTTTTTTTATGTATGAAAAATGCCATTGAAATTTCGATAGACACCACATTGAATCTGTATATTGCTTTGTTTAATATGGACGTTTACATATTAGTTTTGTACTCTGTAATTTTACTGAAATTATTAGGTTTTTTTTTGGTGTAGTCTTTAGGGTTTTCTATATATAATATGGCAAATAGAGACAATTTTACGTCTTTTCTGTTTGGATGAATTTCGTTTCTTTGCCTGGTTTCTTTGGCTAGTTTTAACACCGTGTCGAACAGAGCAGTGACAGTGGGCGTCCTTGTCTTGTTCCTGATCTTAGGGGAAACGCTTTCAGCTTTTCACCACTGAGTGTGATGTCAGCTGTGGGCTTATCCTGCATGACCTTAATTATGTTGAGCTACTTTCCCTCTGTACCCAGTTTCTTGAGAGTTCTCTTTATCATAAAAAGGATGCCGAAGTTTGTCAAATACTTGTTCTGCCTCTACGGAGATGGTCATAGGGTTTTTATCTTTCATTTTGTTTATGTGGTGAATCACATTGTTGATTTGTGGGTGTCGAGCCATCCTTGCTGGGATAAATCCCGCTAGATCACGATATCTGATGGTTTTAAATGTGTTGTTGAATTAACCTTGGCAATATTTCATTGAGGATTTTTGCACCTATGTTCATCAGGGAGAGTAGCCTCTGATTTTCGTTTGTGGTAGTGTCCATGTATTGCTTTAGGTAACGGTGTCCTCGTCAAACGAGTTTGTGCAGAATTAGAGTTGAAGCCACCTGAACTCATATTTACCTATGGAAAGATAAGTAAATACATAATTAGAAATAAGTGTATGTACGTGGGTCGGTATATATCCATATATTTCCTAACTGTCCTCTTAGTGTCTTTTTTTAAGAAAATAATATATATTTGTCATATAAACAAAGTCTTGTTGCTGATTCGGGATGTGTATGTGCGTGTATGTGTGTTTATACGTAGGGTCACAAATTTTTCTTTATAAGATTATAAAGCAAAACTAACTACTCTTGTCATATCCTCTTTACACAAATCTGATGTGTGTTTTTTTCTTTTTTCTTTTTTTTTGGTAAAATAGAGAAAGAACCAAGTATAGAGTAGAAACTTTTTTTTTTTTAGTTTCTCAATTGTAAACACAGTATTTATGGCAAATGTAGAGTAGGTTATGATATTAAGGAGAAGACCTTTTTAGCTCTTCACAAAATGAGGTGACCTAGACTCTCTTTGGTTCAAGATCATTCCAAAATGGTAACATTCCATGTAACTATTTTTGGCTGAAGCATTAATGTTTTAAATAAAGTTAGGAATAGAGATGAAACATACACAGGAAAAAAACAACCGTTTTTAAATGTGTAAGTTCGTTTTGAAAGATTTGGCAACGACAGACTTTAGGCAAATCTAATCTTCAAAAATATATTTTTAAAATTGTAAGGAAAATAATTCTTCCAGCAGTGATACAGGGTTTTTAAATACGTCAAAGGTGCTGTCATTTGCACATGGAAAGATGTAGTGGACTCTTATGTAGGAGCTGGGATGTTTTCCCCACGTCCTTTCACCCGTCAGCATACTCTCACCGTATTCTTATCAGAGGGCTGTGGAGTCTAGGTTTCTAAGACTCTCCTATTGCTGTCCTTCCTTGAAAGCTCAGACTCACTTCCTGTCCACTTCCCCTTCCCAAGTCACATTCAGACCCCTCTCTGTTACCTTTCGTGATCACTGCAGTCCTCATTCTTAGTCGAACCCGTGTCCCGTCTTTGTTCCCCTTAGTCAGAACGGGTGCCTTTCTTGTAAGTGTTACACAAGCACAGGCACTGTCTTGTTCTTGTTACTTTTCCCTGAAGCACCAACACAGAGCCGAACCTGAATAGGGACTTAATGTATAATTGATTGTTTAATTAAACTGAATGCTTGTACAACCAGGATAATCCATTTCCTGACCTTGCAAGACAACACAGAAATTACAGTTTATCAGAGGCTGCCCTGATTGCCCAACATTTATTCCTGACAAGATATTAAAGCCTCAAGTGCAAAACTCATGCCAGATTAGTGCTCATTCCTACATTACACGTCAGAAGTGGTTTCAGCCAGCTGCAGGTTGCTGACCTCTGACCCTGTTTTCCTGCTGCGTTGGAGCAGGAGAGAGGTGCTGGGGGCGCAGCAGGGCTGTGCCCTCTGAGCAGCTGAGGGGCTCCCAGCACTGCCAGGTGAGCACACACAGAACGGAAGGGCAGTCGCAGAAGGTGGAAGGCCAGGAGGCCTTCTCACCCCCGGGAAAACTCTCAGGCCGTGCCCTTTCAGATGTCATTTGACAAAAAATTAGGAGTTGAAAGTTGAAAGAAAGGCATCTTCAAAGCGCTGTGGAAGCAGGAGGTGGGAGCGAAAGCTGAGCCTGAGTGACGAGGAAAGGACCAGTGGCGGGAATCAGTAGCACGGCCCCGGCACTGTTTCTGTGAAAAACCGTAGAACCTTGAATTACTTTTTTGCTTTCCCCCGAATGGCTGTGAGCCCCAGAACCCTTTAAACTATAAAGGAACACGTCCTACCACATTATAATCGATGATGCTGACATATTTGAGAATTTCAGCAAACATAGATTCTTGATGACTTCAGGTGTCAACGTGTTTTTGTTTAAGTTGAGTCTTTAGGGCTCTGTAAAGGTCAGATCCCCACTTCAGATAAGAAAACCGCCCTAGGGTGCAGACGCTGGTAATGAGCCCACTCTAATTTTAATTAATAACTGACATCGCAAATCTACACAATGAAAGGATTCATTTGACAACATATGGCAAATGTGATCTTTGGGTTTTCTGTGAGTCTGTTTTTGTTTCTTTTGGCCATATTTTGTGATATCCACACTGTGTTTACAAGGTAAAATGTGGACTTTGGCTGCCTAAGAGACAGTAAAATAAAGACAGCCTTTTTCAAGTATTTGTATTTCTCCTAGGCAGAAAAGTACTACAGAGTGTACAAAATAAAGAAGTAAAACAAAGATTTTTCAAATATAATTCATGTGAGATTGTATCATGTAGAATTTTATTTGAAATTCAATCATAATTCAGAAGTCTCTGACCCATTGACTTCGTTCATTTGTGAAGGAATTAATGTAGCCACCACAAGTGCACACTGGCACTAGTATGTTTACAGGGGGGCACTGTTTTAGAAACAGTGATGAGAAATCCATCAGTATGTCACAGATTTTCAGTACATATTTCCAGGTTCTTCATTAGCCGGTGAGTTCAGAGTTCTGCCCGCCGGCTTCCTTTATCGAGCAGAGGGAATGTGATACCTGAGTTACGTTAGGACAGTGGGGGGCTTTACTCTTCCGAGGAACTTTCTTTTGTCATTCATTCATTCATTCATTCATTCACTCATTCACTCACATTATGGGCCGCCATAGGTGTGAGCTGCTGTAGCGGCCAGTGGGGAAATGAGTGGTGAAAAGGCTGGGCTCCCCGCTTCTGGAGCAGCTCTGGGGGTGGCGGGTCTTCACACTGTCACAGAAGTAACTGCAAGATCACAGCTGTGGTCAGTGCCGTGAGGAGGGGCCGTGACGCCATTGGCTACTGTTAGGCTGACACAGGCCTTTCCCAAGTTAAGGATGGAAGTGGGGAGAGCGTAGCGGGAAAGGGGGTGCCATTCATCAGTCATTCGTACGCCCAGCGCTGTTTGTGGGTGCTCATGGAATCATGGGAGACTCTGTGTGGTCCAGAGGTGGAGGGCTGTGGGCTCGGGGCGTGCAGTGCGTGGGAGCAGGGCGGCTGCGCAGGGCCCTGTGAGCGCGGCGTGCGGCTGTCCAGAGCCGGAGCGGGCCGTCAGCGCTGCGGGGCTGTGTGCCCGAATCGCCTCGGCCGCCCTTCCGGGGTCCCCGGGCTCAGCCGTCTGAGGAAGCCGGGCCCCCACCCCGATTCCCCCCAGCACCTCTGCGTGGCTGGCCCTGGGGATGCACCGGTGCCTCTGCCCCCCGCAGTGCGCCCGCCCTGGAAGATGCCCGTGAAGATAGTGCGACCCTCCTGCAGCCCCGTGCGCGAGTGTGCATGCGTGTGTGCACACGGCAGACTCTTCCTGTGATGGGAGCGTCTGTCTCACGTGTCTACACGTCCCCTTTCCATGAAGGGTTTGAGCTGACTGAAGTCTGTTTCCTGTTTTGATCAGACTGCTGTGCGCTTACTCCTTTAACAAATTCTAAATGGGGTTTTCAGTTACGTTCAGTTGGGTTTATTTTGATCACGAGTTGGGTGGTGGTCGCGTTTCTTGGCTGTGAAAATGGGCGGTGATGATGCGTGTTTGTCAGACAGCAAGGAATCCTTAAGAGGCCGTGCGTGTGCTCTGCTGTGTGCGTGTGCTCTGCTGTGTGCCCGTGTGTCTCCCATGGCTGTTTATCAGCTGGAGCATCTACCTGGAAAGGTCCAGCCGGGCTCATGCACACGTGCGGCAGCCGGCGCTTTTCCTGTCTGCTGATAATGGGGGTTCACTGTCTCGGGTGTGTAGACATCGAGGTGGATTCTTTTTTGGGAAAATCAACGTGTTCTTGTGTCATTTTTCAAACCTAGCTGAATTTTATGGCGTACACGTGTGCTCACCAGCGTGTTTTCTGTAGCAAGGCTATGCGTACGTAGAGTGTGTGTGCAGCCCGTCTTTTGTAGAATTCAGAAACGGAGCCACGGACGCCCTACAGAACAGTCCTCTTTGTGGAAGCAGTGTTGGAGTCCACTTTCGACTAAGGAAGGATGGCGTCTGTCCACCCAGCGGCCTGCACGCGGCTCTGCCTGAGCGGGAGTCGGAGCGAGGCCAGCGGGGTGGGTCTTCAGCCGGCCGCCATCGTTCCTCACCCGTGTGACACTGGCCAAGGTGCTTATTCTCTCGATTTCCTGATCTCTGCAGCGGGTGCAGTGGTGGTGTACACTCACCTCGTTCTAGGGAGGGTTCGGTGAGTCAGAGAAGGTGACCCCCCTAGAATCGTGCCTGGCACGCAGTAAGGGCCTGAACAGGGATACAGGGGAGTCAGACCGCAGGAGTCGGGTAAGCCGTGCGGTTGAAAGGGGCAGACGTCGGGGAGAACGCGGCTCCGCTCTCTGCTGTACGCCCGCTGTTCCCTGAGTGACAGCTACGGGAGGGATAAAAGATATAGAGAAAGAATGACTTATGCAATTCAGATGAGTGGTGTTTCAGACCACTGTTTAGTTCATCACTGAGAAACAGCTTACTTTTGCATGTTTAAAAGATGAAAGAAAATGCATACATATTCATTTTAAATTAGGTTTTCTAATGGAGGTAGAACCGTTGAGTGTTTTCCAGTGGTGGGAGATGAAGCATTCACGCTCAGGGGAACATTGAGTGTTTTGGGGGAGAATAAATTAATTATAGCAGCTGAAGGCATGCCTCAAGCCCCTCACATTTTGAGAAAAAGGTTAGGTGGATATAGACATACTCACAAATCCTGCATGGAAAATAGGCATGATGGGCATACTTTTGCTCACTGCTTTATCATCAGTGAGGATTTTTTAGATTTCCGAGTTATTTTGTAACACTGAAATTACTATTATCAAAAATAAAAGCATGACTTTGTTTTTGAAGGTGAAGAAGGCTGTTGGTTTCCCACCCAAAGGCGCTGAGTATTTCACTTCGCTGATTCTAGCGAATCCACTTAACATGTGTTTCCTCGAGAAGCCGCTCAGATAATGTTCTGTAATGGAGTACTTGTCTGTGTCGGTAACGAAGTCCTTGGCCGGTGCTTACAGCTGGAGTGAATGAGCTTCAGTCTCTCAGCTGCTTCGAATCCGTTTGCAGTGAGTTCATGGTGGACTTGGACGCTGCGGAGGCCCATGCGCTTGGTCACCGTGCGCTAACATCCTCGGCGGCGGGGGGCGCTTTCCTTTCTGGCTCTAAAGCCAACTGTCCTCCCAGTCTTCTGAAGTACCCCCTATTCCATGCAGCCTTCCAAGCATTCTCATTCTAGCCACAATAAGCATGAGGTTTTGATAGTTCTTATATTACTTACTAACACCACTGTTTCTACTGTTTCCATCGACATCACTGTTGCCATCTTTTTCGTCACCATCAGTACTTAGTGCTACAGGTGAGCACACTGCCCGTCCTTGTGTTGCGTCTTCTCAGTGGCCCTCGGTGAGATGCACACTGTCCTCATTCTCTGTTTATGGATGAGAAAACCAAGGCTTGAAAAGTGGTTTAAGCTGAGACCGAGATGACAGTCTCGTGGAAATTCGCGGGAAGAGCCGTCCTGGCAGGGGAAGCGCACTCGCCTGGTGTCTGGCATAAGCCCCCCTGAGTAGGGGCGGGGTCACCAGGCTCCCTGAGCAGAGTGGGAAGGGGAGTGCGGTGGGCGGTGCCATCAGGGTGGGCGGGGCCTCGAGGGCCGTGGGGAGCTGTTGACAGCCGGTTCTTCGTCCTTTCAGCATGAGCGGCAGTGCAGGCGGCAGGTTCATGTGGGAGACCTGCGCATCGGCTGTTTTTCGCTTCCAGCTTACACTTAGAAAGATATTTTTGTGACGTGAACTCCTAAATTCTCATCTTTATAATTTCAGTGACCATCGTTGCCAGAAATTGTCTGGGATGTCACCATGTGTTGATGGCATCGGGAGGCTGGAACGAGTTCTGGGTTCTCGTGCCCTGTGATGCGGCACGGTCGTAGTCGGTGTCGAGCCTCTTTCTGTTCCGACGGAAAGCGTGCAGGGGCACTGAACTCGGCCTCACCTGCTGGTGATAGGCTAAGTTGATTAAATTTCGATTTTCAGTTTTACATCTGTCATTTAATAATATTTCAGATTTGCCTTTTCCTACTTACTACTCTGTATATTAATTTTTAAAGAACATCTTTGAAAATCTGTAGTAAACTACTAGATACATGAATAAGAGTGGGCATGCGGAGAAACATGTATATGTTTAGTAAATATTAGATTTCACATTTTTCTAGAAACATCAATGGTACTGTTTTGGTTTCAGAGGTCCAAAAATGTTTTACTCTCAAATAGGACCCTTTCCACTTCCATTATGAAAAGTATCTGGACTCTTATTTAAGGGAACATCCAGAAGGAAACACACACACAGATACACAACATACACAGAAATATCAAACTTATTTGTCATGACTTTAAGTCAGAACTTTATAGCTTTTGTCCAAATACCTTTATAAGATTCACAAATAAGAACACTGTGATCTTTGAAATAAGTTCTAAGGAATAGAAAAAAGGAGTGAGGAAGCGGCGAGAAAAAGCCCATTTATTTAGGTGAAAGATAAGACAAAAAATTAAGGTTTGAAGTTTACAATATTTGGGTAAAATATTAAAGATTTATTTTCATAATGTATTAAAATAAGATTCTAGCATAAGTCATTGGGCATAAAATACCATCTACTCCTTCTATGGTTTCTATTAAAGATAAATTAAAAATTTGGGTGAGTACCCATGATAATTTCCTTGTTAGAATGCTTTCTTTGTGCTGGGATACATTTCTATATAATTGTGTAACTTTTTAAAAGTATCTTCAGTAGTAAAAGACCAGAGTAACAATGATCCTTTTAATCTATGATTTTTGCTTCTAAAAAGTTATCATTTTACTTTATTAGAAGCTCTTGAACTTTATACTTTGTAACATCTGAAAAATGTAGAGTCCCAACCCTGTACCAAGACACGAAAACCGCTGCCGAAGCGTCTGTCTGTGACGGTGAAGCGGAGGAGGAAGCTTCTAGTGGTTTAGAACCGTGTGGGTAATTCGTGAATAATGTTACTTTATTTGTGTTTAGTCACATTGTTGCATTTGTTTTAGAATTTCAAATTTTAAATGACAGTATAGGGATCCCGCCTCATCAAAATGAGGAATGGGTTCAAGTAAATACGTTCAGAAACATAGCATCTTGAGAAGAGACAAGTTTTATTCATTGTGATCCTTCAAGTTTAGTGCGGGACACTCAATCAATGTTTGTTGAATACGTGAATAATCTGAATGAAGCTTTGCCATTTTAAAAAAATGAGATGACTGCTCTCTAAACGAAATGTAAACACAAGAAGGTGCCTGTGTAGAAGGTCACGTCCCTGGGCCTTGCACCCTGCGGCAGCTGTTCGGTGTCGCACAGGAGTGTCTCAGGGTGCTGCGCTGGCCTGTCTGCGATGAGTGACTGAGCTCTCTAACCCCCCTCACCCCATCCTCCGAGCAGCACTAATCAGCGATTTGGAATCAACTTGGCAATTCTAAAAATGAGGCGTTGCTCACGCTCGCCTCCGACGTGGGCGCTATCTTTGTATCAAAGGAGACAACTGCAGTGTGTCAGCATCAGTCAGAATAAACTGTCAACCCATGGGGTTTGGTGATTCTGGCCTGTTGTGATGTTACTTTCTTCTTCACCCCTAGTGCCACTTGTTTGCGGTGAGAAAAATAATATTGCACTGAGAAAATCATAATTCCACTTAAATTGATAACATTTAAGAATTACTACTATTTTTTACCGCTCTGAGTTGTTTATAGTAATCTAATGAGTTTCCTACCTATGTTATGCTTTAAAATGCTATTAGATTCAAATCATACAGTTTGCCATTCTCATTGTGTTGACTGATGGTGCGTAGAAAAATTCTTGAAAATGTATTTTTAAAAGATGTTTATTTTTTGTAGGAAAAGATCCATATTCCATAAATTGTTGTTAGAAAATATCTGCACCTCTTAGCTGGTTAATGGGGAGCAGGAGGGCAAGGCTGTGAAATAATCCTCACCGGGCCAGTCAGCATCACCTGGAGAAAATCTCTTGAGCAGCATGCAACTCAGATCTGGAACCAAGAGCCCAGAGACCAAGGCTCCCGTCAGAGAGATGATCGATTAAACAGCTTAAGTGTACAGTGCAGATTCACATACCTTATAGCTGAGTCAGAAAAGGCTGCCTTGTATTTGATCGGCATTTTAAAGTGTTTTATTCTTCAAATGGCTACAGATTCCAAGTCACAAACAGCCCAGGTGGTGCTGTGACACGTGCTTTTCCACGGTGGGTCCATGCACCGTGGAGGGTCAGGACAGGCACGTGCTTTGAACTTCTGGGTCCCCGCCCACCTCAGGCAGAGTTTGAGCTCAGATGCAACGCAGTTAATCTTCTCGGTCTTTCTTTTCTGAAAGCCAAGTGACTTTGACCTAATGGTTTATATAACTTGATATAAGTAAAAGAATAATTGCCAGGTTTTTTTCCTCTTGAATTAAAAATGATTTTTCTATAAATTTTTGCCATGTGTCTGTCTAGGTAAGAGCTAAATCTATATGTATTCCTTGTCTTTGAAAACATCAATGCTTAAGGGTACCTATTTCCCATTGTAAATATACACTTTTTAGTTATTTTTTTTCTCAAGTATTTAAAATTTAAAACCTACCTCTAAATTGCACGTGGAATCTATCCATCTATTATTTTTTATTTCGGCTAAGTGCTTACGTTTTCTTTTTTTTTAACAGTGCAGATAAGCCTTTATCACTCGCACACTTGTTTTTAAGTGCGCAGGTTGCATGGTCAGCGTGCTTCCACTGCGTCTCGGCAGTCTCAGAGGGCGTTCCGGTAACTGTGGTAGCGACTCGCAATCCCAGCAGAGCGTCCGAGGGGATGGGACAAGCTGTCAGAATCAAACTGGAAGGCAGCAGCGTGTGGACTGAATTTCTCTGTCAGTGACCATGAGTCACATGCCACAGATCTCCCAGAGCAGACAGAGGGTAACAGAGGTGTGATTGAGCCATCACACGTCACAGTCATAGTCACATTATGAAAATGCCCTCATTGAGGAAGTGTTAATGGTTTACCTTGGAAGATCCGTCATGCCACTCAGTTCTGTCTGTGAAAAGGGGAAGATGCCAGTCAGCTCAGGAAGGTGTGGCCTCCCGCGAGCCACAGGCAGATTCACCGACCCGTTTGAACAGGGCCTTAGAACAGATGGTGTGCTGCGCTTGGCGCTCTCAGAACGCTTCTCGGCATTCGGGATCGTGTGTAGCAGACTGTCGTGAGCGTGTCCCACAATGAAAGGGGGCCGAGATGTCACTGATACTGGCAAATCGCCCGGCTGCGATTCCCACCCCGGAGGCTGGCCCTCTGCGCTGCAGGACGCGCGTGCCCACACCATGGACAATGGGTGGTTCCGAAATCGTTGTTACTCAGCCACACTTCCTTCCAGCCGAGGTTCCTCTTCGGTATTACACTTCGCTGCGATTCAGAGTTAGGACATGGACTGCTTGTTTTGTAAGTCACGGCCCTCCGCAGGCCCGGCTTCTGCCTGCGCTGCCCCGGGTGAAGCTCGCGGACCATGCGCCCGGACCACGTCTGCTGGAGACGCTGCGTCCCTGTGCTTTGTCACCGAGCCCGTCAGAGCGCAGAGCTGGTCAGAAGTGGGAGGGTTCGTACCAGGTGCAGTGCAGTAGGGGACGGTGCTGTAGAGACGACGGGTTGTTGAATCGAGGAAAATGATGTTGATGGAAAACCAGTATTTCACATTTATGGTGCTGACACTGATTCAAGTATCAGTAGTATCAAATTCAGTTAGTAACATGCACAAGGCTCCTTTGTGAATTGAGAAATATCTTTATTCATTTTGATGCGTTTTAGCCAATCTTAGTCAATAGCTCCCTCTTTAGACCTCTGAGTCATCAACATTTATTTATGCCTTTGAATTCAAATTTGCAGGGGCTTTTGTGGCTTTTGTGTAGACACCTGTTGAATCTAGTCCCTATATTAATTTTGGAACAAAAATTCTACTTGTGCAACCAGTAAAATCTTTGGAAATAAAAGATGGAAAATAAGTTATGTCAATAATGTGTGAAATTGGAGTAAAGTTGTGTTTAAAAGCATTAATTCGATAGTCTTATGTAATGATTTCAGTGGCAACACAACCTAAACGTTTCAAATACAACAGTCTACTTTCAGTCCAGCTGATGAATAATTGTATCAAACTCTAAGCTTTTGGGCTTATTTTTAAGTTTGCCAATTTTGGGTTTTCTTATTTGTCGAATTTCTCAGCATATTTTTATCTTCCTTTTGCTGTGAATGAGCACATCGCTACAAAGTTCGTTGACTACATGTTTACGAACACACTGTTTCTCCTATGGGATTGCGTTAGCTTCTCTTAGTTTCAGTGAGTGTAGGTTTCTACCAACTGGAATTTCCTTGTTAAAATCTGAAACCATGATTATGCTCAGTTAATAAAGTTGCTGCTCTCCCTCTCCATGTCTGTCTCTGTCTCTCATCCCCTCTCTTTTCTAAGAACATGTTTAGTTCCCCAGTTAGAAATATAATAGATTTGGAGAATTTTTTAAAATTTAAAAATTCTCAAAACTTTCAAAAAAGAGATAAAATAAAAATTATATATTATACCACCATACATACATAACCAAACTTGATATGTAATAAACTTTCTTTGGTCTGTTTTCATATATGTATATTTTTAAAAAGTGGGATAAATCTGAAAATACGGTTCGCTCTCTTTTCAAACTGATCAATATTATAACAAGAGCCGCTAATGATACATTATATGCATTTCTGTCATGTAATTAAATATCTTTTGAAAGTACCATTGGAAATTTCTTATTCGATGAACTGAAAATACCAAACTAACCTTCGCTGCACATTCGGAGCATTGCTGCAGGGACCGCCTCTTCGCCCGTGTCTCTGCCTTTCTGGTCGTTTGCTCAGACGGTTTCCTGGAAGCGGAGCCTGAGTGGAAAGGCAGGACACCTTTGGTCAGTGGCTTTTCAGCGTGTTGCACAAAGTGTCACTCTTAAGAAGAGAGTCTGATTCCAGTTCCTTTGAAGCCAGGATTTGATTTACCAAGGCCTCTTCCCCACACCTCACAGCCCAAGCCCCGTCCCCACTGCAGCAAACACCTTGTTGACTACATGTTTACGAACACACTGCTTCGAAAGGAAGAGAACATACAGATCTCCCGTGGACGTATGCAATAGGTATCCATCCAGTCGGCATTTAACCGAGGTGTTTCCAGTTATTATTTAATTTGCATTTTGAAAGCATTTATTATAAATTAATGAATCAACTGGAACTCCGGGGAACATTTAATAGGATTTATTGCCATATAAAATTTATATGGCTCTCAGCTAAATAACCCAGATTATAATTATTAGCAGTTGCATAATTACATTCGTGGTAATTCTAGAGATGACCAAAGACAGGAAATACCTGTAACATTTTACATTTTACATTGAAATAGATGGCTTTAACATGTCATTTAAAAAACATATTCATAACTTCAAAGCACCTGTACTTTAATTTGAAAGGTATTAAAATATCTATTAACTAAAAATATAATTCGTTCAGAATAGTAGGGCAGAGAAACCGAAAGGGCAATTAATTAAAAAATGTTAAAATTTGGAGAATTTAAAATGTCATGTTCCCAGGTAATCTGTAGCTCCCAGCCCCGGAGTTAGAAGGTCGCTGATCTTGCTCGGCCTGTCCTCTGAGTGCATCATGGGTGGCCTTCCGGCCGCTCCTGGTCACCCATCTGTATCCAGCTGGGGCGCATGGCGCTAGGAGCAGGAGCCGCCGTGGCACGTAACTGAGGGCATTTCATCCCCTTCCTGCACCGCTTTTCGTGAGCAGCTGCTGCTGTGAGACCCACGACACCCCTTCCTTCACGACACCCCTTCCTCCACGACACCCTCGGCGTCATCGCCTCCTGCGAACGGTGCCTTCCTGATCTCTCTCTCCGCCTGGCTTCATCCCGTTTCAGCTTCCGCCTGGGCACCCTTCCCCGTTGATCTGAGAGGTGCGGCGTGAGGGTCTGACAGCCGCAAGTGTGACACAAGCAGAAGCTTGAAAGGCATGTGCCCGTTGTCCCTCTCGCTGTTGGGCACTGTTCCTCCACCTCCGTCCCTGCTTCGCAGTGACGATGAGTGACCGCAGGGAGCCGAGAGGACGCCCGGGTGCTGCTCCCCACACCAGCCACCTCCAGGCAACTTTCCAGCTCGCCGAAGCCGCAGATGACCAGAACAGACGAGCAACAGACCTTCCCTGCTGGACTGGTTCCGTTTCCTGACACGTAGAATCATGAGCAAATAAAATGTCGGTTGTCTAAGTCGCTATGTTTTGAAGAAAAGTTTTTTTTAATGCAGCAATAGGTAACCATTATAGTGACCTGGAGCCTGTCGGGCCAGCCTGGTCGTCTGTAAGGCGAAGAGCCCAGCCCCCTGCCGTTGGTCCCAGCGACACGGCGCAAGATCCTGGCCTTTGGAGGGTCGAGACGGGCATCGTCTCATTTCAGCTTTGGCCCTGTCGCGTGCCAGCCGGGCTTCCTTTTTCCCATCCCCCTAAGGTAGCCAGTTAGTTTAAGTTTCCTGTGCCTTATTAGTTTTCTTATTTGTAAAAGAAAATGCATATGTAGTGACAGTACCTACGTATCAGAAAACCTGATTTAAATTGGCCTAAGGGCAGCAGGAATATGGCTCAGTTAACTGAAAAGTGGAAGGCTGGCCGGTCGCCTGGAACGTCTGCATGCGGCTTAGACGCAGTTGGAACGTCCTCTCTCTGCACGGATCAGGCCCTTTGCTTCGTGCCGCTGTCACTGTCAGTCCCCGGGAGGCATCAGGACCATGCCAGCACCTCTGACCCACACCATTTTCAGGTCCAGGCCAGGGGAAGGGGACAGACTCAGACACCTACAGTGGTCCTGTTGGCTCCGGGCACTGCCTGTGCCTTTCACGTGGCCAGGACCAACGTCGTGATTGTCCAGATCTGAGTTGTCTGCTCGGCCTTGGGCCTGCAGTTAAGGGTCTGTCCCTGGAGGCACAGAGACTAAGGGCGGAGGACCTGGGGACTACCCAGAGGAGTGTCCCAGCATTGCGACATGAGGGGGGCCAGGCGATGAAAGCGATGGACACCTCTGCCGTCATCCTGCAGGGGACAGTCGCGTGACCGATGACTGTGAGTGCCCAGTGCTGAGGGCACGCGTTACAAGCCCAGTACACACCACCTGTGTGTTAACATGAGCACACGCAGGAAAGCACCCGGGTTAATGACGTGCCTGGTGACGGTCACGTAAATTCACACGTGTGTGATCCCAGCCCCAAATGGACACACACGTGCATGCACCCGTGTGCGCGTGCACACATGTGCGTGGGTCGCTGAGAGGCGGTCTGACGAAGGGCAGCGGCGATGCCCTGTGTGGGTGCCGCGCCGCACTCGTGCAGGGCGCTGCCCGTGCGGGGCCGGAGGTGGGCGCCCAGTCCCCGTGCTGCGTCTCGCAGCTGCAGCGACCCCAGAACGAAAGCAGCGTGTCAAGCACAGAGTCTGACACCTGGCTGACGCGAAGGGCAGTTATTGCAATCGCTACCTTAATTCTTTCCTTAAAAACAAACCTATTTCTAACCTCCTCCAAGAAGTCTCCCTGGTTTCCCCCTCAGAGATAGTGTTTCTTTCTATAGGACCCTATTTCAAAGAATGTCACTGTCATAGTAACCAGGGACCGCTGACTGTCAAGAGTTCACCATCCATGCCTCTGTGGCCACAGATTACGAGCGAGCGCTGTCTTTTTTGCCCTCGTTCGTTCATTCCTTCACTCGCTGATGCTTTATACCTTCGCCTGTCTCTCGGCACAGGTGTCCCCACGTCGGCTTTCGGGAAGAGGTTACGATCTGATATTCACGTGGACAGACGTGGCTTTTTCATGATTATAGTGGTTATCAAAGTGAGACGCTACACATAGTTTCTGATTGTACTTATATTACAACTGTGCAGTGGCTGATTTTTTCTTCTGTACCGGATTATCTTTGGGAATTTCTTTAGCAGTGTTCAAAGGGACTCTGAAGGTTGGGGATACCTATGGAAAAGAGGTTGTATTGTACCTAGGGTATGCTGTGAGCGGTCATCACAGCAGCGCCAGTCCCCTGTACTCAGTGGCGCAGGTTTCTGTCTCGGAGGTTTTAAGTGGACGCGGGGTCACGGTCTCGTGCTAAGGAGGTTGCGATCCAGGGGGGTTTGGGAAGCAGCTGAGAAAGGAAGGAAGGAGGAAGAAGGGAAGGAGGGGGAGGGAGGACGG